>NC_083341.1:47729618-48039845 GCF_019175385.1 Lycium barbarum | reverse complement strand
ATGATCGGTGATAGATTCGTCGGGCTCGGGGGCGAATACTTGCACCGGACGGTTATCCCATCTGCAATCAGCCCGGACCTGATCAAGTTTATCCTCGGTAATAGACGAAGGGTATCGCCTTACATCGAATCCTCTATCCGCTACCAGAGAAGGCTTATCGACTTCAAATTCTTTGTTGTAGTTGGGTTTGGACGGTACTATGTCCGAAGCGGTAGGTTCAATGACGGTTTTTCCCTTGGGTTGTGAGGTTGGCTCGGCTCCTTGAGAATAAACCGAGGTAACATCCTGGGAGGTAGTTTCGGTGTTGGCAGACATTTAGAAGATATGGGAAAGGAGATTGATGAATTCGAAGTAGGACACGAAACAAATTGAAATTGTAAGAAGGATAGAAGAGGCAGTTGGAAAAAATTCAAAATGACGAGATGAAAGAAGAAACACAATAACACTTTAAATCAAAGAACATCAATGGAGAAGTCGGCAAAGTTGGTCTATTTTTATGATCAAAACAAGCGAGAAAAGGAGATGATCACGATTGAAACAAGTAAGAAAATGGGAGAAGAAAACGATCAGAAGTGGAGAAGTAAGAAGGTGAAGTGAAAGTGGTAAAATGATAGGGTTAAAAGCCTTATATAGGCATGGGGGACTGAAACGGTTACAGAGGCCAACCAACTAGGGGGTGCCACGCGTCCCACAATTAATGAGACGTGATTTGAAGAGACGTACGATATGGCGGTTACCGAAGTCGGCCATTCGGGATGAGATACGGGCTGATGGCAAAGGGACGTGACATAACTGTTCCCGCCAAAATTTAAAGATAAAAGCGAGCTTTTGAAACCACCGGTTTTGTGACTTATCCACTTCGCGTTACTCTGGTAAAACTACGTTCCAAAAAGTATGGAGACTATCTGTATATGGTAAAAATCGGATATGCGCAAGACGGTGACACCGGGGCTAGGGGTAAGATCAAATGAGCACGAGTATGATCAGTCTTTTCTTCGGACCAGGGATTGCACCAGATGCGGCTGATGAAGAAAAGAGAAGTAAATCTGTTGGTCCGGTGTCTCCGGATCAAACTCTGCGTTGCCATTAGCCCGGTTTCGCCAAGTCAAGTTCTCGTGGACGTTAGCCCAGTTTCTCTGTGTCCGGATTGAACATGGCCATTAGTCCGGTTTACCAGCTGCAGAACAGCCACGTGTCAAGACCGTTCTGCCATTTTGTACTGACAACCGTACGGGTGTCAGACCGTATGGTCTTATCTTATCCTTTTAGGGTTTCTTTATTCCAAAAAAAGGCTTTGTGTAAAATGAAAGGCCCATGCGGCAAAACTATAAATAAAGGACATTTTCCTACTTTTAGGGGTTGGTTTTTGGATATCTAGAACATTGTAATAGCAAATATATATTAAAGCATTATCTTTCGCTCTTTAGTCTGAATCAGTGGATTTTTGTGGTTTTTGCTTATTCTTCTAACACCATTAGCTTAATCTTCTATAGCAACATATTCATTCAAGGCATTGATATATACATTCATATATACATATTATAGCACGCAAATCCATAAATATTTCTCATAAACCCAAAATAGATTAAAGTTATCCACATATCCTATACCTCACTTACAAATTTAATTTTTACCTAAATTCGGGGTAAACATATTTCCTTTTCAATCAAGACCTTTAGTAATATTGGACATATAAGAGATTTCATCCTTCACAGCTTCTTTACCTGTATTCCCTTTTCTTCTGTTTTCTTTTTTATTTTTGATGAGAAAGGAATAAATAAAAGAAAAGGAAAAACGTTACCAAGTTTTAACGAGCAAGAACTCAGCTGACGTATGAACAAATTTACATAAACAATGTAAGTATATTAATGCAAAAATATATTTTCTGTTGCTGATAACCATGTTTTTGTAGTGAATTCAGCTTGTAATTGCTTTCGGATCTGGAATTGTGGTTTTTTTTTGGCTTTGTTTCTTATTCCAAATTAATAGTTACTTTACATTATTTTCAGGCGATATCGATCTATTATGTGTGTATTAATACTTTTATTAGTATTTTTTGTAGCGGACATATATAAGGGATTTTTCTGTGAAGTTGTATTTACTGACCATCCTCACTAAAAGATGTCACGATACCCCCCCCCCCCCCCCAATAATTGTGGTAGGATGATACTTATGTATTCCTTAGTCATTAATTAGAGATCTCGCGTTCGAGTTTTGAAATAGTCATTTTTGGCATGTAGAAAACATGTTACATCATAATAGAATTTTTCATTGCCAATACGGATTAATCAGAGCCCAAACTAAATTACATGTAAGATATCGAATATGGGTGGATTGTGGTTGTAACTAGAACTACATGAAACGTTTAAAATTTGTCTATACTTAGTAAGTATTATAAATTAAATTCTACTATTAATTCTCAACAAATGCCTTTCATGTCAAATTGTCAATTAATTAACCATCACAAGATCTAGTTGAAACAAATCTGGATTTCAATGAAATCACAAACCTCAGTCGTTGTTATAATAGAGCTCCGACAAGAAGACCCTACCACCATTTTTTTTAAGTAAAGGCCACCATGAAGGTGGAATTTTATTGATAATGAAAATATGTACAAATCAATCCAGAGGAGATTGATCCAGCTAAAAACAAAGAACAGAAAGAATGAAAGAAAAAAACAGGATCTATCCAACAAGATTGATCCAAATAAAGAAACTAACAGAAAACAAAGGAAAATCTAGTGGAATATGGCCAGCAGAAGTAGACATCAACAGATTATCACTAACTAGAATCCAAGAGCCTTGGCTTGATAACTTCTATCACACCTTCAAAGTCTCACGGGTGGAAAGTATCAAGTCATATGAATCATTCTTCAGGCAAGCTTGAAAGTAGCTATATATTGCTGTATATATCACCTTCTGCATGAAACCAGGCCACTATCTTGCTTGATCCATAACTAGTACAGTCTGCTACATATATCATGAACATCACAACATTTATATTAAGGAATGAGCATGACAAGCACCTTAATACCACCCTAATACACATGCTGCAATAGCTCATATTCTGTTGAAATTCTGTACTTAGCAATGGCTTTTACTTCTGGTATCATGGACTTCAATCTGGTGCTTTGTCTTGAATAGTTCATACTATGGTGCTTTGTCTTGAATAGTTCTTACTCTTAAGTTAGGAATTCCAATATTTTCCAAATTCAGAATCATCTTAGCTTGACTTGGTAGCTCCTGAAAATTATGAAACTGAACTGTACCTGCAAAATAAAAAACAAAGTTAGTTAAAAAGTCTGCAAGTCCATTTCCTTCTTTGTGTATATGCACCATAGTCACTCTTTGATCTTCCATCAGCGTTTTGATTATCATCCACCAACATTGAAATGCTCCAAGGTATCTTCCATTCAGCATTGATAATCATCTTCATGGTCATGGAATCAGTCTCTATAGTCAATGGAAATAGTTACTTATCCACACAATACATCAATCCCATTCTAATAGACTCAGCCTCAGCAACTATATTTGAACCATCCATCAGAGTTTTAGCAGCTGCATACAACAAATCACTATCTTCATTCCTGATACAAAATGCAGCAGAACTTGGTCCTGGATTTCCTTTAGCAGCTCCATCAGTATTACACTTGTAGAATCCAGATGCAGGTCTCATCCATTTAATAACTCTGCACATAATCGTTGGCTTATATTGTCACACCCCGACTTTACTAGGGTGTGATGGGCACCCGACCCCATATCTGGAGCCGAGCGAACCCGCTGACTCTTATTACATAGATAAACTCTTGTATCAATTAAGAAATAAATACATGGTAAGCCCTCCAATATTTTTTTTCATAAGTAATGTCTATCATCATATGGGACCCACGACATGAAACGTAATAACATTGTGACGGTTGAAGCCGTCTACCAAGCTGACACTCTATACTCATGACTCTGTCTGCAAAGTCTCTAACATTGAACAAACACCATAGCTCATATACTTTGACTCGGCAGCACTCCAGAACAAGTGGAGCCCGCCAACTCCGCTGGAACATCTTCTATGATAACTGTGGCTCAGCTGGTGTACCTGCGCGGCATGAACGCAGCCCCCGAAGAAGAGAGGTCAGTATGAGTAATGTACTGAGTATGTAAGGCATGAATAGTGACATAATAAAGGAATATACAGTATGAATAATAACAGAATAGACATATGGAGCTTATCTTGGGACAGAAGTAACCTGTACATATGAATGCCTTTCAGGTAGATGCCATGCATGCTTAGTCTTTTTTTTTTTCTTCAGAAAACAGTACTTCTTATTTACATGTACAGAAAACAGAACGTTTCAGAAAACGGTATCCTTTATTCACATTTACAGACGCCGAGTACATCGGCTCTCCCACCCCCTCCCCAACAGTGTCCCAACATATCATATATAAATATATATAACGTATACAGACGCCGTATCCGACTCTCCCATATCCCGCGTCCGGGCATCCCGCGTCCGGGACGAAATCCAGCTGAATCAGGTGGTGATGTAACAGTGGCCCTTCCCCTTTTCCCCATATACATATACATATACATATACATATTCACATTCATATACATATGTCATACAATTGGCATGCATGAGAGCCCAAAGAAAGTCATGTGTCCATCGGAGTGACGTAAGGTCGGTGACCTCCGATTACATTATGGAATAATCATGGTCACTTTGTCTCACCTTGAAGGAACGAGTATTTTAAGGCGAGACTACCAACGGAAAGTAGCCTTAAGAGAGAGCATAGAATGAAATCATGGACATTATAACCGCCAACTAATATGCTTTGAAGTCTTTTAGAAACTAGTGTCATAGCTAAGGAATAGAATTGAGGTTCAAGAACTAGTATAACACTTTCATATTCACATAGGATTCTTAGCTCAAGACTCTTAGTCATGGAATCATTCTTGTCGTACTTATTGTAGGCATATTCTCTTTCTCAACATCATCATTATCATTGTCATCATAGGAGTATCTTCGTTAGCATAGTTACAGTACTTGTCATTCGGTGAACGGAATACGGATCAAGGGTTTCTTTGGATTCTGCTTCAAAATAAATCAAACGGAACAATAAGGAAAATCCGGGGACCATGGGCCCACCTCGGGTCAAATGAGGCGGCGTACCAAATTTACATATGTTACATGTCATGGCGTTACTTGTGAGGGTTTTAGGGTAGTCGGGTCCTATTTATGCGAGTTCTAGAGGTTTAGGAAATTCTTCCAACATTTTGCACACTTTTTAGTTCAATTCTACTGATTGAAAAAGAGAAAACTTTAGGCGCGGATTCCGGAGGGTAGAGTTATTCCCGAGGCTCATATCCAACATATTCCGTCTAAGACATGCCATAGAAAGAAGGGTGAAGCCTTACATACCTTTTCTGCTTCTTATGCGACTCCAAATTCACGTTCCAAATCCGCCAAAATCTACAAATTGGTCATGCTTACCAAAACTTGATTAGAGCCTTTAGAAGTTGATTCTTTAAAGTAACACTTTGTCTGCCGGAATTTCGGCAGCATTTCCCCTGTAAATATGTCACCCCCGAGAATATGGCTCGGCCCAATTCAACAGCAACCCAACCAACAACCAAGCTATAACGTCAATAATCAATTCAAGAATACATTCTAACATTAAGCGCTCTTCCTACATAGTCCGACAACATTCACAATATTCACAATGATTTAATGCTACCCGAAAACTTCAACAAAAGTGTAACCACACATTTTTATTCTAGATTCATAACCCACATTAAAACCATGCATTGCTAACATCATACTCATACAAACATAAAGAAGCATACTAATATTACATTAACTTCTCCACCAATCTACAACCAATTTCCATTTCGTTCCAACCCTTTAAACCTTCATATAATATCATAGAATCTGCAACGACATCGACTAGAATATTACATGAAATCAATTCATCATAGCTTATCACACAATAACATTCTCGGCCACAACAACTACACCCATATTTTCATGAATTTTCATCCTTTTCCATACACTGCAACAACAACTAACATACTACATAGAATTAATCCATTCTCTTCCAAATCACACTATGACCACACGGCCACAACTACATATACACGGACAACTATTCAACATCCATATTTTCATAATCTTCATTAGTTCCATTCACTCCCACACACCACAACATACACAACCATACATAACATATAAAAGAAGATTAAGTTCTTACCCTTTTTCTTCAATTTCCCACTTGGCTAGAATGTTGATCTTGCAACAATAAATGTTCTACTTGTTCCAATGACCTCTTCTCCTTGCTAGGGACCTTACAATTAGTAGAGAGTAATTTTTGAGAAATTTTTCCAAGGTTCTTGTTTCCTCCAAGCTTGGCTGAAATTGGCCCTTTGTTTTTCTTCCAAAGTGTCTTTTTTTTTCTTTGTTTCTTCAACTCTCCAAATTGATGAATTAGTCCTCTCCTTTTATATATATATATAGTCTCCTCCAATCTTATGTGGCCACCTATCCATCTCTAGATTCTTCTTAATTTGGTGGCAAAGATGACTTATTTGTCATCTTTTGTTTTTTTTTTCTTTTCTCTTTTTTTTTTCTAGAGTTTTCTTGAAATTTTAACAAAGAAGACTAATGTCTTCTTTGGCAAGCTTTGCCCCTTATGTTGTTATAATTTACCATTAGCCCTTATTAATTAATAAAAATGTGGACATATAGGGGCATGCCACACGGCGAAGGGCCCTTCAAGAACATTCTTGATATTTTTTTGTGAAATTCCCATTTTGCCCTTAGTCCTTCGCAATATTTTCCATGAACCCTTTTTGCGAATTTTCCTTTTCACCCTTAGTCTTCCTCACTATTTCCATACTACCAATGTTCGTAAATAATATTCACAACAACTTATACATTATAATAAATTTTTGAAAATGGTCATTCCCTTTACTTCGTCTCGACTACTTTGGGATATCCGAACGTACGAAATACGGGATATAACATATATCCTTCAAAAAACTGAATAATCTAATGCCATCTAGATGGAATATTCAGCCCAGGAAACAGAACTTTACATAACATGTAAACGTTCAAATTTATTTCATATATCACTCTATTCAAATTCATATTGCCATCATGTAACTTATTGTTTCTCCACTTCCATATTTGCCACACAATGAAAGCAGGATCTGCTTTGTATATCATCTTCAGTTTGTAATGGCATTTTGCTTCCCACCAACTTCTAATAGCATGTTTCACCTGAATACAATTCATGCTCAATCCAGCCCCTGCATTAAAGACTCTCCATACCTTGGTAGCAAAATCTCCACACAGAAACAGATGGTTAATAGTCTCATTCTGAGCAATATAGCAGCACCAGCACTTTGAAACTATAGGACTGCCAATACTTGCCACCACTTTATCAATTGGCACTTTAAACTTCCACAATATCCACAAGAAGAATGAAATTTTAAAAGGCACACCGTTAATCCACATATTCTGAAATAACACTGTTACATTAGCTTTTTGTCTCAACAGCTCCCATGCACTACTTACTGTAAACCTTTCTGTACTTGTCATCATCCACCAAGATCTGTCCCATTCATTTGATGCATATTTAATATCAATTTCCAATGTTATATGCTGCACTATATCTTCAGGAAACAGCTGCATGAGTTTGTTAACATCCCATCTTCCATTTGAAATAAACTCAGAAACATCTTCGGCATGATCATTGATATGCCAGGTCTTGGGAACCAATAACTAATATCAGCTAACTTAGTCCAATTATCAAACCAGATGTTTGAACTTCCAATCTTTGGCTCCCACTAGATTTCCTGCTCAACACTTTCCCTTGCTTCCAACATCATCTTCCACACTTGTGACCCTCCTTTCCATTGAACCACCTGAGGAATCTGCTTGTTATAGTATTTGTTCCATATGAAATTAGCCCAAAGTGAACTAGAGGTTCTAAACTTCCACCAAAGTTTAGCACATAAGGCTTTGGACATGTCATAAATAGACTTGAATCCCAATCCTCTTTCATGTTTAGGAAAGCACATGTTAAGCCAAGATGATCAGTGTCTGCTTCTTCCTTCCTCCTTATTATTCCAAAAGAACTTTGCAAAGATCTTGTGTAGTTCTTTTGTAACACATTTAGGAGGCCTTATAGCAGATAGAACATGAATTGGAATACTTTGAAGAACACTTGTGATCAGAACTGCTTTTCCACCATAAGACAGTAACTTTCCTTTCCAAGTTTGCAACTTGTCTTTGACTTTTTTCAATAACTCAATATAGTCCACTTTCCTTTTCCTGGCATGAGTAATTGGCACTCGAAGATATGTAAAAGGAAACTGCCCTCTCACAAATCCTGTTACTGCTTCAAACTGTTGACTCAACTCATTAGAAACTTTGTTGAACATATAAAATGAACTTTTCCTCTTGTTTATCAGCTGTCCAAATATCTTCTCATATTCTTGAAGAGTATCCATGATCATCTGTAAAGAGTAATTGTTTGCAGATGAAAAGATGATTGTATCATCTGCATATGCCAGATGATTCAGCTCAGCACTCCATTTTGGCATCCCATAACCAACAAAACCAGGTTGATCAAACAAAGAGTTTAAGGCTCTTGAAAGAACTTCTGCAGCTATGATGAAAAAAGCAGGAAAGAGTGGATCACCCTGCTTGACACCCCTTGTAGAGTGAAAGAAACCATGTGCATGACCA
Organism: Lycium barbarum; assembly: GCF_019175385.1. Taxonomy (NCBI): domain Eukaryota; kingdom Viridiplantae; phylum Streptophyta; class Magnoliopsida; order Solanales; family Solanaceae; genus Lycium; species Lycium barbarum. Next base: position 48,031,102 of record NC_083341.1, on the reverse strand, counting down.
TTTAAAAGCACAGAATACCAATTATTTGCCAACAGTCTCCATATGAGATCAATGAAATTTCCAGAAAATCCCAACTTCTTCATTACCTTACATAGATACAACCATGAGACCCTGTCATATGCTTTTGTAATATCCAGCTTAATCACAACATTTGCTGGTTTTTCTCTCTTCCTTATGTCAGTTACAATTTCTTGTGTCAATAATACATTCTCACTAATATTCCTGCCCTTGACAAAACCTGATTGATTTGGAGATATCACCCTTGTAAGTAATCTGTCCAATCTATCATGAACTACTCTAGATATGACCTTATTAATAAAGTTGCTAAGACTTATAGGTCTCATATAAGAGAAAGACTCAACAACATTCTTCTTTGGCAGCAATACTAGATTAGTGTGAGTAATTGACTTGGGAAGAGTCTAACCATCAAAGAAAGCTATAACAACACTAAATACATCAGCCTTGATCACCTCCCAACACTTCTGATAAAATATCCCAGAAAAACCATCAGGGCCACAAGTACTATCTCCATTTAATTCAAACGCAGCCTTCTGTACTTCCTCCATAGTAGGTTGTTCAGCAAGTAACAAATTATCCTCCTCTCTAATCAGTTCAGGAATATGATTAAGAAATGGAGAATCTTCACTAACCTCCTCATGAGTAAATTGCTTATGATAAAAGTTAACAGCTTCAACAACAACTCCATCAACATCTTCTAACTAAGTTCCATTAGCATCTTGAAGCCTCTTGATCTGGATTCTTTTCCTTCTTCCTTTTACCAGACTATGGAAAAATCTTGTATTTTTATCACCTTCTGAGAAACAGTCCATCCCAGCTTTTTGCCTCCAGAATTCTTCCTCATAGTGAAGATACAGTTTAAGTTCAGCTTGAGCCTTTTGCATCACCATTCTATTTTCTTCAGAAGGGTTCTTCTCAAATAACTGCTCTTTAATCTTAACTATATTTTCTCTGATCATTAGTTGCTTAAAAATATCACCAAAAGTAACCTTACTCCATTTACTTAAAGCAACTTTCAGTTTCTTCATTTTGAGCTTAAAAAAAAGAAAAACATCATCAGATAAGTCTGCTTCCATTGTTGTTTAATAAAGTCAAGAAAAGAATCATGCTCCACCCAGAATTTAAGAAATCTGAATGGTTTGATAAAATTCTCCACTTGATCTCCACAAGATAAAAGTAATAGTGCATGATCAGAACCAGCCCTTGACAAATGCTCCACTTCAAGATGTCTAAACCAATTCTGGAATGAATCATTATGCACAATCCTATCCAACCTCTTGAAAATGCAGTCATTAGCAGCCCTACCATTCCACCAAGTGAAAGGACTCCCTTTAAAAGGCATCTCATGCAACTCACGAGAATTCAGACAAAAAGCAAAATCTTCGTATTCTTGTGGAAATACTGGTAAACCTCCTATTTTTTCTTCTTCATTCAATATAACATTGAAATTTCCACCAATCAACCAAGGAAATGTCATGTTACTAGCTAAGAAGTATAAATTATCCCTGAACATTTAGCATAAGCCATTGTAACCACCATGTCTCTATTCAATTCTTGAAACTTCAGCTTTATAGTAATGGATTGTTCAGTATCCAAAAGAACCTCAACATCTACATCATGTTGAACAAAAAACCAAATTTTACCATTACGGTTGAAATTAGCATAAAGCATTCTAATGCTCCACCACTTTGAATCTTCTTTTTCATCCTTTTAGTTTGGCATCACAACTCCATTATGCAACACCACAACAACAACAACAACAACAACATACCCAGTGAAATCCCACAATATGGGATCTGGGGAGGGTAGAGTGTACACAGACCTTACTCCCACCTTGAAAGGTAGCGAGGCTGTTTCCAAAAGACCCTCGGAAACATAATCAGGATTTACTTATAGCTCTTGTCGGTACAGGACGCATAGGCAATTCGAGCCTCAGTAAATGTCACTGAGAGGGTTTTTTGAAAAAACCGACAGAGATACTCGATCATCCATTAATATACCTGACATAATCTTAAGAAAAATATACCTATGAACTCTCGGTACGTTCAAAAATTGCAATTTTAAGACACCATAAATTTTATGACATCATTCCACTAATGATAGTATTTGATACAATTTTCATAATTTAAATTTTATTTATGTATTTAATTCCTACATGCGTACACTTTACCCTCCCAAACTTCAGTTGTGAAAACACACTCGGTACGTTATTTGTTATTGTTGTAATTCGTCGACATAATATTTCCTCAGTGAGTTTGCTTTACAGCTATCTCTTTAATATTTACTTTTGATAAATAATCAAATATCATCATTAAAATTGAACTAGGAAGTATATGCTTTTACCAAAATTGTTTTCTCACATTAACCCTCTTTTCGAACTTGAGTACACTACGTCAAACTAACTTTTTAGTGGCATTTATTTAACGGCAATAAGGTAATTGCCACTAATTTGCTTAATGAAGTCTATTATTAGGGGGCACTTGAACATTTGCCGGTAATAATTTCCCTCTTAAGTATAATATTTTATTTCTATTTCCAGTTAGAATCAATTCAGTTCCTTTCAACCAAATAACCTCTGAGCCACCCCAACAGAGATACAACTGTTCATCTTCTCCGACGAACTCCTCGCCGTCTCTATCGCTATCTCCGGCGAAATCCTCGCCGTCGCTATCTCTATCTCCGGCGAACTCCTTGAATTTCTCCAGTAAAAATGACTGGTAAGTTCCTCCATAATATATACTCCCTCTGTTCTAGATGCATTTTTTAGGGTTTCTGTTCTCACAGTTCCAAATCAGTAATAAACTAGCGCCTTACTTCTGAGAGCAAGTTCGTGGAACAAAATTGCGGAGCGAAATTGAGAGTAGCTATGATCGAAGGTTTTTTGATTGATTTGGGAGAACAGAAAATGAAAATAAAGCTTGTGGCTAACCTATTTGTGAAAATGCCACACAGACTACCTTTTGCATTAGAGAATACCTTTACACACTTCCCTGAGTGTTGGATTCCTAGTTTAAAAGATGCACAATTTTTTTATCTTTTAGTTGCTAAATCCAGGTTAGGTTTAGCATTTGCAGGGGTTGACAAAAGCTAAAGCGATAGGCTTTGGTCATGCCGTGTTCTTTTTGTTTTCAGTTGAATATAACAAGTTTTTCTTCAATGTCAATCGACTAACCATATAGGCATAGTGATTATGCCTGATAATATCATATGAACATGCTATTTCTTATTGATTGGTATCTACAGTTTCCTTGTGTATGCTGTTCAATATTTACAAGTTTTCTTCACTGTTAGTCAACTAATCAAATTGTGATTATGCGTGGTACTTGGCTAACACTAACGCACTCCAACACAATGCCTGGAAGTTCTTTCTTAAAGTTGGCTATGTACCATCAAATTTTGAAAAGTATCCATTAGGAGGCATCATACCAGCCATTGAAAGTGTTTTTCATACAACTTCGGAGTTGTTATGCTCAGGCCATGTCCTGGAGGAACTTCATATATGGTTCTATAAGAATTTTGAGGTTGGTCATCTCTGATCCTCTAACATTTCTACTATATAGAAACGCGAGTGAGGTGTAGATCGACATGTTTGTTTTTAGCTATTTCCGATATTTTGTGGCATTTTAGTCATTTCAAGTAGCTGATGTATTATTAGAAATTCTACGTGGCATTTATGTCTTCTCCCAATGCATAGTTTTAGTCCACGATATGCAGATTATCTTTTCTCTTTTCCTGTTCATTTTGTTCTTTTAGGGCTATTGTTCCAATTTACAGGTTAGCTCCTCCTTCAATTTTCTTTTTACCAAATCTTCTTCTTTTTTTCCTTAATATGTGTGGGTGATGATCTTTCATCTGAATTTTTGAAACTTGGTTGTTCTCTTTGAGCGTTACAAGAAACTCAGTTGTTCTCTTTCTCGCTTGAAGAAAGAATCAGATGATTGCAAAAGGATAGTGAACTAAAGAATCAGATGATTGCAAAAGGATAGTGAACTAAAGAATCAGATGATTGCATGATGATGAATATTATTGTTTTATCAATTGATGTTGGCATCAGGTTCAAATATTTTGATATACTTCCAGAAGGGTCTCTTGTTTTCAGTTTTCACTTCCTGTATTGAGAATGAGATGCATGGTTCAGTTTGTAGAAGAAAATGATATTAAGAACTCTTCTAGTTTACAGTTGCACTCACACTTTGTGTGCACTTTGGAAGAACCATTGTTCGCTCAGATGTCGCAGCAAAAGCAGCAAAGTAGATTTCACAACTGGAGATAGGCTAAAAGGTTTCTTAGTGTTACCAGTCGCTTCACTATGAGAAAAAAATTAAGGAGATTGTAAACTTATCAAAAAAAAAAGTAGTGGAGATTGTTAAATCGGGTTTGATTTTTCCATTGTATGATAGTTTTTCTGTCACATATATATTAATCTTATTAATATGGTAGAAATTGTGAGAAATGAATTGCTTAGCTGGAGGTTAAAATGATGTTACGTTGAGCCTCTAGGGTAAACTACATCTAGTTCCTAGTTACTTGCTGTGATAGCAGGATTTGTGTTACGATGGCGACAACGCATCTTGATGAACTGTTAATTTTGAAAATTGTTTAGTCTGGTATGTGAGTTTGTTTATCTGTTCTACATTTGGTAAAATCTTGTATGGTCATATCTTTGCATTTCATTTTATATACAGAGTTCCATCATATGGTTGGAAAATTGAGTTCCCCTAATTCTGTTTTCCTGCATTTTTTGTCATTGAAAGAAATTGCACTGGTAGATCAGCCTCCAACACATCCCATAAGGCTTGGTCTGGCACTTAATTTCTCTGTCTTCTACTTTCAGATACTGAACTCATGTGACAAAGCTTGTAGTATGGCGAAACAGGTAAAGTTTGGTGCTTTTGCTGCAGATATGATGTAAAATTTATATGCTTCATGTGCAGTTTTTATATTTTCTAAGCAGTTGCATATCTTTCAGTTGTGAATGCATATCTACACATGGCTGAACTGTTTGATAGCCACACTGAAATTCCTACTGCAAACATGTCAGACATTATGAGATCTAACAGTTTGGATGTTAGTAACAAATACCCCGCTTTTTGTAAATGAAGCTATCTTGCTAGTTAAATAAATTCTATAGTTTGGATGTTAGTAACAAGTTCTCCCTTTTTTGTCAATAAAGCTATTTTGCTAGTTTATAATTATTCCACTCATTTGATTTTAATTGCTTTTAGATTGTCCCAAAGCAGTCACTTCTAAGAGTTGTAAATGAGATTCTTGATGAAAGCGTTGAGCGGAAGAATGGGAGATTTTTACGGCTATGCGATATGGATCTTGTCACAGGGCGATTCACTGAAAAGTCTATGCTTAACAGATCCTTTCCCTTGTTTTTATTCCGTGAACGACCTATTTTGCTGAAGGAAACAAATAAGCTCGTTAGAAGGGAGCCTATAAACTTAGGGCTCGTTAGAGAGAGTCCAGACCTCTTGTTTTTTTGATAGAAATTCTCTCCTTCTTTATTCCATCTGTGTCTTTAAATAGAGAACCCTATTACAAGATATTAAGAAAATCTAGGAATCTACTAACATAAAAAATCTATTCAGATAAGAATTCTAGTAAAACTAAACTACTGCCTATTTATAAGAATTCTAGTAAAACTAAACTACTACCTATTTATAAGAATTCTAGTAAAACTAAACTACTGCCTATTTTAATGCGAATAAAATCTGCCAACTGCCTCAGATCTCCTTATCCTCTTTGACGTTACTATCTTTCTCAACTTGAGGGCCCCGCCTTGCATAAACCTTACCCACGAATGAGTCTATAACATTACCCCCCTCCTCTGTAAAGAGCTTGTCCTCAAGCTCGAAGTCTAGATAGGCGTTACGAAAATGTGCAACATCTTCCCAAGTAGCATCTGATAAATCAAACCCACACCAGTGCACTAAAATTTCCCAAGTTCCCCGATTAAGACGAGCACGTAGAACAGAACAAGGCATAGGAACAACACGACCATCCTCCAATGGTGGCAGGGTCGGAGGATCTGTTGGAGCAGCACCCTTAAAAGCCTTGAGGAGGGATACATGAAACACATTATGCAACTTACTATCGCTGGGCAGCTGTAACTCATACGCAACTTCTCCTATTCGACGCAGCACAGGAAAAGGCCCAAAGAATCGGGGTGCAAGCTTATGGCGCAATTGACTTGCTACAAATTTTTGACGATAAGGATGTAAACGCAGCCAAACTAGTGAACTTGGATCATATGCAACCTCTTGGTGCCCTTTGTCATAATATTCTTTCATCCTAACCTGTGCTTGTTGCAACTTGCTGCGAATGTCACGCAAAACTGAATCACGATCCAGCAAGGAATTGTCAACAGCCTCCACTCGCGAAGAACCAGCGACATAGGACAATAGACGAGAAGGATCTCGACCATAAACAACCTTAAAGGGAGTTGTTTGCAATGCAGTATGAAAGGAAGTATTATAACAATATTCAGCCCATGGCAACCATTCAACCCATTTCTTTGGATAATCCCCAATCAAGCAACGTAAATACATTTCAATAGTATGATTCACAACCTCTGTTTGACCATCCGTTTGAGGATGATAAGTAGAAGAGAATGCCAACTTCGTGCCACATAGACGAAACAATTCTCTCCAAAAGGTGCTCGTAAAAACCACATCCCTGTCACATGTAATCGATTCGGGTATCCCATGCAAGCGAACAATATTCTCAAAGAAAACCGATCTACTACCACAAACAATACTGTTTTGCCCCCATGCCTTTGGTAAGCCGTCAATAAAGTCCATTTCGATATCAGCCCAGACCTGCTCAGGAAGTGCAAGTGGTTGTAGTAAGCCTGCTGGACTTAGGTGTTCAGCCTTGTTGCGTTGGCAAACTGGACAAGCAGCCACATAATCCTTAATAATCGACTTCATTCCCTTCCAGTGGAAATCTTGTCGTATGCGCTGCAATGTTTTCTGTACCCCTTCATGGGCATTATCATGGTATCCTGACAGAATTGTCGAGATCAATTGGGAAGAAGGCAGCAAGTAGACACGACCTTTATAAATGAGTAGATCGTCTTTGATTGACCAAGAAGCATCAAGCTCATGACGGAGCACTTGTTGGACTAATTCTTGCAAGGAAGCATCCATACGTGTCTCCTCTCTAATCGCATCAAGTAATAAAACACGTGGTTGACTGATAGCATACACCTATTCCTCCATAGTAGGGCGACGAGACAAAGCATCAGCAACCTTATTCAAGTGTCCAGCCTTGTACTCCACACAAAAATCAAACCCCATAAGCTTGCTAATCCAATGTTGTTGGGGTGAAGCGGTTAGCCTTTGCTCCAACTAATACTTAAGGCTATAATGGTCTGTGCGAATCAAGAAAAGAATGGCCTGCCCCATAGATAAGGACGCCAATGTTGCACTGCTTTAGCTAAGCCAATCAATTCGCGTTCATATGCGGCCAATTTAAAGTGTCGAACAGCCAGTTGTCTACTGAAAAAAGCAATTGGATGGCCATTCTGTTGCAACACTGCTCCTATACCACTTCCCGAGGCATCACACTCAATTATAAACGGATCATCAAAATTTGGCAATTGTAAAACAGGAGCAGTTACAAGTGCTTCTTTAAGAGCGTCAAAAGAAGCCAAAGCTGCATCATCCCACTGGAACGAGTTCCTTTTAAGCATGTTAGTTAGAGGGGATGGTGCGTTTGATAAGCCGAATGGCATGACCAAGAATTCAAAGTGTCCATGATGCGTACGAAAGGATGTCTTCTCAATATCCATCGGATCCATGCGTACCTGATGATAGCCAGACTTTAAATCCAGCTTCGTGAAGAATCTTGTCCCATACAATTCATCTAATAATTCATCCACCACTGGAATTGGGAATTTATCCTTCACTGTCTTGGCATTCAGTTTGCGGTAATCAACACAAAAACGCTAAGTTCCATCATGTTTACGGACCAACAAAATTGGGGATGAGAATGGTGATTTACTAGGCCGAATGATCCCTTGTTGTAACATATCTTCACACTGTTTTTCTATCTCGTCTTTCTGTAAATGAGGATAGCAGTATGGTCGAACCACTACTGGTTCGGAACCAGGTCACAAACAGATGTGATGGTCACAATTTCTCATAGGAGGCAGCCCTGTAGGTTCTTGAAATAAGTCATCAAATTCAGCCAAGAGTTGCTCTAATTTAGTGGGGTTCTCACCTGAATCATGCAATAAATCAAGCTGCATTTTCGAACTGGCTTGCTGCCCATGAAAGACAACTTGCTTTCCATCTGAAGTGAAACTCATTGTGAGTGAAGCAAAGTCCCAGAGAATGAGGCCCAGCGTTTGTAACCAGATTACCCCCAGAACAATGTCAAAGCCCCCTAACGGAATAACAAAGAAGTCGGCTTTAAAAATAGTATCATCAATATAAAAAGACACCGCACGGCAAATTCCTTTGCTGTAAACTTTTTCTCCATTAGCAAGTGAAACATTGGCACCTGTCCCAGGTTGTACTTGCATCCCCGAGTATTGGGCTGCTGTATAACTAATGAAATTGTGTGTGCTGCCTGAATCAACCAAGCTCAACAATGCTTGACCCTTCATGAGTGCCCGTAACTGCATTGTTCTTGCGCTCTTCTGTCCCGTGATGGCATGCAAGGAAATTTCAGGTTCTTGTACATCCTTATGGTCAGTATTTTCATCATCTGTCTCAGCTAGTTCCAACCAAAACAACTTCTTACATTGATGCCCAGTCGAATACACTTCATCACAATTATAACACAATCCCTTTGTCCTTCTCTCCGCCATTTCAGCCCTTGTCAATTTCTTTATAAAAGGAGCAGATGAACTTACAGATGTTGATTCAATAATCCCACTTAGTGCATTGCTGCCCATAGGAGTTGGAATTGTTGAAGTCGCAGTATTACTGAAATAGCCTTTAGTCCCTTGCCAGGTTTCCTTCCGAGAAGATGTTGCCCGCATTACCTTCTGTTTCTTCTCAAATGCTCGAGCTATATTCATGGCATGAACCAAATCTGATGGACTCTGCATCTCAACATCAAGACGAATGGAATCAATCAGACCGGGCAGTAAAAAGGCTAACTTGCTGGTCTACGCGAACAAATTTGCTGGCCCTGGCTAACCGTTCTTGAAATTGTCGCTGATATTCTTCAACTGAGCCTGTTTGCTTCAAGTTAACCAGATCACCTCATGGATTACTTCCCAGTGGAGGCCCGAACCTGAGAGTACAATATTCTTTGAATTCCGACCAGTCAACTGCGTGATACTCTTGTTCTACTTGATGATACCATAACTGTGCCTCACCTAGAAGATGAAATGCAGCCAATCCCACCTTATCCGCTTCAGCTGTTCTCTGATTGGAGAAGAATTTCTCACAGCGATGTAGCCAAATCAATGGGTCATCGGATCCGTCAAAAGTAGGAAAATCCAGATTTGTGTATCTTGGTACCACACTATTTCCCGTCAATTGATTGGATTGATTTTCTGGTCTGCCGGGCTGGTTACCCATGTTGCTGCTCACTCCAGCATCAGAATCTCCTCCTTGATTTTTGCTAAACCCGACCATGAACTCCTGCAATTGTAACGTTAATTGTTACAATTTAGTAACCATTCTTGATTCAGATTGTGCCACTGCTTCTGCGATTCGCGCTTCATTGGCAGCCTGCGCCTCTTGAAGGAAAGTTTGTAACTCTTCAAGTTTGCTTGGATCGCCCATCGTGTTTGGCTCTGGTACCAAGTTGTTACGGCTATGCGATATGGATCTTGTCACAGGGCGATTCACTGAAAAGTCTATGCTTAACAGATCCTTTCCCTTGTTTTTATTCCGTGAACGACCTATTTTGCTGAAGGAACAAATAAGCTTGTTAGAAGGGAGCCTATAACCTTAGGACTCGTTAGAGAGAGTCCAAACCTCTTGTTTTTTTTGATAGAAATTCTCGCCTTTTATTCCATCTGTGTCTTTAAATAGAGAACCCTATTACAAGATATTAAGAAAATCTAGGAATCTACTAACATAGAAAATCTATTCAGATAAGAATTCTAGTAAAACTAAACTACTGCCTATTTTAATGCGAATAAAATCTGCCAGCTGCCTCAGATCTCCTTATCCTCTTTGACGTTACTATCTTTCTCAACTTGAGGGCCCCGCCTTGCATAAACCTTACCCACGAATGAGTCTATAACAGAGATTCCTCAAGTAGACACTTAACTTACATATGTTGACTCGTAGAGTTTCTGTTCTATATGAATACATTACAAAATATATGGGCTAACATTAGTTCGGTGTCTAAATCTGTCAGCGTGTACCTTGTTGAGAAAAGTGCTGCAAGAAATTAATCGGCAGATATCTACTCAAGCTGAACATCTTAGAACGGTATAATATATAGTTGTATTCTCAATTCTCTTTTCAGTGAATGTGGTTCATAGCATTTTTCTTTCTGTGCCTGCAGCAAAACATTCTATTAAAGCCTCGTGAAGAGAAATACCAGTTAAGGATCAGAGTCTTCGAAGCCCTCGCGACTGGGACTAGTGAAAAAATACAGGTAATTATAGACTTCACACAACCCGCTTTGTGTCTAGTTCCAATGCTTTAGCATGCTTTGTGTGTGCCTTTTTTAAACAGTTAATTCTTCTGAGGATAAATCTGATGCATTCTTTCTTGTATCCGGTTATCTTGGTGCTCTAATAAGTTTCGCCAACATATCTAAAATTTTGGACTGTTATCTTTGATCCATAAAATTGACGTGCATTACTTAGATGCTTTTCCCCAAGACATTGATGTTGGCAGTTACATTTTCACTTTTGAGGTATGGCATCCTAAGTTACACGGACTCGTGCGAGTATCCGATATGGGTACGGATCCAAGTGTTGGATTCGGTAAAATTTAAATTTTAAGATTCAGGGGTGCGTATCTAGTTATGGATACGGGTGCGGGGATTCGGGGGGTGCGTATCCGGTTATAATTGTATTTCAAGTATTTTGATAGTTCAATATTAGTTATTGCTCCTAAATTAATTTTAATTAATATAAATTAAGTGCTCTTAAATTCTCTCATTCTTGATGTAGTTATCTAAAATGCTCGATTATTCTTCTCTATCATTTTTCTAAGTTATTTTCAATTCATTATCAAATTATATATTTGAAATTATGTAAAAAATACTGTAAGTTACAATAATTAATAATTTAAATTATTTAAACGGTATATGAAAAAATACGTTCCAAGAATAATCCGTTGTACAAAGGGATCAATTTTATTATGTACAACCAGTAAATTTGTCCGTGCTTTTGTGCGATTAAAAATATAAATTAATTATAAAAAAATGACATGCTAATAATTAATTTAGAAATTATCCCTATATTGTATGAGAAAGAAACATTTATAAATAGCATAATTAGGTGTCTTTCAATTTTGTGTCACAAGTAGCATATAATGGAAAATAAAGGGGATAAAAATAACATATATGGAGAATAAAGGGGTCATTTTTTTTACGTTAATACAATTAAGACTTTAAGAGTCCTAATTCTAGCTTCTAGAGCCCGTTTGGATTGGCTTATAAGTTGGCTTATAAGCTGTTTTCAGCTTTTTTGAGTGTTTGGCTGGCCAGCTTAAAGTCATTTTATGCTTAAAATAAGCTCAAAAAAATAATTGGACCCATTTGACTTAGTTTATCTAAAGCAGCTTATAAGCTGAAAACAGCTTATAAGCCAAAAAAAATAAGTTGGACTACCCCAACTTATTTTTTTCAGCTTATAAGCTGCAAACAACTTTAAGCTGTAAGCCAATCCAAACGGGCTCCTACACATCTCCTCCAGCTGTAAGCTTGTAACTTTTAAGTCGTTTTCCTCAAATTCTCCAAACTTCCTTTTCAAACTTTTACATAGCAAAGTTTTTACATAGCAAAGTTAGCCTCTAGGTCGTCTCTTTCACTGGCTCTTCATTCTTTCCTCAAGATAGAAAGAGAGAGTCATTTAAGGCCGGAAACAAACCCTCCATCTATATCACTGCTTCTCTCTGCCATCCGCACTAAACGCAATCTTGTATTCTTGGTTTATATGAAATATGAAGCAGCAAAAATGAGATAAAAGTACTACAATATTGAAGGTATGTCATTTTCCTTATCTTAAAATTGTTTTATTTTTAATTTTGAGAAATCAAAATCTCAAAATTTTCCCCCAAATTTGTCAACGGACTCCGGTCAAAGTATGCGGAGTTAGTTGACCGTATCCCGGATGTTTTCCGTTCTCGCACCCGCACCCGACCTGTGTCAAGACGGGTGCGGCACCTAAACTGTGAGTCCGTGCAACTTAGAGGGCATCTTCTTCTCGTTCCTTATCAAATTTTGCTTCCAACATTGATCTTCAGTTGACCAATTTATGTTTCCTTTCCTCTTTATGATCTTGTAGATTGCTTTCGGCTAGTCAGAGCATAAAATGATCTATGCCACTGGAGGAAGAACAAAAGTACCCGTATACGTTACAAAAGTTATTGAAGTTGATAATGTAGAGATTTCTTTTCTTAATTGTGATCTTGAGAATATTTAAACTCAGTAAAAAGTATGTCCTTTTCTTTTCTTATCCTTCTTATCTCCTTGGTGATATCCATTTTGAAGAGTTTTCCTTTTTCTGTCACTGGCTGCTCTTTTGACCATTTTTTGCCTGTATTATATTTAAAATCATCGTCATTGGTGCACTTATTTCTGTTTCAGGTAGGTGATAGTAGTGCCAATTCAAAATATAGAACGTGGATACATATATTTTTTTCTTTTCCACTTGTTCTTAAAGCTAATGTACACATCTTTTGCGAGTTTATCACAAGCTTCAATTCCAAGAAGAAACGTGCAGTTGCCTCTTAACTCCAGCACTGACGATCTCTAAAGGAGCTAAACACTAAATTGGCATTCTGTCTTGTAGGATTTCCATGGATTTGTTGGAGTGCTTCAAATGTTTTATCTTCTTCGATTTTCTCTCAATCAGATATGGATTTTTATATGCGATTAGTTTTTATTTTGAGATGGTCAAATGCAGGAACTTAAACAACGCACACAAAGATAGCTGCCAAGATATCGCATTGTTAATAAGGGGAGCAGATGATCAAGAATATCAAGAATAATACATTGTTAAAGAGCGACTTGGTTTACAACATGATGTTTAGTTACATTGTACGTTAGATACTTGACAAAAGTCATAGATAGCCCCTAAATTTTACCACATTTTCCTCTGGGCTATCTAAACTAAAGGTTGTACATATTGGGTACCTAAACCAGTCTAAATTGATCCTATTGGGTACTTTTTGCCTATGTGGCGCTTACGTGGCCCAACAATTGATTCCACTTTTTCTTCGGCGCGTGGACAGAGCATCCTTAAATTTTTTATTTTTTTGGTTAAAATTTTACCTCTTTTAAATAAAATTTAATAGATAAATTAATAACAAATTAACCCACCTGCCCAACCCCCAACCCCGCCCGTCTAACCCCACCCCACCCCTCCCTTTTTTTCCCGTCTGTCTCCACTGTGAACTGAAACGTTCAGTTCTCTTCATCTTCTTCTTCCTTTTTTTTTCTCTTCTTCCTCTTCATTATAATAATTCAACCCCCACCCCTGCCTGTCTGACCCCACCCCACCCTTCCCCTTTTTTCCCGTCTGTCTCCACTGTGACGTTCAGTTCTCTTCATCTTCTTCGTTCCTTTTTTTTTTTTCTTTTCTTCCTCTTCGTTATAACAATTCATTTCTTTTAATTTATATAAAATTAATTTGTGAATTGGATATTATTTCTTACCATCATTTTTTTTGTCCTTTTTAGATCTGAAAAGTAACATTACCATCTTGTTCACCGGAAAAAATGGAGATTTACCATTACTATGACTCTTTTTTTTCATCTCACCTTTCATTAATGGTTGGTGGGTCTTATAAAGACATTGATAGACCTAAATAAGAGAAGAAAAAGGAAATAAATTATTGGTGGGGTGGGGGGACGGCGGTTGGGGGTGGTGGTGTCACGACCCAACTCGGGGCCGCGACGAGCACCCAGTGCTAGCCCAACCGGGCACCCTCTTAGCTTACTCTTATGCTTACATCTAGGTGATCCACATAATTATACATGCATTTCCATTCATTCGTCAACTAGTCCCATTTGGACAACAACCCATTTATATCATCATAGACATCTATGCCACATCAATGTACATGGGCCAACGTGGCCGATAAAATGATATACAAAACATAGGCCGACAAGGCCAAACACATCTACCCACACACACACATGTCTACGAGCCTCTAAGAGTATAACATATCACATTAACGGGACAGGACCCCGCTATGCCCATAATTATATACACAAAAGAATGAGTACCCAAAAGATATGGCTCCGAAGGAAATGGAGCTCTCTATGTAATCTCCGAATAGGCAGCTATGGATAGAGTCTGTCTCTCTGTGCACCTGCGGGCATGACGCAGCGTCCACAAACAAAAGGACCTCAGTACGAAGAATGTACTGAGTATGTAAAGCATGAGCAACATCAATAAATAAGCATCATGAACAACATATGAAATAGCATAGGAGGGGGGAGATAATAATATCATCGTCATAGCGCTTACCTGCCTTTCGTAGGACTTTCCATTTTTCATACGTATTTCTACACCTACGTCATCATCCGTATTACATAATAGTACTCGTACCGTACTTGTGCTCATATTCGTATACATGTCCTTATTCATATTCTTATACATAGTCTTATCACATTCATATTCGTATTATATACATAGTCATTTCATATACATGGCATTTACATAGCATACCCGACGTCATAGGATCGGTGTTTCATACATACTTGGCCAACCAAGGCTCAAGGTTACTCATACCTGGCCCTACCACGGCTTCAGGGTTATCCGTACCATCTGCAGAGGTGTGCGCGCGTTTCGTAATCGTATACATACTTTATACATATTCATATACATATATCCTACCCGGCGTTATAAGCTCGGGGTGTCATTATAGCCCTTCATAGGCACATGTAAGTATAATAGCCCGTAGACACCTTTAGCATCATTATTATTATCATCGTCATCACTATCATCATCATTTTCGTTACGTCTATATCTTATGCTTACTCGTCATATGGGGTGCGTAGTACAATCGTAGCACATATCGAGGATCGTGAGCTTATGAGCTCGGAGTGTCAATCGTTTGAATACAACATACTCATATAGAGGATTTAAGAGTTTGGCCAAGGAACCATGCCTTATGAAAGAAGGGTTAGCCTTACATACCTTTTCGTCGGACTATTCTACACTTGCTCGCTTCCTTCCAATGCTAGCGTATATACCTTCATTAATATCATAACGATGGTCATTAGTCATTCACATTATCCACATTATCTAGATTCCTTAATTTTCCTCTAATTCACCCATATTCATGGTCATAACATCCAACTTCGTCCATTCGTCTAAAGTGTCTAGTTCATGATCTTAGTACCATTTATAATGCATTCATATCACAACACGACAACATTCATGATTCAATTCAAATTATTCCTCAAAATGTCACTATTCATCATTCATGACCTACTTGACCATATTTTCTACAATCCATGTATTTCAACTCTTCAATACATTAAACATCATGTAAAAATCATGAATCTTACCTTAGAAGTTGTAGGAACAAGATTTGATTAATAATACTCCACTTTGAGCAAAACCCTAGTTTTTCTCCATTTGGATTTCTTGACCTAGATGATCTTTGATGATGTTCTTACTCTTGATTCACCTTGTTTTATGTTGTTGATCCTTAAATATCCTTGAAAACTTGTATAATAAATGTAGAGAGAGGTTTTAGAGAGAAGTGGTGTAATGTTGTAATGAAATAAAATAAGTGTTGGTTCCCTTATTTAATGAATTGCAAAAATTTGTGTTGGGTGAACAGTGGTCGTCCATGGAGGTTTACAGTCCGTATTCCACTTTACGGACCGTCCCTCGTGGTCGTCTTTAACCATTTCCAGAACCAGAAACTTTGGCTGCATGCATGGTAATTTACGACCATGGTTTACGGGCCGTAAATCACTTTACGGTCCGTCCTCCTGGTCGTATTTTACCCTTTCTCAACTGGGCAGAAAGTCGAAGTCTTGCATGGTAATTTACGACTTCCAGTTTACGGACCGTATGCCAATTTACGGTCCGTATTTTTCAATTTACGACCACTGGGCAGATTTCAAACCTGCAACTTTTCATATCTCTTAGACTTCTCATTTTAATCACCCACGTCCATGCACATGCATTGCTCACCTTATATCTCATCTTAACTTAGCCAACTTTCTCATCTCACATCGGATACTTTCGAAATCTCGCCTAAGGTCATCAAACGTCGTTTCTTGCTCATGGGCCTCATGCAATCATACTTATCACTAGTTCGTTTACTTACGTACCAACGAAATTTTTTTCCGAGGTGTAACATTCTCCCCCCCCCCCCCCCCCCCCCCCCCCCCTTAAGAACATTCGTCCCCGAATGTTAAAGTGCTCGGGAGTTGTACAAAAATTTCGCCAGAGTTCCCCTAATAATATGGAGCTACCATCCTGCCACAACAACCCATAATATCGATGCCATACAGGGCCACAACATAACAACATAAAATTTTTGGCCACACATGACCCAAAAGCATAAAAGGAAATATACATACCTTATGATCTTGACGTCTCATCTTGGGCTTCTTCCAAGGACTGAAATAAATGTGGGTATTTGGATCGCATACTTTCTTCTGCTTCCCATGTCATCTCCTCTCATTTACTGCTTCTCCATAGAACCTTAACCGAGGCCACCTCTTTGTTTCTAAGCCTCCGTACTTGCCTGTCTAATATGGCAATGGGTACCTCTTCATAAGTCAATTTCTCTGTCACTTGCACATCATTTACTGGGACGATCCTAGTAGGATCTCCAACACATTTTCGAAGCATCGAGACATGAAATACTAGATGGACTGACTCCAATTCCGGAGGTAGATCTAACTCATAGGCCACTTTGCCTATTTTGCGCACAATCTCATATGGTCCAATATACCGGGGACTAAGCTTCCCCTTTTTGCCAAATCTCATAACGCCTTTCATTGGCGACACTTTCAAGAATACCCAATCCTTCACTTTGAACTCCAAGTCTCTTCGACGATTATCCGTATAGGATTTCTGACGACTTTGGGCTGCTAACAACCGATCTTGTATAAGCTTGACCCTCTCTATAGCTTGCTGGACTAAGTCTGGCCCTATCAATTTAGTTTCTCCGGTTTCAAACCATCCAATTGGGGATCTACACTTTCGCCCATATAAAGCTTCATATGGTGCCATTTGAATGCTGGAATGATAACTATTATTGTAAGCAAATTCAATGAGTGGCAAATGATCATCCCAATTCCCTCCAAAATCTATCATACATGCTCGTAACATATTCTCAAGAGTCTGAATAGTACGTTCAGCTTGTCCATCGGTCTGGGGATGAAATGCCGTGCTAAGGCTAACTCGGGTCCCTAAACCCTCTTGGAAGGACCTCCAAAACTAGCTGTAAATTGAGTCCCTCTGTCGGAGATAATAGATACCGGGACGCCATGGAGTTTTACTATCTCTTTAAGATAAAGCTTCGCATAATCTTCTGCCTCATAGGTCGTCCTGACCGGTAAGAAATGAGTTGACTTGGTGAGTCTATCCACAATCACCAATATGGAATCATATTTACGTCGAGGACGGGGTAAGCCTGAAATGAAGTCCATGTTAATCACTTCCCACTTCCATGTTGGGATTTCCATAGCTTGCAACAATCCACCCGGCTTTTGGTGTTCAATCTTCACTTGTTGGCAATTAGGACACTGAGCTACGAATTCCGCTATATCTTTCTTCATCCCATTCCACCAATATATAGACTTAAGATCATGATACATCTTCGTCGCTCCGGGGTTAACAAAATAACGGGAACTATGAGCTTCTCTCAAAATTTGGTGGCGTAAACTTGCCACATCGGGAACACATAATCTTCCTCTACATCGGAGAGCTCCGTCTCCTGAAATGTCAAATGATGACTCCTTTTTCTGAGGGAGTGTATTTCTGTACTGCATTAGCATGGGATCCTCGTATTGTCGCTCTTTCACTTCTGCCACTAGCAACGAGACTGCGGTATTTTGGATAGTAGCTCCGCTGCTACCTGAGTCCGCTACTCGGACTCCTAGGCTAGCTAACTGTTGAAGCTCACGGGCCATCTCTTTCTTTTCTGGTCGTACATCACTTAGACTTCCCATCGACCTACGGCTAAGAACATCAGCCACCACATTTGCCTTTCCAGGGTGGTACAGGATCTCAACATCATAGTCTTTTAGCAACTCTAGCCATCGTCGTTGCCGCAAATTCAACTCTTTCTGCTTGAAGATGTATTGAAGACTCTTATGATCTGTGTAAATATCCACGTGGACACCATATAAGTAATTTCTCCATATCTTTAATGCATGGACCACCGCGGCCAATTCTAAGTCATTGGTAGGATAATTCTGCTCATGTTTCCGCAATTGCCTTGAAGCATACGCAATCACCTTGCCATGTTGCATCAACACACAGCCTAGCCCAACACCTGAAGCGTCGCAATACACAACGTATCCTTCCAATCCCTCTGGAAGTGTCAGAACTGGGGCAGAAGTCAATCGACCCTTTAACTCTTGGAAACTACGTTCGCAAGCATCTGTCCATTGAAACTTGGCTGATTTCTGTGTCAACTTTGTGAGTGGTGCAGAAATAGAGGAAAAACCTTCAACGAATCTCCTGTAATAACCTGCTAAGCCCAGAAAGCTACGAACCTCTGTAGGAGTTGTGGGTCTTGGCCAAGTTTTCATGGCCTCAATCTTTTGACTATCCACTCGAATACCATCGGCTGCCACAATATGCCCTAAAAATGCCACTGAGTTCAACCAGAACTCACATTTGGAAAACTTTGCAAACAATTCTCGAGTTCAAAGAACTCCAAGGACAATACGCAAATGATCCGCATGTTCTGCTTCGGATCTAGAATACACCAAAATATCATCAATGAATACGATTACAAATAAGTCCAGAAAGGACCGGAACACATTATTCATCAAATCCATAAATACCGCTGGCGCATTAGTTAGCCCAAATGACATCACCCGGAATTCAAAATGACCATATCTCGTTCTGAAAGCTGTCTTAGAGATATCTTTCTCCCTAACCCTCACTTGATGATACCCGGACCTCAAATCAATCTTTGAAAACCATTTGGCGCCTTACAATTGATCAAACAAGTCATCAATCCTTGGGAGAGGATATTTATTCTTAATCGTTACTTTATTTAATTGCCTATAATCAATGCACATTCTCAGGGAGCCATCTTTCTTTCGGACGAACAATACGGGCGCTCCCCACGGGGATGAACTAGGCCTATTGAAGCCTTTATCAAGCAAGTCCTTCAATTGCTCCTTCAACTCTTTCAATTCTGCGGGTGCCATTCTATATGGAGGAATAGATATAGGCGTGGTGCCTGGCAACACATCAATGGTAAAATCAATCTCCCGTTCGGGAGGAAGGCCTGGAAGCTCTTCCGGGAACACATCCAGAAATTCGTTCACTACGGGAACTGACTGAAGTATCGGCGATTCAGCTTCTACATCTTGAACTCGCACTAGATGATAAATACATCCTTTCGTGATCATCTTCCTTGCCTTTAGATAAGAAATAAATCTACCTTTTGGTGATGCCGCATTCCCTTTCCATTCTAAGACCGGTTCTCCCGGAAACTGGAAACGAACCATCTTCATTCGGCAATCAACATTGGCATAACAAGAAGCCAACCAATCCATGCCCATAATAACATCAAAATCTACCATTTCTAGCTCATGCAAATCAATCATGGTACGACGGTCACAAATCGTGACTATACAATCCCTATATACTCGGCTAGCTATTACCGATTCACCCACGGGTGTGGACACCTCAAAAGGTTTGATTGACTCCGGCTGAACTATAAATTGACCCGCAATATAAGGAGTAACATATGATAACGTGGAGCCCGGATCAATCAAAGCATATACATCATGAGAGAATACCGATAATATACCTGTGACCACGTCCGGAGAAGAATCTAGATCTTGGCGTCCAGCCAAGGCATAAATACGGTGCTAAGGACCGCTAGTACTGGGAGCTCTGCCTCTACCTCTACCATGGCCGACTGGCGCATGTGAACCTGGCCCCGTAGGGCGCACAGATGCCGAAGATCCGGCTACCGACCCTGATGGTTGGGTCCTACCTCTACCATGTACTGAGGGGAAATTACGCATAATATGGCCTGGTCGACCACATGAATAACAAACATCTGAACCCAATCGGCATTGACCCCAATGCGACTTCCCACACTGGGAACATCATGGTATAGGTGGCCTTGACTGGCCTGAATCACCTCTAAACTGGGACCCCGAATAACTCTGACTCGGCCTGGGATGAGTAGATTTATCAAGGCTCTGGCCTGAAAACCGTGGAGGTGCACTGGTCATAGAATATCCCGAATGTCTAGGGAACTGTTGCCTGTGTCCGCCTCTGGACTCACTTATTGGGCCCGAAGATCTGGCCCTCTTGCTATGTCCCCTATCCTGTTCACGTTCACTTCTCCGCTGCTGTAGGCTTTCTTCTAAGTTCTGAGCATGTGCCTGAATGCGTGCAATATCCATACCGTCCTGAAGGGACGCAGTCAAGCATTTGTCCATCAGATGGGGCCCTAGGCCCTTTACAAATCGGTGTACCCTGTTGCCCATATCTGCTACCATGGCCGAAGCATACCTGGCCAAGGAGTTAAAACGGAGGCTATACTCTAGGGCACTCATACTGCCTTGCCTCAAATTTAAGAATTTATCGACCCTAGCTCGCCGAACTTCTGGGGGCATATAATGACGGAGAAAAGCATCTATAAACTCTTGCCATACCGGGGGAGGTGCATTGGCTCCCCGTGAAGCCACCCATATTATATACCACTGGATCGAGACATCTCTCAATCTATATGACGCTAGCTCTACCGACTCGGTTTCTGAAGCATGTATCAATCGGAGCGTCCTTAGCATACAATCTATGAAATCCTGAGGATCCTCCTCCGGCTTTAACCCAAAGAATTCTGGAAGGTTCAAAGTAATGAAATCACGGGCTCTTGCACTAACAGCCCTATCACCATACCCTGAACTGTGCCTCTGAGCCTGGGCCGCAACCAATTGAGTCAATAAAGTAATGGCCTCTTTTACATCTTGGCTCGAAGCATTTGGTGGAGGAGCTGGAGGTTCTGGAGCTGGGGCTGAGGCTCCCTCACGCTCCTCAGAGACGGGCACTGTCTGGGAGGACTGAGATTGAGCCGCACCCTGGGACTCACTTTCCTCTACTACCGGTGGCGGTGCTTTCTTAGCCCGCTTCTCTGCCACCGTCTTTCCCTTTTGGGCTGCCGTAGTCTTTCCCTTTTTAGGCATCTCTGAAATACACAACACACGATTTAGGAGCAAGAAAATCCTACATCATAGCTCTATCGCACGATTCTTATGAAGAAAGAAGGTCATTTATTCTTAAAATGTCCGCAGCTTCTTGTTTATAAGTGTGGCGCGCAACATACCCATAACCAAGACTCTACTAGACACGGCTCGTAGACACACCCTAGGACTGAACTGCTCTGATACCACTTTTGTCACTGTTATATCCCGTATTTTATACGTTCGGATATTCCAAGATAGTCGTGGTAAGTAAGGGAATGACCATCTTCCAAAATTATTTTAATGCACAAGTTGGTTATGAATATTATTTATGGACATAGTTGGTAAGGAAATATTGAGAAAGGTTAAGGGTAAAAATGGAAATTCACAAAATGGCTTGTGGTAATATTGCGGAAGTCTAGGGGCAAAATGGGAATTTTACAAAACAATTCTTGAAATTTCTAGACCAAGCCAAGGCTTGGCCGTGTGTGTGTGTGCATGCATGTATATGTGGGTCCCACTTCTATATGGGTGAAGCTTATGGAGCAAGCCAAGTGGTCATCTTTGTTAATTAAAGGAAAAGGAAAGAAAAGGAAAGAAAATTCTAGAGAAAAAAAAATGATGAAAGGAAGCATGTGCCCCTCACATGTTTGGAGGAGCTATATATATATGACATATTAGTCATATTCTCCATAAAAGCTCTAGAAATTTGGAGAAAGAAAAACA
The DNA here is from genome assembly GCF_019175385.1 of Lycium barbarum. Lineage (NCBI taxonomy): Eukaryota > Viridiplantae > Streptophyta > Magnoliopsida > Solanales > Solanaceae > Lycium > Lycium barbarum. Next base: position 48,008,852 of record NC_083341.1, on the reverse strand, counting down.
AAGAAGAAGAAGAAAGAAACAAGAGAGAGGTTTCGGCCATGGCTCCCTACAATTGAGCCATGGAAAATTGATGAAGAAAAATTATTTCCTTCTAGTATTCCAAGCAAGTGGAAGGCCCTAATTAACGTGGAGTGGTTGTTGGAGCAAGAAAACTATTTATTCTTGCAATCTCAAGCCCTAGCCATGTTGAAGAACTAAGTGAAGAAGGTAAGTTTTAATCCTCTTTTCATATGTTATAGATGGTTCATGTGTATTGTAGTGTGTGAGAATGAATGAAAGTCATGAAATTTTGAATGTTGAAGTTGGGCCGTGTAGGGGGTGGTTGTGTTGGAATGATAAACTAATTTTTATTTAATATTTTTGGTTGTTGTTGTGTGGATTCTATGATGAAAATGAAGGTTTAATGATTTAGATTGAAGTTGGAATCGTTTGTAGGTTGTTGGAGGAGATAATATAATTTTCATATAGTTCTTGTATTATTGTGGTTAATGTTGTCAATGTGTGGGATGTTGATGTAGTTTATAAATTTGGAAGAAAGATATGTGTTGTCATTATTCTTGTTGAGTTTGGAAGATTGTAAGTTGGGTTGTTGTGATTAAATTTGGAAGCAGGAAATGGGTTGTCATTGGTTTTGTTAAATTTGGAAGATGTTGGACGAAGTAGTATGTTGATTGAATCGTTTTGAAAGTCATGTGAATTGAATTGAATTGAATTAAATTGAAGTGAATTGAATTGAATAGAATTGAATGTTGAAGTGTTGCTAGAATAATTGTTGGTATTGTTGTTGATAGTTTGGCCGGGTTGAATTCCCGGATTGTTGTTGATTAAAATTGGTCGAGTTAGAATCTCGGGGATGGTGTATTTACAGGGGAGGTACTGCCGAAATTTCGGCAGACCACAAGTGAATGTATTTGAAAGGCTAAGACAAGTATATGCCGATGAATCTAACGATAGTATCAATCTTCTTGAATGTAGACTAACAAGTTTGGGCGAATAAGTGTAGCTAGTAAGGTGCGGCGCAGGTATGTTAAGGCTCGTCCCTTTCTTTCAAAGGCATGATCCCTAGTTTATGATTTCATAAGTATTTCCGTATTTTACTTGTTTTCAAAAGATAGATATTTATGATCCTATGGCATGATTCTCTTACTAGTAACCCGTAAACGTTTTCCAAAATGCCTATACTTTTCCAAAACAAAGGTTCATGATTTTGTAAGCTTTTATGACTATAATGACGGACATGTTTTCGTAATGATAACGATGATGTCAAAGAAGAGAATATGTTTATGATGATTATGACGATTATTTCTTAAAGGTTCCAAATGTATGTGAATTGATGCCTTATGAGATGATAATTTTATTTTATGTTCTCCTAACGCTATTCTTATTGATAGTCTCGCCTTATAATACTAGTCCCTTCAAGGTGAGACATGACGATCCTGATTGTTCCATAATGTGATCGGAGGTTATCGACCTTACGTCACTCCGATAGATACATGACTTTCTTTGGGCTCTCCTACATGCTACTATATGATATATGTATATGTATATGTATATGGGGAAGATGGGAAAAGGGCAGAGCGTTATATACGCGTAGCCACCTGATTAGTTGGTATCGGAGCCGGTGGAGGGGCAAAACCCAATGGTGGGGCAAACCTCAGCAAGAACGCTGAGTCCCAGAGTGGGGGGGGGGGGGGTGAGTATAAGGCTTGCCTTAGGCAAATCCCATATTGGTTTAGGCAAATCCCACATCGGGTAATATCGTCCCGGACGCGGGAGATATATGGGGGAGCCGACGTTGTTCGGCGCTATGATATGATATGTTTTTAAAGGTAAAGACATGATCTGATATGTTTTCAAAGGAAAAGATAAGCATGCATGGCATCCGCCCTCAGAGGCACTCATATGTACAAGTTACTCTTTTACCTTATGATGTGTTCTATATTTCCATACAGTTAATATACATATGATCATCTCTTACTATGTTACTATTCATGCCTTACATACTCAGTACATTACTCGTACTGACCCCTCTTCTTCGGGGGCTGCGTTTCATGCCGCACAGGTACACACAGACGAGCAGAAGCTAGCATAGAAGAGGTTCCAATGAAGTTGGCAGACTCCACTTGTTCCTGGAAGTGCTGCCGAGTCAGAGCCTGTATGCTAGGATTTCTGGATTGACGTTAGAGACTTTGCAGACAGAGTCGTGGGTATCGGGAGTCAGTCTGTCAGCGGCTCCACCGGCCGATGTGTCATACGTGTTATGATATAAGTTTCATATAATTACAGATTTTGTTTGAATTGAGTACAAAAAAAAAAGAAAAAAAATTCTGAAGGTTTTACTACGTTTTCCTTTCTTATTAATGTAAGAGTCTTAAGGAAATTAAGTATGTAATAAGAGTCAGCGGGTTCGCTCGACTTCGAATATGGGGTCGGGTGCCCATCACACCCTAGTAAAATCGGGGTGTGCAGTCACGACCCAACTCGGGGCCGCGACGACCACCCGGTACTAGCCCACCCGGGCACCCTCTTAGCTTACTCTTATGCTTACATCTAGGTGAGCCACATAATTATACATGCATTTCCATTCATTCGTCAACTAGTCCCATTTGGACAACAACCTATTTATATCATCATAGGCATCTATGCCACATCAATGTACATGGGCCAACGTGGCCGACAAAATGATATACAAAACATAGGCCGACAAGGCCAAACACATCTACCCACATACACACATGTCTACGAGCCTCTAAGAGTATAACATATCACATTAGCGGGACAGGACCCCGCTATGCCCATAATTATATACACAAAAGAATGAGTACCCAAAAGATATGGCTCCGAAGGAAATAGAGCTCTCTATGTAATCTCAGAATAGGCAGCTATGGATGAAGTCTGTCTCCCTGTGCACCTGCGGGCATGACGCAGCGTCCACAAACAAAAGGACGTCAGTACGAAGAATGTACTGAGTATGTAAAGCATGAGCAACATCAATAAATAAGCATCATGAACAACATATGAAATAGCATAGGAGGGGGGAGATAATAATATCATCGTCATAGCGCTTACCTGCCTTTCGTAGGACTTTCCATTTTTCATACGTATTTGTACACCTACGTCATCATCTGTATTCCATAATAGTACTCGTACCATACTTGTGCTCATATTCGTATACATGTCCTTATTCGTATTCTTATACATAGTCTTATCACATTCATATTCATATTATATACATAGTCATTTCATATACATGGCATTTACATAGCATACCCGACCTCATAGGATCGGTGTTTCATACATACTTGGCCAACCAAGGCTCAAGGTTACTCATACCTGGCCCTACCAAGGCTTCAGGGTTATCCGTACCATCTGCAGAGGTGTGCGCGCATTTCGTAATCGTATACATACTTTATACATATTCATATACATATATCCTACCCGGCGTTATAAGCTCGGGGTGTCATTATAGCCCTTCATAGGCACATGTAAGTATAATAGCCTATAGACACCTTTAGCATCATTATTATTATCATCGTCATCACTATCATCATCATTTTCGCTACGTCTATATCTTATGCTTACTCGTCAGATGGGGTGCGTAGTACAATCGTAGCACATATCGAGGATCGTGAGCTTATGAGCTCGGAGTGTCAATCGTTTGAATACAACATACTCATGTAGAGGATTTAAGAGTTTGGCCAAGGAACCATGCCTTATGAAAGAAGGGTTAGCCTTACATACCTTTTCGTCGGACTATTCTACACTTGCACGCTTCCTTCCAATGCTAGCGTCTATACCTTCATTAATATCATAACGATGGCCATTAGTCATTCACATTATCCACATTATCTAGATTCCTTAATTTTCCTCTAATTCACCCATATTCATGGTCATAACATCCAACTTCGTCCATTCGTCTAAAGTGTCTAGTTCATGATCTTAGTACCATTTATAATGCATTCATATCACAACACGACAACATTCATGATTCAATTCAAATTATTCCTCAAAATGTCACTATTCATCATTCATGACCTACTTGACCATATTTTCTACAATCCATGTATTTCAACTCTTCAATACCTTAAACATCATGTAAAAATCATGAATCTTACCTTAGAAGTTGTAGGAACAAGCTTTGATTAATAATACTCCACTTTGAGCAAAACCCTAGTTTTTCTCCATTTGGATTTCTTGACCTAGATGATCTTTGATGATGTTCTTACTCTTGATTCACCTTGTTTTATGTTGTTGATCCTTAAATATCCTTGAAAACTTGTATAATAAATGTAGAGAGAGGTTTTAGAGAGAAGTGGTGTAATGTTGTAATGAAATAAAATAAGTGTTGGTTCCCTTATTTAATGAATTGCAAAAATTTGTGTTGGGTGAACAGTGGTCGTCCATGGAGGTTTACAGTCCGTATTCCACTTTACGGACCGTCCCTCGTGGTCGTGTTTAACCATTTCCAGAACCAGAAACTTTGGCTGCATGCATGGTAATTTACGACCATGGTTTACGGGCCGTAAATCACTTTACGGTCCGTCCTCCTGGTCGTATTTTACCCTTTCTCAACTGGGCAGAAAGTCGAAGTCTTGCATGGTAATTTACGACTGCCAGTTTACGGACCGTATACCAATTTACGGTCCGTATTTTTCACTTTACGACCACTGGGCAGATTTCAAACCTGCAACTTTTCATATCTCTTAGACTTCTCATTTTAATCACCCACGTCCATGCACATGCATTGCTCACCTTATATCTCATCTTAACTTAGCCAACTTTCTCATCTCACATCGAATACTTTCGAAATCTCGCCTAAGGTCATCAAACGTCGTTTCTTGCTCACGGGCCTCATGCACTCATACTTATCACTAGTTCTGTTATGTCCCGTGTTTTCGCATAATTGGAAATCTTGAAAATAATTAAGACTTGTGTGTTATAAGGCAATAATTTGATTTTAGTTAATATGCCTATGTCGTTTATGAAAGTATTGGTACAAAGGCATCGGGGAAGGCCGAGGGTGAGAGTTGGAGTTTCGGAACTTAGTTTCGGGAATTTCAAAACGAGATTTCAACGAATTGGGCCAAGAAAAATTAGAGAAAAACTTGGCCCAAGCCCCATTTAATGGTCATGTGAGTTTCATGTGATCACTTAATCATAAAAAATATATATTCATATATATCCATTGGAAAGTTCAAGAACCCAAACAAAAAATTTGAAGTCACCAAGCCAAGAGGGCTTCGGCCGAAACCTAGAGAAAAAGAAAAAAAAAATTCAAGCTTTGATTCTAATCCAAAAATCTTGTTCTTCTCATATTCGTAGCATATTCAAGACGCTCTTCGACGTGATATAATTGGTTTGGCACGAGAGCAACGTTTGTAGCAAGATTGAAGTTGAAGGAAAAAGGTAAGAATCTTATTCTTTTGTGTTATGGAATAAGCATATATGTTAGAGTGATGGGAATTGCATAAGAATTATGGAATTGTGGTGTGTGTGTGCATGGTCGTGTGTGTGTGTGAGTAGGTGTATGGCCGTGAGCCATAGTGTGGTGAAGGGGAGGTGAATTTGATTTTGTTTAGTTTGTTAGTTGCGTCGTTGTGGCATTTATGACGTAAATGAATGTTTAGCAAGTTGAATTGGCATTGAAGATGGTTGCGGGTTTTTATGGGAAATTATATGATTTTTGTATATTCGTATATAATTGTGAAAGTAAGACTTTAAATGTGAATTATGGTTGTTGTTAATGAATTTGGAATGAAACAATGCAAGTTAGTATGTTCGTCGTAGTTGTGGACGTTTTGAATAGAATATGGAAAGTAGCGGATTGCTTAAATTCATGTATATCGTTTGGAATATTATTGGAATGTGTTTGAATAACTTTGAATGGGTAAATGAATATGATAATGTGGATGTGGTGAAGTTTGGATGAAAGTTGTTGAATTATGTAGAAAGAAAGAATATTGACGTTAGAGTGATTTTGTTATGACTTGTGATGATTGTGATACTGTGGGTTGTTGTTGTTGTTGTATATGGAGCCGAGCTAAGTCTCGGGGTGTTATATATATAGGGGAAATGCTGCCAAAATTTCGGTAGACAAAAATGAGGTTAAGTGAATTCTTAAGCCTTGAAATCCCTAATTGGTAACTTTGACCATTTGCAGATTCTGAGCGAAACGGGACTTGAGTTTTGGGCGAGCGTAAGACGCATATAAGGTATGTAAGGCTACTCATTCCTTCTTTTGGCATGTCTTAGGTATACTAGGTCGATATTGGAGCCCCGAGGGCAATTCTGTTCCTAGAAATCCGAATTGGAAATTTAGTATTATTCATTCAATTGAATTGAATTATAAAACTCATATTATATTGAAAAGTGATCTAATGTCAGAAACTTTTGTAAATGTAATCAAGTTGCCTCGAGACTTCCATGTATGATTCCATAGACCCCGAATGTCTGTGATTCATGTCCGCCACCTCGACTTGACCCGCGGTGGGCCTGCTAGCATCGAGACTTCTTTGTTTGCTCTATTATGCCCATTCTTGTCTAATGTCGGCAAAACACTTTTGGTTATGAATTTGGCTATCATAAAATAATGTTTGACTGCCACGATATTCTAAACTATATTTTGAACCATAAATACTATGTTGGAAATACTTTTGTGAAACGAACCCCGTATTGACTAGTTATTCGAACTATTTGATTAATGAGTTAGCATATGATATTATCAAATTTCAAAAGGTGTTTTGACTTATAAGTTGCATTGTTTGCTCACGACTCCGCTCGTGCCCTTATTATGACTTCGTTCACCGGTTCCCGGGCCGGTTATGATTCGTGCGCGCTATGATAAATTCGGCCGTATGCTGTGTTACGGTTCCCGAGACCTCGCCATAGGGCCGGGTTCCGTTTGGAGTTATGCTGTGATATGGCTGGTGATATGTTGTGATGATATATGTATTCGGGGGTGTACGGAGATTTGAACCTTCTGGTGTTATGCTGTGTGTGGCACCAGCGTCGGAGTGGTGACCACGTTCCTGAGCTTTTGCATGATTTTACTTGCATTATGTATATATGTTTTCAGTACAGATTTTGATATACCGTTCAGTATTTCCCTTTTGTATCCTGTTTGTTTTCAGTTGTGGCTTATATTTCTGTACTATATGCTTTACATACTCAGTACATCTTTCGTACTGACCCCCTTTCTTCGGGGGGCTGCGTTTCATGCCCGCAGGTACAGATACAGGTGATCCATCACTGTAGGCTCCACTTTCTGCTATTTCGGAGTACTCCCTTTTGATTCGGAGTTCACTTTTGGTACATACATCTTTTGTTATGTATATATTTCTGTATATCTGACTATTTGGGTACGGCGAGGCCCTGTCCCGTCATATGATTCTGTCGGTCTGTTTAGAGGTCTGTGGACACGTTTGTGGGTTGGGTCTTTCTGTACGGATGTGTGCATATGATGTGTTTGGGCGATCCCATTCGCCGCGGCGGCCGGTCCGCATATGTTTACATGTTGCCTTGTTGGCCGGTGTGGCCTTTGTTGGTATTTTCTGTGCGCAGGGTTATTTTGGATAGTCTGTAAAACAAAGGAAACTCTGCCTAAATTTTTCCGGAAATTATCTAAATTTAGAATATAGCCTTGACAGCTTCTGCTATATACTTGAATGCATTTGATAGATGGGTTTGGGTGCCCAGATCGGGCACTAGTCACGGCCTACGGGGTTGGGTCGTGACAAGTTCGTTCACTTACGTACCAACGGAAATTTTTTCCGAGGTGTAACAGGTGGTGTGGCGGCCAGTGGTAGGGGAGCGGCGGCTGGTTGCAGTAAAGGGGGGGGGGGGGGGGGGAGGGAGGGGGGCGAAGGGGATGAAAATTAGGGGGGGGAGGGGTGGTTGTATAATTTATTTTTTAATTATTATGATGGACCCCCCCCCTGTCACGTCCCAACCCCGTGGGCCGCGACTGGTACCCTAACTGGGTACCCGTACGTACCTACCCAACCAGATTTTGAATCATACGGATTTTTTTTTTTGAAACAGAAGTAGGCCGATACAAATACGGCACGCGCGCAAACATACATATATATATATATATACATATACCTGAACATACAGACATTTACAGATAAGCCGATAGGGCTAACATACAGACGAAACCCGAAACCCACACATCTATCTACAGGCCTCTACAGACATACAGAATCATATGACGGGACAGGGCCCCGCCGTACCCAGAATATCCATACATACAGAGTGTACAGAAGACAGAAGATATATACCAAAAATATATGCTCCGAGTCAAAGGAGCTCTTCAAATAGCAGAGTCGGAAGCCTACGCGGGCGGCGTATCACCTGGTGCGTCTGTACCTGCGGGCATGTAGCGCAGCCCCCGAAGAACGGGGGTCAGTACGAAAAATGTACCGAGTATGTAAAGCAGATACATAACAGATATAAACATAGTCCGAACCGGAGTCACAGAAATATAACGTACAGAATTATAAATCAGACTGACGGACAGAGTCATGATTCAGACGGACATACAGAATCGTATTCTATACAGATAAACAGGGTCGTGGTTCGGACAGACCGACGGAATCATAATACGGACAGACGAGCAGAATCAGAACCCATACGGACATACATAATCAGAATCCATACGGACATACAGAATCAGAATCCATACGGACATACAGACTCAGCCGTAACATAGACGGACAAACAGAAGTATATCGGACAGAGTTATGCATGCAGAGTAGCACAGAGTCATACAGAGGCGTGTGTTTTATAAATACAGATGGCACACGCATATATTCATACAGATCCCGGCCCTGTCTGGGGGCGCGGTAACAGAACCCGGCCCTCTTAGTACGGGACGCGGTGGACAGACAGAATCAGATCAGATCATATGCCATCCTGGCCGCCATCCCCATACACAGATCATAATATCATACAGACATACAGATCCCGGCCCGTACGCCAAGGGACGCGGTGAACAATGCAGAGAAATATGCACGATAACAGAACCTGGCCCGGGTCGCAGTGAAAGAATGCATTGAGACAGACACGAATCGATAAATGAGAAACCACCTACCTACAGACTCAACATACAGACTCGATCAAATTGACGGGTGCCAAACGGCGAGCCAAAATCAGAATATCCAGATAGTATGCATAGTACGCGCCTATATCCTAATTGGGAAGGCACGACAGATTATTATCAGAATGGGATTCTCAGATATTCAGAAATCATGTTGTATAAATTACACCAAAATAGCCATAATATACACAAAATAATAGTTCAGAAGTTTTTAGAGAAAATCGGACCCAAAATGGAAGTATTTAAAAGTTTACCGGAGATATCGGGCCTTGTGGGCCCGCCTCGGACCAACTCGAGGCTACATACGTAGATTATCGCTAATAGACCTTATGAGGTCATCCATAATCGTTTGGAAGTGTTCCGACTCCGTTTGGGGGAGGTTTTGTACAAAATCTCACTTTAAAGGCAATTTGCAATAAAATAATTTCAATTGAATTGAAGGAATTGGAGCGGTTTTCCGTCTCGAATTCCGGGGAACGGAGTCGTACTTAAGGCTCGCGACCGAGCCTACCACATCCAGAACATGCCTAGGAACGTAGAGAAGTGCTTCACATACCTCGATGGCGCCTTATGCTCGCTTGGCGTCACTCCAAATTTCGTCCAAAATCTGGAAATGGTCAAGTTTACCATTTGGTTAGTTTCATTCTTTCAATATTCCAACTTTACACATACTTGCCTACCGAAATTTCGGCAGCATTTCCTCTGTATATACGACATCCCCGAGACTTAGCTCGGCTTACTTTATCAACACAACAACCCAGAGATAACATCCAACAACAACAGACATCAATAGACACTAAATCATACACTATGGCATTATTAGCCCTCTTTCGACACAACGAATCATCTTTCGTTTTAAACTTGCATTTCCAAACAAAACTTATTATTTTCATATCCATTATCCATCAAGATCATTACGACATACCTCGGGGCATCCATACCATATTCACATAATATTCATAAGCTACACAACATTCAACTTTCTATCAAATCACCATTTTTCCGATCTTTTCCTAACTTTCAACATACGAGTTCATAAACACATTTTCATATTCCAAGTTCATTATCATCAATCACAATTTCAAGACATTAGGCTAAAGCGACATACTCTCCGACAACAACTTAACCAACAACTTCTTCGTTTTAGCTTTAACCATTATCCTTCAATCTACTTCACAAAGCCATGACACAATTTGCATACAAACAAAATCAAATTCATATCCCATACTCAACATAGTACCACACGGCCAACATGCTATATTTCCCAACTTTCCCCTAATTCATTCCACTTTCCTTTCTAATACAATTTCCACCATACTACAACTAAATTACACAAGAATTCAAGCCATTGAAATCATGCAATTGCATATACATTCTCGGCCAACACACCCTAAATTTCAACACACAAAATTTCCATGTTTTTCATTCATTCACACATACTACAACATACATATATCATTTTTTTAACACAACAAAAGCATGAAATTCTCACCTTTCTTCAAGCCCTTCACTTGGAGGATGAAAATGTTTTCTTGCCACAATATTTATACCAACTTGAAGAGGATCTTGTGCTTAGTACAAATCTCACAAAACTTGGATTTTTAAAGCAAAGATTTGGCTCCAAAAATTTTTTCTTTCTTTTCTTTCTTTTTTCTCTCCAAACCCGAATTGCTCCCTTGTTCTTCTTTTTTTTTTCTTTTGTTCTTGGTTCCTTATTCTTGAAGCTTCTTTATACTTATCCATCATATGGATTTGTCACATGGAAAATTAATAAATCCTTGGGCTTGGGCTAGGTGGTGGCCGGTTGGGCCTCTCCCATTTGGGCCTTGCTTTATTTCATTTTATTGAGCCCACTTTGGCTAATTTTTTTTGTAATTCATGGAATAAGTTTCCAAAATTCCAATTTTGCCCTTGGCCACCTTTCGTAATTCCACCCCATTGAATTCATAACTCACACATTCATACCAAGTAGTGTCCAATAGTGGCCTTATTCATCACAAGTCAATTTATCTTGAACTTTCCGAATGATCAAAAATGTCGGATGTAACATCCTCCCCCCCTTTAAAACATTCGTCCTCGAATGTTAAATTGATCTTATGGGACATCTTACTACTTCGGGAGGGTTCTCTTTATAGCCGTCCTTTACCGACTTTCCGACATGGCTTCTTTACCATCATTATGGGGTAAATTTTTTTCTCACATCCCTGATTCAAATACCATTATAATATATTTTCTCATACCCCACATAATTATCGGACCATAAACTATTTTCTCGTGACGGACGAACGCTTTCCAGACATCATAGTCCATATCGTTTCTTGTTATACTCCTGAGATCCCTACCGCATTTCCGTAATCCCACTTCATACCAGACACTTCTTACCAACAGATTTAGGACTAGGACCGGACGCGTCGAAGCATATCGGACGGATTCGTAATCGGAAGCAGACATGCTAAACTATGGCGGGTGGATTCGTAATCAAAAGAAGAGATACGGAAGTATGTCAGACAGATCTCAGATAGGAGTCAGATGTATAGAAAGGTATCGGACGGATTTCGAAATCGGAATCAGGCTTACAGAAATGTATCATACGGAATCGTACTTAGAATCAGACGTGCGGTCGACATTAGACGTACAGAGGCACACCAGACGGATTTATATCCGGAGTCAGACATACAGAGGTGTGTCAGACAGATTCGTAATCAGGGTTAATCGTACAGAGATATGTCAGACAGAAACATATTCAGAATCAATCATACAAATCGTCTTGGGTGTCGCTTATCGACTTTTTCAAAGATTCTGCTTACTCGCCCTACTTATCTCTCTCCTTCCCTACTATCCATACTCTTTTTCCTTTTACAACTATCGTCATACCAGACTAACTTATGATGTAATTGGGCGTTTTCTATCCCCTGACAACATTCGGGTCGTCGCTGACTGTTATCCAGATTCGCTAAATTTTCCGAGTGGTATCGCACCCTTAGCTTTTTGCCCATTTAATCCGCGTCGGACTGTGTGGTTATTGTAAAGGCACTAATTTCTCCACACATTCTCCTTTACCTTTATATTACCCCAAATTTTCATTTATCCCCATCATACCTACACTTGTGCAGAACCTTGCATTCCTTCCCAGGGGGTCACCCATCTCAGAATTGCTCTGGCCTGAGCACGCTTAACTCCGAAACTTTCATGCATTTTGACGCGTTAGGGCTAATATAATTTCGTCGATTGCCCCTCACGACCTTTGTCACGTAATTTTAGAGTAAATCGGGGTCTTAGCAAATTTTCGGAATTTTTTTTTTTGTAGCGGGTCCCACCCCCGGCTAAGTCGTACCACTACCATGTCGCCTTTCTGAATCTTAAACATTCACTTTCATACACATATACATATGATTACAGATAACCCACGGATTTAAGTCTTCGTCACACGAATTTCGCCTCCAAATAATCGGTGGAATCTGATATAATGTCACCGCGAGGTGTTCTCCGGCCACCGACAGAAGGAACTAAAGTCTGACAAGTATCGCGGGACCTTTTTGTACTTAATCTACATGTTTACCTCCATATTCCTGGAAAAATTTGGGCAGAGTTTCCTCTGTATTTCTTACTATCCAAAACCTGTACACCAGAAATACCAATCATGCCTCACAGGGCCAACTCATATACACATACATACATATCATATCATGTCGTATCGCAGCCACACGGGGCTGATATCTTCAAATAAGAATTATAATGTCGTCGACACTTACCACACGTGCCCAACTCAAACAGCATCGAAGGCACTTTCCTGTTTACTTTCATCCAGGATTTCTAGACTCACACTGACGGTGGGGACATCTCAGTCGCCCTTGCCTTGGGTCACTAGGTCTCTAATTCCTTTAAATTTCCGTCGTCTTCATAGAACAACGTCTTACAAATATCATACACACATAGGAAGTTCTAAAAACTCATACACTTATAAATAATCAATATCGAGTCTGACCTGGGGAGCTGCCGTGAGAGGTATGTCCACTATCATCCACGTCTGTCTGCTCCCTACCTATCCGGTCTCCATTATCACCCGCATCCGAATCGGAGGGGTATGAACGATCAGACAAATCCCGGCTCACTGGTGACCCAGGACAAGAACAGGAGAAATCCATAGCACTCTCCGAGGTGGCCGGGCTATCAAGGTTCTCCCTAATAATAAAAGCTGGTGCATACTTGAAAATCTCCTCCTGCGTCATCCCAGAAGAATGCTCCGATGGGCCTGCCTCATGACTATCCTCCTCCTCGGAGGTAAGAAGCTCCGGAGGGGTCATCGCCAAATCCTCCGAGATATCTGTATCGTAGCCATCCTCCACGGGATCCTCTGCTCCAGGGTTCGGAGACTCTGGAGGAGTCGTAGATGGGTCCTCCGACGGATCCGTATCGTAGCTATCCTCCGGGGAATCCTCCGAAGGATCCGTCTCGATCGAGTAACTGGGGCCCTGCCTACTCGGCCCCGGTGACAACCTGGGGGCCTTCTTGGCACCCCCATCCTCATCGTCGGAAGTCGTCCTCTTCATTCGTCACCAACCTACAACCACCTGCAAGGAGAGGGTCAGAAACATTTTCCCGAATACCGACACTTCTGCTCCTTTGGAGCCCCGCTGTAGATACAGCAATTCGTAAGGGAGAATCATCCTAATCATACAGCTTTATCGCACGATCTAAGAATTAAAAGAAGGGTAACATCCTAAATGCCCTGTAGCTTCCTGTTTATAGATGTGGTGCACAACACATCGATAAACAAGACTCTACTAGACACGGCCTGTAGACATACCGAGGACTAACCGCTCTGATACCACTTTGTCACGTCCCAACCCCGTGGGCCGCGACTGGTACCCTAACTGGGTACCCGTACGTACCTACCCAACCAGATTTCGAATCATACGGATTTTTTTTTTTTTGAAACAGAAGTAGGCCGATACAAATACGGCACGCGCGCAAACATACATATATATATATATACATATACCTGAACATACAGACATTTACAGATAAGCCGATAGGGCTAACATACAGACGAAACCCGAAACCCACACATCTATCTACAGGCCTCTACAGACATACAGAATCATATGACGGGACAGGGCCCCGCCGTACCCAGAATATCCATACATACAGAGTGTACAGAAGACAGAAGATATATACCAAAAATATATGCTCCGAGTCAAAGGAGCTCTTCAAATAGCAGAGTCGGAAGCCTACGCGGGCGGCGTATCACCTGGTGCGTCTGTACCTGCGGGCATGTAGCGCAGCCCCCGAAGAACGGGGGTCAGTACGAAAAATGTACCGAGTATGTAAAGCAGATACATAACAGATATAAACATAGTCCGAACCGGAGTCACAGAAATATAACGTACAGAATTATAAATCAGACTGACGGACAGAGTCATGATTCAGACGGACATACAGAATCGTATTCTATACAGATAAACAGGGTCGTGGTTCGGACAGACCGACGGAATCATAATACGGACAGACGAGCAGAATCAGAACCCATACGGACATACATAATCAGAATCCATACGGACATACAGAATCAGAATCCATACGGACATACAGACTCAGCCGTAACACAGACGGACAAACAGAAGTATATCGGACAGAGTTATGCATGCAGAGTAGCACAGAGTCATACAGAGGCGTGTGTTTTATAAATACAGATGGCACACGCATATATTCATACAGATCCCGGCCCTGTCTGGGGGCGCGGTAACAGAACCCGGCCCTCTTAGTACGGGACGCGGTGGACAGACAGAATCAGATCAGATCATATGCCATCCTGGCCGCCATCCCCATACACAGATCATAATATCATACAGACATACAGATCCCGGTCCGTACGCCGAGGGACGCGGTGAACAATGCAGAGAAATATGCACGATAACAGAACCTGGCCCGGGTCGCAGTGAAAGAATGCATTGAGACAGACACGAATCGATAAATGAGAAACCACCTACCTACAGACTCAACATACAGACTCGATCAAATTGAAGGGTGCCAAACGGCGAGCCAAAATCAGAATATCCAGATAGTATGCATAGTACGCGCCTATATCCTAATTGGGAAGGCACGACAGATTATTATCAGAATGGGATTCTCAGATATTCAGAAATCATGTTGTATAAATTACACCAAAATAGCCATAATATACACAAAATAATAGTTCAGAAGTTTTTAGAGAAAATCGGACCCAAAATGGAAGTATTTAAAAGTTTACCGGAGATATCGGGCCTTGTGGGCCCGCCTCGGACCAACTCGAGGCTACATACGTAGATTATCGCTAATAGACCTTATGAGGTCATCCATAATCGTTTGGAAGTGTTCCGACTCCGTTTGGGGGAGGTTTTGTACAAAATCTCACTTTAAAGGCAATTTGCAATAAAATAATTTCAATTGAATTGAAGGAATTGGAGCGGTTTTCCGTCTCGAATTCCGGGGAACGGAGTCGTACTTAAGGCTCGCGACCGAGCCTACCACATCCAGAACATGCCTAGGAACGTAGAGAAGTGCTTCACATACCTCGATGGCGCCTTATGCTCGCTTGGCGTCACTCCAAATTTCGTCCAAAATCTGGAAATGGTCAAGTTTACCATTTGGTTAGTTTCATTCTTTCAATATTCCAACTTTACACATACTTGCCTACCGAAATTTCGGCAGCATTTCCTCTGTATATACGACATCCCCGAGACTTAGCTCGGCTTACTTTATCAACACAACAACCCAGAGATAACATCCAACAACAACAGACATCAATAGACACTAAATCATACACTATGGCATTATTAGCCCTCTTTCGACACAACGAATCATCTTTCGTTTTAAACTTGCATTTCCAAACAAAACTTATTATTTTCATATCCATTATCCATCAAGATCATTACGACATACCTCGGGGCATCCATACCATATTCACATAATATTCATAAGCTACACAACATTCAACTTTCTATCAAATCACCATTTTTCCGATCTTTTCCTAACTTTCAACATACGAGTTCATAAACACATTTTCATATTCCAAGTTCATTATCATCAATCACAATTTCAAGACATTAGGCTAAAGCGACATACTCTCCGACAACAACTTAACCAACAACTTCTTCGTTTTAGCTTTAACCATTATCCTTCAATCTACTTCACAAAGCCATGACACAATTTGCATACAAACAAAATCAAATTCATATCCCATACTCAACATAGTACCACACGGCCAACATGCTATATTTCCCAACTTTCCCCTAATTCATTCCACTTTCCTTTCTAATACAATTTCCACCATACTACAACTAAATTACACAAGAATTCAAGCCATTGAAATCATGCAATTGCATATACATTCTCGGCCAACACACCCTAAATTTCAACACACAAAATTTCCATGTTTTTCATTCATTCACACATACTACAACATACATATATCATTTTTTTAACACAACAAAAGCATGAAATTCTCACCTTTCTTCAAGCCCTTCACTTGGAGGATGAAAATGTTTTCTTGCCACAATATTTATACCAACTTGAAGAGGATCTTGTGCTTAGTACAAATCTCACAAAACTTGGATTTTTAAAGCAAAGATTTGGCTCCAAAAATTTTTTCTTTCTTTTCTTTCTTTTTTCTCTCCAAACCCGAATTGCTCCCTTGTTCTTCTTTTTTTTTTCTTTTGTTCTTGGTTCCTTATTCTTGAAGCTTCTTTATACTTATCCATCATATGGATTTGTCACATGGAAAATTAATAAATCCTTGGGCTTGGGCTAGGTGGTGGCCGGTTGGGCCTCTCCCATTTGGGCCTTGCTTTATTTCATTTTATTGAGCCCACTTTGGCTAATTTTTTTTGTAATTCATGGAATAAGTTTTCAAAATTCCAATTTTGCCCTTGGCCACCTTTCGTAATTCCACCCCATTGAATTCATAACTCACACATTCATACCAAGTAGTGTCCAATAGTGGCCTTATTCATCACAAGTCAATTTATCTTGAACTTTCCGAATGATCAAAAATGTCGGATGTAACACCCCCACCGCCACGTGTCATGTTTTCATTTGACAAAGTTGCCACGTCACGGAGAGTGTACTACACTCTTCTAATTTTACTGATTATTGTGAAAAAGGTACCCAATAGGATCGAATTTGGACTGATCTAGGTACTCAATAGGTCCAACCCTCGATTTAGGTATCTAAGAGGAAAATGTGACAAAGTTTAGGAGGCTATCTATGACTTTTGCCTAGATACTTTCATCTTTTACAAGTTGCTATATGAGTTGGTGTGTTAGAAATATTGTTCGTATATTTTAACGTTCGTATATTTCTTTGAGGAATACAAATACGTTGTTCTAAGTTCGATTATTCTAGTAAGAATCTTCTAATTAATTGTTCTTGTGATTTGTATTTTGATGTTATAAATAATAATCCCTCTGTTTTAATTTATGTGAACCTATTTCCTTTTTAGTCCATGCCAAAATGAATGACCTCTTTTCTAATTTTGAAACAAATTCACTTTATGAAATGATTTACAGTCACACAAATATTCAAGACTTATTTTGAACCACAAGTTTCAAAAGTCTTCACTTTTTCTTAAATGTCGTGCCCAGTCAAATGGATTCACATAAATTGAAACGGAGAAAGTATTTGATAAAATACGCCGATTAAGGTGAATTCATTATCAAATCGCCATTATAATTGCCACTAAAACAGGTTTCCGACAATTATTGCATCTTTGCCGGCAATAACAAAAGCCACAAAATATGCTTGATATTACATATCTAAGGTAGTTTTAATGGCAATGGTAATAGCCGCTAAAAGTAATTATTGTTAGCAGCAATAAAATGGGTTTTTACCAGCACTCGGCTTAAATGCCGCTAAAGGCTTTAGCGACCTTGGATCCAATGACATTTAATCAATTGCCGATAAATATTTTTGTGGCAATAACTATTGCCGCTAAAGCAAAATCTATTGCCACTAAAGGTCTGTTTTGGTGTAGTGATATATATCAATTAAAGTAGATGATAATTTACACAATTGTTCCTTTTTAGGCCACGATTTTGATTTTGTCAATATATTTAGAAGTTGTACAATATCGTCATTGGGAAATTACCTTTCAGGACAACGTTAGAATATCATCTAGTGTTTGCTCATATATTTCTCGACCTTACTAATAAAATATTAGACTATCATCTAACATTTATAATAACTTATAAAATTGCAAATCATATCTAATGTTTTCTCATAAGATTTTTTATTTGTTAAATTTATACCAGGGTCTAAAATGACTATATATTATAAGAGAAATAAGAAAAGGGTTATTAACTAAAGATTTATCCTGAAAAGGAATGGGGTTTTGACAAAGCTGGCCTCTTCAGCCAAAAAATCTGACATGCGGTTGGCCCAAGAATTTCAATTAACATTTTGTAGCTAAAAAAGGAAGAGATTAGAAATGTTAAGACATGTAATACCAAAAGCATGGTGTGGACAATTCGCAGGAATGTCCTTATTTTGGGGTGGTCTTTCATTTTTGCCCATTAAATTGGTGGTCTTTAATTTTTGCCCTCCGTTAGAACCCCTTGATTTCGGGTTCGAACTCCGCTCAGTAAAAAATTAAAAAAAAAAATTTACAAGGTAGAGTTTGGATTCACAAGGTAGAGTTTGGATTCACAAGGCAGAGATTTGCTACCTTCAGACAGAGTCAAATTCTGCCTTAAGGTAGAGTTTGCAGTCAAACTCTACCTGATCAGGCAGAGTTTGGAGGCAAACTCTACCTTAAGGTAGAGCTTTGGCTTCAGGCATGCCAAAACTCTACCTTTAAGGCATAGTTTTGCTTTATACCTGAATGCAAAACTCTACTTGCAGGCAGAGTTTTGCATGTGAGGTAGAGTTTTGCTCTGCCTTACGAATCCAAACCTATGCCTTGCGAAATTCTTTCTTTTTTACTGAGCTGAGATTCGAACCCAAAACCTTGGGATGTTAGGCTGCAAAACTCTACCTTGCGAATCCAAACCTATGCCTTGCGAAATTCCTTCTTTTTTTACTGAGTTGGGTTTCGAACCCAAAACCTTAGGGTATTAGGTGAAGGATAAAAATTAAAGACCACCAATTTGAGGGACAAAAATTAAAGACCAGTGCTTTTGAAGGGCAATCCGCACAAAAAAAAAATGTAAAAACTAAGGGTGTCAAATATGGCACACAAGATGATAGCCCGCCCAATCCTCCCAAAACTTTTTGGGTTGGGTTCAAGATAATTTCATATTGGCCTGATTTTAACCCAATGCTCATTTAAAGTGATCTCTAACTTAGCTCAATACTAGGCCAATTCTAGCCCGTTATTAAGATTTACTTAAATTTGGGTTTATTACTTGAGATTTACTTTACTTTTTTTTATGTATACACTTTTCTTGTATCATGTATCTAATACGTTTGTGATGGTTTTGATATGAAGGAAAATACGAAAAATGTTTTTCTCAAAAATATTTTCCACTAAAAATATTTCTAGCATTTTCTAGAAAATTAACCCTTCAAAAAAAAAAGGGGTCAAGTTGGGCGGGTCATGACCCAACCCATTTTTTAGTCTATTCCATCCCAAGTAACTTTTGGATCAATATTAGCCCAACTCATTTAGTACCTCAACCCATTTTGATTGAGCCAATTTCAGCTCAACCCGCCTATTTGACACACCTAAAACAACACTCCATCCTGTTCACATATTTTCTTTTCCACAGTCTGTAGGTCATTTCTGTGACAAAAAAAAAAAAAAAAAAAAAAAAAAAAAAACTCGACTACCACGTAGCTGCCATCACACATGCCAGTACCAGACCGCCCTACCCACACCCTCTAAAAATTAAATTAACAAAAATCAGATTTACCCACTCCCCTAATCCACTCCCAAACTCTACTCACCAAACTTAAAAAAATATGATCTAAATGAGAAAAAGGAAGAAAGAGTGAAAATGTCCGTGAGAGAAAGATTATACACTGTATATAAAAAAATGATGTATCAGTTATTCACTTATATACATGTTATAAGTTGGATATGCACTGCATATCTGTGTGATACACTATATATACACTTCATATACATAGTATATACAAATTACCTCCTCCTCATCCTCCTCGAAGACGAGCAAAAACAAGTCAAATGTGGAGGTATTTTGACCGATTAGATGAAGATACAATTCAAAGTGTACTTTGTGGTGAAACATATAAGCATAAGTCCGCCTGGGATATGGGAGTACTGATTTTTTGCATACGCACGAAGCATAGGCACCCAGATGCAGATCACTTTGAAGTATCTCTTCTTTAAATTTATGAAGTTTATTAATTTTGCAATGTTAGCCGTTTAAGTTTGTATATTTTGATGATTATGTAATGTTAGCTAGTCGTTTAAGTTTGTATGTTTTGATTTTGTAATGTTAGTCTTTTAAGTTTGAAGTTTATTAAATTTGTGTCAAATTTGTGTCCATTTACTAAATTTATGCAGTCTTGTATCATACTATCATTTATTAAAAATAATTTTTAGTGCTTAAATATTTAAATTAATACAAATTTAAAGGAAATAAAATCCCACTAAGGTCCTCGGCCCCATCCGTCCTGTTAGCTTAGTGGGACGGGACGGCCTAGCGGTTCGTCTTTCCTGTCCCGTCCTGTCCCACTAATGTCTCGACCCCCCCCCCCCCCCCCCCCAACCTCCTCCCATTCCACATCCCATTAAGAAATCGTCCCGATCCACTAAAAGCGTTCTGTTTCGCCCATCGCGTCCCGTCCCTTTAAACAAACCTTAGCTAGGCAGGACTAGTGAGCAAAATAGCTCGTACTCATCACAGTTCAGCTTTTCAAGATCGTTTTTGACCTGGATCTGTATGGAGTACTTTGATCCTTTTCCCTTTCTCTTATACTGCTTCGAATTCTCCCAAGGACGTTAATAAAATTGCCAAATAATCAAACGTAGAAGTATTGAGTTCAAACACCTGAACTTATATACTTCTTATAGTCCGCGGGGAAAGGGGGGGGGGGGGGGGGGGGAATGGTTTTGTAGTGCTTCACAAACTTATTTTTAGTTTCATGTCTTTTTTGTAAGAGATTTTCATTTTTACACATAAGAGATCTGAAAATATCATTTTTTTCTGTTCAATTTGTAAGAAGGAACTGAGATGTCTTAGCCCTCTTACCATTTGTAAGTGGTTATAACAGATCGTTTAATTTCCTGTGCAATAGAAAAGTTAAACAAGATTTCACCTCCACCTTATAAGTGCTTCTAGCTCCCTAAGAATTTTCAAAGGGGAAAAGTAGGGCGGAAAGAAAAAGATCTATTGTATTCCAAGTTCCAACAATTTGACATCTATAATAATTCAATCTTTACAGACGTGGGATTATCTTTATTGTTGGCGGTAATCAATCAATCTTCACTGCAGAATATATCTTCCGAACAAACCACAAGCATGCTAGGAAGCCAATATTCCCAGTGACGACAAAAAATGCATAAGCGCCAATCAACATATAACCAAAGTAAAGAATACCTGAGACCAGCTTTGAGATCTCCAACTCGGCACAGAAATAGTATATGGAATACAAGAAAAGGTACAATGCAGAAGAGCCGGAAGTCAAATAGGCTCGCCACCACCAGCGATAGTCCTCGTAGCATAATTGGAAGTAGGCTAGTACTATGGTTATCTCAGCGCAAGTGACTATAAGAATGGTGAAGACAATGAAGAGGAATCCAAATATGTAATAAAACTGGTTCAGCCATATGGATGTCAAGATAAAAAAGAGTTCTATAAACACTGCACCCTATGGAAGTATGCCTCCGAGAAGTGTGGTGAAGATAGGATTCATGTACCAAGGCTGCAAAGGGATCAATCTTGGAATCTTATTTGTTTTAACAGGATCCTCAGGTGCCGGTTTTCTATAACCAATGAGGGTTCCCAGGAAGACTAATGGTACTGAAATGCCGAACCAAAGTAGCACCAGGATGAACATTGTCTGAAACGGTACTGCTCCAGAAGATTTCTCTCCCCATATTAGAGCATTCAGCACGAAAAAGATGGCGAAAAGAAATCCAGGGAACATATAGGCTGTTTTCAGTGACATTGTTTTCCAGTCTGTTCCTTTGAACATCTTGTATAATCGAGCGGAGGAATAACCAGCAAATAAGCCCATGAACAGCCATAACAAAACCATGGCGGTCATTAGCCCACCACGATTAGAAGGTGAAAGAAACCCAAGTAAAGCAAATATCATTGTGACAAGGGACATTCCAAGAACTTGGACTCCTGTCCCAACATGCACACACAGTAAACTGGAATTTTCAGGTGGCCTGAAGACATCTCCATGTATCAACTTCCATCCAGATTCTTCCAGGGCTTCATCTTGTTCCAACTGATTGTAGTTGGCAATGTCTCGGTATATAGTTCTCATAATGATCATAGCTACTATACCAGATAGGAAAAGCACAATCATCAAAGAATTGATAATTGAAAACCAATGGATCTGATCTCCATTCATATGAAGGTATGAGTCCCAACGTGACGCCCATCTGATATTACTTGACTGGCAAAGGATAAACCCCAATAATAAGAAGATGAACGGTAAGGGGAGGACAGAAAGGACGTGTAAATGACAAAACAATATACCTCAAAGGAAACGTCATATGTAAAAACTACTTCGTTGTCAGCACCGATCTCTTGAGGTACAGAGTCAGTTCCGAAAACAGTTGGCTTCCCAGGCTTGCATGTCGTTAATTGAATGTTCTCTTCATCCCACTTCTTGTAGTCATCGTTAGTACTGCTTCAAATCAGCCAATGAGCTCAGAATAAGAGAGAGAGAGAGAGGAAAAGCAGTTGACTGTAAAAGAAACTCACAGAAATTAGCACACCAGCATGTTGGGTCCATCCCATAATTTGAGGAAGGAAACATCTCCCTCATTTTAAGGAAGAAAACATTTTCCTTGTTTTAAGGAAGAAAACATATTCCTTGTTTTAAGGAAGAAAACATTTTCCTTGTTTTGAGAAAGAAAACATATTCCTTGTTTTAAGGAAGAAAACATCTTCCTTGTATTTGGCAAATTGTCAAGTGCTTGCTTGAGTCACAAATGACATCAATAGGTTCATTTCATCCCTATAAATAGGGAAGCCTTCTATCATTTGTAACATCACCAAGAGCAAGAGCGAAAAACAGTAAGGAAAAC
Source organism: Lycium barbarum (assembly GCF_019175385.1). Taxonomy (NCBI): domain Eukaryota; kingdom Viridiplantae; phylum Streptophyta; class Magnoliopsida; order Solanales; family Solanaceae; genus Lycium; species Lycium barbarum. The sequence continues at coordinate 47,985,552 of NC_083341.1, read as the reverse complement.
ACTTGAGTGAGATATAGGTATACAGTTTAGGATTGGTTTTTTGTAATAGTTGAGTGTGAGAGTTGCTCCTCCTATTGTAATTCTGTTCCGGTTATGAATAGAAGACTTTTCCAATCTTAACAAGTGGTATCAAGAGCTTGGTTAATCTTCCAGGCCAATCTTTTAAAGTTTCGTAAAATTTTCAGTCAAAAATATTTTGTCCCAAAATTGTGCTCTGAGTATACCATTAGAAAGATCTCGTTCCGAGGATTCCGAATATATAATTTTCGGAATTTTTCGACCATCGGAAGGCCTCCAAAAGTCCAGTCAAAGTTTCTCTGTCCACCATCGCCGCCGCCGCTCCGCCACCTTCCGGCCACCAGCTCGCCGGAGAAGACGACCGGAGAAACCCGATCCGACCAACCCGTTTGACCAGAACCAGATCTGGTCAAAGTCCAATTGCCACATCATCCTTTTGTTGACTCTTTCAACTAGCCAGTGGTTAAACCGGCCCAGTTCGGTTTGAATTAGTGCAGCCCGGTTCACTCTGTTTTTGTCCAGTTTTCAGATTGGTCAGACCGGTTCCCTAGGTTTTCGACCATTCCGGATTCAACCGTGAGTCCCGTTTTGCCTGATTCTGCTTCCACAGTCCAGTACAAGCAGATTAGGTGCACTTTATCATGGAGAAATCATCATCGGATACCATGATTCTGCTAATATCTTCAAATTATAACATGTGGAAACCTCGTATGGAGGACTTGTTAAATTTGAAGGATTTAGCCGAGCCACTTGAAAATAAAGGTGCCAAACCCGACAAGAAGACAAACGAAGAATGGGCAAGAATGAATAGGAAAACGGTCGCACAAATTCGACAGTGGATTGACCATAGTGTATTCCATCATGTCGCGCATGAAACGAGTGCTTACAAACTTTGGGAAAAGCTTGGGAGCATGTACCAAGCAAAAACGGCTCGAAATAAAACATTGTTGATGAGGCGATTGGTAAATCACAAGCTAAGTAGCGGTACCTCTGTCACAGAACACACAAGTCAATTCCAAGATCTCGTGAACCAGCTAAGTGCAGCCGAATGGGTTCTCAAAGATGAGGAGCAAGCAATCGTGCTCCTAAGTTCTCTACCTGATAGCTGGGAGACTCTTGTCATCACTCTCAGTAATTCCGCCCCCAATGGTAAGGTGACCATGCAGATGGTCACGGACGCCTTAATAAACGAGGAATCGCGAAGAAAAGAAGTCGGGGTAGATCAATCATATGCCCTTGTTTCTGAAAATAGTGGACGCAATGGAGGTAGAAGTGGAGGTAGAGGAAGAGGCCGAGGCAAAGGTAGAGGTCGAGGTCAAAGTAGAGGAAGATCTCAAGTTCGAGGGAGATCACGAGAGCGGGGAAAGTCTGTCGATACCAACACTTGGTTCGAGGGCTATTGTAACTATTGTGGCAACTATGGCCACAAGAAGGTGGAGTGTCGAAAGCTTAAACGGGAGCAGCCTCAAACTAACCAGAGTTCGAGCAAGGAAGATGGTGAGACCATGGTCACCATGTCACCAAACATTGCACTTGTTACATGCGGAGAGGAAGCATGCCTACACGTGGGCACAAATGATATTGAGTGGGTGATTGATACTGTTGCATCATTCCATGCCACTCCACACCGGGATTTGTTCAGTACTTATAAATCTGGAGACCACGGCGTTGTGAAGATGGGCAACACCAGTTTCTCAAGCATTGTTGGCATTGGTGATGTGCACATAAAAACCAGCAATGGAAGCTCACTTGTGTTAAAAGAGGTTCGTCATGTTCCGGATCTGAGATTGAATCTGATCTCAGGAGTAGCTCTGGATAGACAGGGGTATGGAAATTTGTTCAAGGATGGTACGTGGAAGCTGTCCAAAGGCTCTATGGTTATTGCTAGAGGACATATTTGTGGTACTCTTTACAAAACCAATGTAAAGTTGTATCGACCGAGTCTCAATGCAGTTGAAGAAGAGACATCGCCAAACTTGTGGCATAGATGATTGGGCCACATGAGTCTGAAGGGATTGACAACTCTTGCAAAGAAAGAAGCCATCTCAATAGATAAAGACGTAACTTTGGATCCCTGTGATCACTGTTTATCGGGAAACAACATAGAGTTTCTTTCAGTTCCACCAGAAAGAATCGTTCCGAGTTGCTAAGCCTTGTCCACTCTGACGTGTGTGGACCCATTGAAGAAGAATCTCTTGGTGGTAGCAAATACTTCGTGACATTCATCGACGACGCATCACGGAAGGTTTGGTCTTATTGTCTCAAATCGAAGGATCAAGTATTCGATCGTTTCAAGACATTTCATGCTATGGTAGAAAGGGAGACTGGAAAGAAGCTGAAATGCCTCCGATTCGACAATGGAGGCGAGTACACTTCCCGGGAGTTTTTAGCATATTATGCTGAACATGGGATCAGACATGAGAAAACGGTGCCACGAACACCACAACATAACGGTGTAGCTGAAAGAATGAACCGCACTATTGTTGAGAAAGTCCGATGCATGCTCAGTATGGCTAAACTGCCAAAGCCATTCTGGGGCGAAGCTGTTCTGACAGCTTGTTATCTTATAAACAGGTCACCTTCAGTCCCATTGAACTTTGAAGTTCCAGAAAAGATATGGTCTGGGAAAGATATTTCATATTCTCACTTGAAAGTGTTCGGGTGCAAGGCATTTGTGCATGTATCCAAGGAGTTGAGGCAGAAGCTTGATCTCAGATCAACTCCGTGTATCTTTATCGGCTATGGAGATCAAGAGTTCGGATACAGGCTGTGGGATCCCGAAATGAAGAAAGTGATTCGAAGTAGAGACGTCGTGTTCCATGAAAACCAGTTTCATGAGTGTGCTCCAACAGTCAACAAGCAACGAAGTTATCATGCTCCAGATGATGTCCCTGAATCACCACACATTCCTCTCAACAACGAGGAACTTCATGATAATGTCCATGATGAACAAGAAAACATTGATCCGGCAGATGTTGATGATGATCAAAACGAAGAAATTCTTCAGCAGGGGGAGCCTTCACCCCAAGACGCAGCTGGAAATAATCAAGTTCGACGTTCTGCACGAGGGTTAATCCCTCAAAGGTCATACTCGCCAACAGAATGGATCCTTCTTACCAGCGAAGGGGAGCCAGAGAGCTTTCAAGAAGCTCAATCTCATCGTGAAAAATCCAATTGGCGACAGGCCATGGAGGAAGAAATGAATTCTTTACAAAAGAATCAAACATATGAGTTGGTGAAACTTCCTCCGGGAAAGAAGGCCTTGAAGAACAAATGGGTCTTCAAGCTCAAGAAAGATGCTAGCGGAAATATCGTGAAGTACAAGGCAAGGCTCGTAGTCAAAGGTTTCCAACAGAAGGAAGGAATCGACTTTGATGAGATTTTTTCGCCGGTTCTGAAGATGATGTCTATCCGAGTGGTTCTCGGATTGGTGCCAAGTATGGATCTTGAACTTGAGCAGATGGACGTGAAAACAGCTTTTCTGCATGGTGATTTGGAGGAAGAAATATACATGGAGCAGCCCGATGGTTTTCGAATCCCAAAGAAAGAGCATCTCGTTTGCAAGTTAAGGAAGAGTCTCTACGGTCTCAAACAAGCCCCAAGGCAATGGTACAAAAAGTTCGACGCATTCATGCTGAAACATTAATACAAAAGAACAACTGCAGATCATTGTGTATACTTGAAGAAGTTCCCCGATGGAAAATTTATCATCCTTCTGCTCTATGTGGATGATATGCTGATAGTAGGCCAGGATGCAACTATGATCAACAACTTGAAGAAAGATTTGTCTAAGTTCTTTGATATGAAAGACTTAGGCCCTGCACAGCATATCTTGGGCATGAAAATCATTCGTGATCGAAAGGCAAAGAAGTTATTCTTGTCACAAGAGGAATACGTTGAACGCGTGATCAAAAGGTTCAACATGAAAAATACCAAGCCTGTTGGTACTCCACTAGCAAATCACTTCAAGTTGAGCAAGGAAAGTTGTCCTTCTTCCGAAGAAGAAAAGAAGAAGATGAAAGCAGTGCCCTACTCTTCAGCAGTTGGAAGTTTGATGTATGCAATGGTGTGCACAAGGCCAGACATTGCTCATGCTGTCGGTGTTGTGAGTAGATACTTATCAAATCCAGGAAGAAAACATTGGGAAGCTGTCAAGTGGATACTACGGTACCTGAAGGGTACATCCAGACTATGTTTGTGCTATGGGGGAGCTAAGCCGATTTTGGAAGGTTACACTGATGCTGACATGGCAGGAGATTATGATAGCAGGAAATCAACTTCGAGTTATATATTCACATTTGTAGGGGGAGCTGTGTCATGGCAATCCAAGTTACAAAAGTGTGTAGCACTATCAACCACAGAAGCCGAATACATTGCCGCAGTTGAAGCTGGGAAGGAGCTTATGTGGCTGAAACGTTTCCTTCAAGAACTGGGTTTCCGACAAGAAGAATACACAATTCATTGTGATAGTCAAAGCGCTATGGATCTCAGCAAAAACTCGAGGTACCACTCACGCACAAAACATATTGACGTTCGATATCAATGGCTCAGAGAAGCAGTCGAGCAACATGTACTGAAGCTCTCCAAGATCAACACAAACGACAACCCTGCAGACTTGCTGACCAAGGTGGTACCGAGAGACAAGTTCGAATTATGCAAAGAACTTGTCGGCATACACTCAAACTAAAAGTCAGTGTACTCTCCTTCAGGTGTATGGGATTGGAGGGGGAGATTTGTTGGGTTCATCCCATAATTTGAGGAAGGAAACATCTCCCTCATTTTAAGGAAGAAAACATTTCCCTTGTTTTGAGGAAGAAAACATATTCCTTGTTTTAAGGAAGAAAACATCTTCCTTGTATTTGACAAATTGTCAAGTGCTTGCTTGAGTCACAAATGACATCAATAGGTTCATTTCATCCCTATAAATAGGGAAGCCTTCTATCATTTGTAGCATCACCAAGAGCAAGAGAGAAAACCAGTAAGGAAAACACTTGAGTGAGATATAGGTATACAGTTTAGGATTGGTTTTTTGTAATAGTTGAGTGTGAGAGTTGCTCCTCCTATTGTAATTCTGTTCTGGTTATGAATAGAAGACTTTTCCAATCCTAACATAGCAAACATACTTCTAACAAAAATTATGCATTCAAATTTCAGCATGCTATCAGGGACAACTAACAGATAGAACTTTGATATAAGTGGATCAAAGTTACTTAACCAAATTATACACAGGAAAATCACGAACGCTTCTGTCATCAAAACAAGTGAACAAGCAGATCAGATCAATTTCATGCAGCATATCCAATGATGAGAGAAATAGGCCCCAAAATAGAAGAGAATGAAGGAAAGATAAAGAAAGATGTGTGTCTGGAAGCACAATTTTCATTGTAATTCAACATTGCAAAACATGCCATTAAAACTATGATAAACCAGCAGAAGTTTAGAGTTGAATGCTGTATCGAGAAAGTTAGGAACCATGAATGTCCTAGAACTAGAACAAACGGATCTATTAGTTATAAGAAACCACTGACTCTGCACATTATGTAACTAAGCTTGCAAAACTAAGTCTATTTCTGAATGTCTAATCATCATTTCACAAAAGAGAATAACAGAAAAAAGGACAAGGAAAATTAGAGAAAGCAGAATCGGGATAAGAATAGTTTTATTCAAGAAGTGAATGCTTTAAAGTAGTTCAAACCTGAGGGGAGTAACTTCAAAACCAACAACACGAGCAGTGCCTGTCTCAACATCCTCATGATACATAACTTTGAAATTCAAATGGTTATTTACAAAATAACTTCTCTCTTTCCTCTGCAAAACCAACTTTTACAATCAAAACACAAATACCAGCAACATTAAAAGATAACAACAAAGTAGTAGGATTCACACCCCCACAAATGTTCCTTTAAATCCAACTTCAAATCCACGTTCATAAAATTTCTGTCCACTTTTTGCCGAGGAACTGCCACAGGAAGATTGTCCAGAATCCTGTACAACCATTCAAATGTATTAGAGAAGTAGCCAAAAACTGTATTTAGAATGTAATCAGCGAAAGGTGAACAGTAAGCAAGCTTCAAAGCTTGTTTAGTCCGAGATAATCCTTTGTTCCATAACCCTGGGCTATTTACAACTAGCAATTAAGAAGTCTCACTTCAGACAATTATTTAGGTATCTAAAAGTCCACCACACACCATCACCGCAGTATGATTGAAAAAAACAAAGAAAAATGTCATAAGAAACTAAATGAGCAACAAGCAAAGCATTTGAGGAAAGGAGCATACATTAGTAGAAATGAAACATCACAATATTTGACATGAAACAAAGAGTCTCAACTAATTGTTCACCCTTACATGTTAACTCGGTAATCTTCATCAATCTTGTCTTTGAAATTCTTAGCAGAAACAGCGTCAAGTTTGATTCTACAAGCCACCTTGCAGGACTCTGTCTCTCTCATCTTGAACTGGAGAATACATACTCTATTATATTTTACATTCAAGCTATATACACCACAATTTTCTTTAGTATTAACAAACTGGATAGCTAAATGAAACTCACAGTATAAACAGAATTCTCAATGCGGTCATCTCGGAGAACTTCCCCCAAGTTCTCTGCACTGTTGGAAACTCTTGGAGGTTTACAATAGGCCAAGAAGTAATAATCGTATGGCAGTTGTGTCTTCGTGGATGAAAGCTTGTTTACTTTAACATGGAGAGAATCGCCCTGAGAATGGGTAGGTTTATTCACAAGAAAAACACCTCTAAATGTAAATTAGTACTATTAATCTATTATCAAACTATCCTCTATGCAGAGAGGGTCTTGGATTTGAAGTCAGCGGGTACAGAATAGTGTTGATTTCTCAGATGGTCATTCAACTAATAGTTATTATCTTAGAAATACACACTTCTTCTTAAATTCCAAAATTTTCCGTGCACCCTATGAAGTATTATCACATGTTTTGGTAATGTTATATCCCGTGTTTTCACACGTTTGGAAAAACTTGTTATATATTGGATTTTTGAGATATAAGGTCAAATTTGATATTTTGTTGAACATAGGAGTTATGCATGAAAGAATAGAATCATGGAAGTGTGGGACAAGGCTAAGGGCAATTTTGGAATTTTGGAAATTAGTGTCGGGAATTATAAAATATGATTCACAAGCTATTGGGCCCAAAAAAATTGAATTGAAATTGAGGCCCAAAATTAGGGACATGGCCTTGGCCCAAGTCCAATTAATTAGTCATGTGCATGGTCATGTGACAAATTAATATAAGATGCCTAAGTCTTCATTATATGCATTAGAACATTCAAGAAAGCTAAGCAAGAAAGAAGCAAAAATAAGAGCAAAAATAAAGAGGGTTTCGGGTTTGGCTAAGAAAATTAGCCATAAAAAATATTGCTCCAAAAATTTATTTCTTGTTGATTTCCTACTAAGTCAAGGTTCCTTTGTAACTTGGTATAGTTGGTTTGGAGTGGGAAGCATTAGAATCACCAAAGTGATTACATCTCCAAGTGAAGAAGACTTGAGGAAAAGGTAAGAATTTCTACCTTTTTATTGTGTTATGAAGTTTTGATTGTGTTGTAGTATGTAGAAATGTGTTGATTGTATGGAAAAATGGAAGTTTGCAAAGTGGGTTTGGAATATGGCTTGGAGCCGTGGGTGTGTGTGTGTTGTGTGGTGACAATGTGTTGAATTCATGTTGTATTCTAGTTGTGATTGTGATGGAATTTATGTTGAGAATGAAAGAGGAATAAATTTGATTGAATTGATGAAAATAGCATTTGGCCGTGTGGTATGGAGTGGTTTGGAATGGAATGGATTAAGTTTGTTTAGTGTGTTAAAGTGTTGTTGTGATGTTTGTAATGTAAATGAAGTTAGAATGATATAAGTTTGTATTGAATTGGAATGTAGAAACTTATGTCGTTTTAGTATGATTTTCCGACATTAAGGAAATGAAGTTGTTTGGTTGTGAATTATGATGATCATTGATGAATTTGGAAGTTGGAAACTTGTTATGAAGTTGTATGCCAAAGATTTGATGTTTTGCATAAGTTATTACTTTGACGAAAAGTTGTATATTGTGTATATCGAGTGTGTAACTTGAGGAAAACGATATGAAATGCTTCTAGAACTATATGGTGATGATTTTGATTGTTGATGAATGTGAAATTATTGATATTAGTGAAAGTTTGGGTTAGAATGAAGGTTATGTCAACTTGTGAGAAAAATGACTAGTTGAAGGATATTTGTGTTTTTAATGTTCATTGTTGATATTGATGTTGTCGTTTGGGTTGTTGTTGATGATTTATAGCCGAGTTAAATTCTCGGGGTGCTATATGTATAGGGGAAGTGCTGCCGAAATTTCGGTAGACAAATATGCATTAAGTTGAAACTTTGGTATTCATAGCTTACAATTGGTAAACTTGACCAATTGAAGTTTTTCGACGAAACGGGAAGTGAGTTTGGAAAGGCGTAAAGAGCTTGAAAGGTATGTAAAGCAACCCCAATTCTTCCCTTGGCATGCCCTTAGTGTGTTAGGGTCGGATCCGGGCCTCGAAGGACCTCTTGGCCCTCGGAATCCGCAAGAGAAAATTTCAGGTTTTCCTTCAGTAGAATTGAACTACTTTGGTACACTTTTCTTGAAATAATGCAACTTTGCTCCAAATTACTTGGAAAGTCATAGAATGCTTGTAGAACCTTCTTAGGTGATACCATAAGCTTAGAGGGCATAAATTGAGCCCGTCGCCTTATTTGTCCCGAGGCGGGCCCACTATTTTCGGTTTCGCCCTTAATGTATTAAAGCTTTCTTTTTAAGCAATTTTTGAAAGAAATGTTTTGATTACCCTACTAATCGCCTAACGAATATTGTTTTAAATATTCTATTAAATCTTATAAATTATTTTGACACCCGGAATGACTTCGGGAAAGTTATACTTCTGTAATTTATTATGATATCCGAAATGCATTTATTATGATCCCGTCCGACTCCATTGGATCTGTTTGGCTTTGATACGCTTCATCGAGTCTTTGAAAACATTTATGATATTTTAAATTGCATTAGTTTCTCACTACTCCATTCGTGGATGTCCCAATGTTTCCCACACTGAGCCCGGGCCAGGATATGTTGTCAAGCGTGATTCTCTGCATTGTTCTCCGCGTCCCGATGTGAGGGGGCAGGTATACGCGTACATGGGTCTGTGGAGTATGATGTGCCATGTCCGCCTATTCTGATCTGATCTGTTATGGCCATTTTGATATGACATTTTATGATACGGGGTCACGCCCCTTTTTCTGATTCCTCTGTATTGTGGCACCAGCGTCGGGAGGGTGGCCACGTTCTGTCTGCTGAGTCCCGTGGCAGGGACCGGATATGATATGACATATGTTTCTGTACACATTCTGTCTGTTTTGGAAATATGCATTTGACACTCTGGATTTTGTACTTATTTTCTGAAATCATTATGATTTGACTTCTGTGATTCCGCTTTACATATTCAGTACATATTTCGTACTGACCCCCTTTCTTCGGGGGCTGCGTTTTCATGCCGCGCAGGTACAGACGACAGGTTCGCTGATCCACACGTTTAGGATCCCATTTCTGCTATTTTGGGGCGCTCTCTTCTTCAGAGCCCATCTTTTGGTATAGTCTGTCACTGCTATCTGGATATGTACATTGTTTTGGGTATGACGGGGCCCTGTCCCGTCTTATGATTATGTTATGTTCTGTAGAGGTCTGTGGATATATCTGTGTGGGTTCTGTACATATGTTTGGGATACTTTGTTCTATGATGGCCTTATCGGCCTATGTGTGCCAAGTCTGCTTTTTATGCTAAATTCTGTAGCGTCCACTAATATTATTATTATATTATTTGTTAATATGCTAATTTGGGTATCGGGTACGTATAGGTGCCCAGCTAGGGCACTGGTCGCGGCCCACGGGGTTGGGTCGTGACAGGTAATACGTGCAGTCCTGGTATAATTAAAGATTTTTCAACTACATATGTATAGTTGAAACCTAAAGTAAATGAGTATGAGCGCACCCACTGCTGAAGCTCTACATCGCCCCACCTCTGTATATACTGAAGCCAGGATGTTTATCAAGCGCATTTCCATGTTTACTGAAGCTATTTCCTAGAACAAGGCCTAAAAAAGGGCAACAAAATAATCATGATATCAACCCATCCAAAATTTCATTTGACATGTGAGAAAATGTTTGCACATACTCCCTATGTTCTAGTTCATATGATACACTTTTTTTTAGTTGGTTCCCAAAGTATGACACTTTTTTATTTTTGGGATAATTAACTTTACATTTCTTATTTTACCTTTAATGAGAAGATTTTATAACCATAAATATTAGTACGGCATTTTAAGACTACAAGTTTTAAAAGTTTTATGACACAAATGTTAAGTCATGCGCTAGATCGTAAGATTCAAAAGAATTTATTTTTTCTTAAACTCCGTGCCAATTTAAAATATATCAGGAACAAAGGATGCACTAATTAATAATGCTTTAGAAGAAAAATAACAAAAAAAAAAAACGAAGCTTTTCTCTGTCATATCTCCCTAATCAAATTTCTTTTGCATATTATACATTTATACCTTATTTTCCTAATCAAACAGAGAAGGATCCAGTTATACAGAGTACCAGTGCACTCAGTGCTAATTGTTTGGCAATAAGTAGCAAACAATGATCATATTTCATCCAGTGTATGAAAACAAGCTAGCAATGGTTCATACAAACAATATGGCTATCAGCTTCATCTTACTTAATCTTTGTCATAACGAAAAGTGAGATTAATCTAGGCAAAAACTAAGGTTTAGAATGCTATGAGCAGAAAGAGAGGAGAGAATTTATACAGTTTGAAAATCGCTAGGGGCAACTCCAGGAAGATAGAAAGCATGCAATTGCAAGTGACATGGGAATAGTAGTATGATCAACAAAAGCCGCTGCAATGACCAAAACATCATTCTCAATCCATTTTCTCCAAAAACTTTCCACATTTTCTCATCAGTTTCTAACAAAGTGTGGAGGTCGATCAAGTGGCAGTCAGTCTCATAGACCATAAATAGTTTATAGTATCGTTGGCCAAGCTTTTTGAGAGGTAAAAAGTATTTTCTCCATTCCAATTTAAGCTTCTTAATTAGATTGGGCATAAAATTTGAGAAATAAAAAGAAATTTTTGAATTTTGTAATCTTAAATTAAAGGCAACAGTCATAGATAGCCCTTAAACTTTGTCACATTTTTCTCTGAGATAGCTAAATCGAGGGTTGTACCTAGACCAGTCCAAATTCGATCCTATTGGGTACCTTTTTCACAATAATCAGTAAAATTAGGAGAGTGTATTACACTCTTCGTGACGTGACAACTTTATCAAATGCAAAACATGACACGTGGCGGTGGGGGTCCATCATAATAATTAAAAATTAAATTATACAACCACCCCCAATTTTCATCCCCTTCGCGCACCCCCCCCCCCCCCAACTGCAACCAGCCGCCGCACCACCACCCCCAACCGCCGTCCCCCCACCCCACCAATAATTTATTTTCTTTTTCTTCTCTTATTTAGGTGTATCAATGTCTTTATAAGACCCACCAACCTTTAATGAAATGTGAGATGAAAAAAAAGAGTCATAGTAATGGTAAATCTCTATTTTTTTTCGGTAAACAAGATGGTAATGATACTTTTCAGATCTAAAAAGGACAAAAAAAATGATGGTAAGAAATAACATCCAATTCACAAATTAATTTTATATAAATAATTAAAAGAAATGAATTGTTATAATGAAGAGGAAGGAGAGAGAAAAAAAAGGAAGAAGAAGATGAAGAGAACTGAACACAGTGAAGAAGAAGAGAAAAAAAATAACGTACAGTGGGGTGCGGCGGGGGGGGGGGGGTTAAATGAATTGTTATAATGAAGAGGAAGAAGAGAAAAAAAAAAAAAAAAGGAAGAAGAAGATGAAGAGAACTGAACACAGTGAAGAAGAAGAGAAAAAAAATAACGTACAGTGGGGTGCGGCTGGGGGGAGGTGAGTTACTTTTTTATTAATTTACCTATTAAATTTTATTTAAAAGAAGTAAAGTTTTAACCAAAAAAAAATAAATAAGGATGAAAGGGCTGTCATGCGCCCAACAAAAAGTGTAATCAATTGCTGCGCCACATAGGCAAAAGGTACCCAATAGGATCAATTTAGATTGGTTTAGGTACCCAATAGGTACAACCCTCGGTTTAGGTAGCCCAAAGGAAAATGTGACAAAGTTTAGGGGGCTATCTATGACTTTTGCCTAAATTAAATATATGTATAATGTACAAAAATATTTTTTGAATCTTGTGTTTTAAACTTGTCATTTAGAATATTTGAATTTTCAACTTACTAAATATAAAAATATGAGCCCTTTTTGGGACAGATAAAAAAAAAAAAAAGTAAGACACTTAAATTGGGATGGAGAGAATACTTATTCTTTCCAAGAAGTGTTCATTTTAATAAAGTGAGACATTTGGCCAAGCTTTGAGAGAAAATAAATATTTTTGGGAGTAAAAAAAGCTGTTTTTCAAGAGCTTAAACAAATAGTTTGTCCTTAAAAGTATTTTTTTAAAAAACACTTTTTGAGAAAATATTCTTAGAAACACTTTTTAAAAGTTTGGTCAAATATAATTGATATTCAAAACTGCTTTTAAATTGATCAGCCAAACAACTTACTTCTCATAAAAAGTATTCTTTTTTAAAAACACTTTTTGAAATAAGCTTATTTTAGAAGATTGGTCAAACAAACTATAAGGAGTGAAATTTACAAATGAAGGAGAATACGGCGCCGTTTGAGTGAAAGTTGGGGTCTTCCAAAAGTCTACTCAGATGACTTATTGCACAAAATTTGCATATTGAAGGAACGCGTGCAGGGAACAATATTCAGGAAAACCGCGTCTTCCCATTTGTTAATACGTTCTCTGTCTCAAATTATTTATCATGATTTTTTTTTACACGTCTCTTAAAAAATATTAATGAGGAATAAGTTTTAATTGATTTACCCTTCATTGGTCTTTCAAAAATCACAACATCATCCAGTAATTTAAATGTTTGCAATCTTCAAGAACAATTACTACTAAGACTAAAATGGGAAAAATAATAATTTTATCTTGTGAAACGAAAAATAATTTGAGATAACTATGATTAATTGAGATGAAGGGAGTATTCACTTTCTACCGACCCTAATATTATTAATTTCCCTTAATCTAAAATATTTAGGACAGCATTACTCAAAAGATCATAATTCGAGCTCATTTGCGGACACAAATTCAAATTAATTGAGGGGAACTAATCCTTAAATTGATGTGCTGCTCAATACATTGCAAAGTGTTCTCTTAAAAAGCTAACTTAAGTTGCTCTGGCAACTAAAAACTTAAGGACCCGTTTGGCCATAAGAATTATTCTTTTTTTTCCAGAATTTTTTTTCACTTTTTTCAAAAATCAGTGTTTGGCCATAAAAATTTTAAATACAACTTGAAGTTGTATTTGAAATTTGAAAAACAACTAAAACATTGTTGAAAAGTACATTTTAACAAATTATTATTTGCAAAAACTATGACCAAATACAACTCTAACTCCAACTTCAAAAATTCCAAAAAAGAGATTTTTTTTTTTAGTTTCTATGGCCAAACGCCTACTTATTTATATAAATCTATGATTTATGAATGAAAAAACAAGAATTCCTTAGTCACGTTCTCAGTAGTAGCTTTGCTTTACTTATTAAAATTATGATGAGTAATTCAGAAAATCAATATTCATAATAATTAGGGGTCGTTTGGTTCAAAGACAAGTTATACATGAATTAATAACGCAGGGATTAGTAATGTAGGGATTAATAATACATGGATTAGTAATACAAGAATTATTTTTGTTGGGTGTTTGTTTCATTGCACTAAAAAGATACCATTTGAATATTTATTTATTTTTAAAATTTAAGAAATAATTTGTTACAATTATACCCTTGGATGATTGGTTTCTTGGAACAAAACAAGGCTAATTTTGTTATTTTAGTTTTTTTATCCATGGATAGTTATCCCATGGTGATGGTGAGAGAAGATAGTACATCCTTTGGTGTATTAAATAATCTATGTATTAGTTATACATGCCCCAAAATGTCAACCAAACATGGTATAAAATAATACCACATTTAATACCATGACTAGTTTAGCTAAGACATCCTACCAAACGAGCTCTTAGTGTCATGACTGGCCTCTTAACTACTGTTGTCTAACTGAAAATTGCTTACTTTCCCGACTAATATAAATGCACAGATTTGTCAAATGTTAATTTTTAATTTTTTGATAATTGAATTTTATTTTTATATTAATCTAACTGGGTGCAACAAAATGGTAAGCTTGTAATTATACTATAATTCTGTTATGACAAACAAACATGTTATCGTAATAACTATATCGCATAATTATTAGGCTACGTAATTACTACTCTTATAATTACACCAATTTCAATTAGCAGGTAGTTTTCCAAACTGACCCTAGCAATTGCATGTGCTTTGTTTCAATATCACGTCTGGGTCTTACAACTGGGCATTTAACATTTTATTTTTTTCTTTTGTATTAGTTAAAAATATACATTGGAGAAATACAACCATTGACCCTTTTTGTTTAGTCTTTTTCTCAACCCGTTAAGAACTTAATCACAAGTTACATTGCCATCGACTGCTTATTTTAATTGCCAAGAGAGCAATCTTATGCATCGTGAGTAATTTGCAAAACAGAAGGTGCAAATTACAAGACGATACTCATTATGCATAAAATACAAATATGCAAATGGAATTATAACGTTCTTTATTAAGTATTATCTGCTCCCCTAAATTTATAAGCACATAGGTAAGGCTTAGAACGGCCCATAAACGTACATGAGAAATAAAGTCTAAGCCTTAGAACTTACTGTTCAATTTGTTCCAAGTCACATGATCGATTAGACTAGTATATAAGAAAATAAACGAAGTTTGAAAATTAGACATTTGACTTTTTACAATACCACGCGACCTTGTGCTTGTCTTTGTAATTTGGGTGTTTGTAGAAACTTACAGGAGAAATAAAGTCTAAGGCTTAAAATCTTTTATTTGCTGATTTATACTCTTTACTTGGAATTGAATCATGTCAAAGTGTGTATAACGTCAACCAAATGTTATTTTAAAATCCATCTATTGCACATATAAGTGTCTGGGATAAAATATGGAATTGTCAGGTGTCCGAATCAAGTGCAACACGTGATGATGAGGCATGTCAGATATGAGTCAGTAGATAATGGTACCGATTTAGTCTATGTGACTGGTCAATAAGCCGTTCCAAACTCGCCGTTGTTACAATCCGCTTTTACACTTGCGCTTTTAATGGTACCGGTTTAGTCTATGTGACTGGTCAATAAGCCGTTCCAAACTCGCCGTTGTTACAATCCGCTTTTACACTTGCGTTTAAAAGCGTACTATTGAGTATTAACATTTTAATATTAAATATATTAAAGTGTCCTATTGTACATGCCAACTCATTCACGTTTGTGGCCATTAAGAGGCTGAGAATGGTCTCTCCAATTCACATGTTTTGGTGGCTAATTGACCATTACCTTTTATTCTTTTACTACCTCATTATTACTCACCCATATTCATCCCCTTTATGTATGTAACTCATTTAAACTACAAATCATAATTCTCCCATTTTCCTACTCATTTTATTACCCCATTTTTCATCCAATTCAATTCAAGGATGAATTCTTTAACTATAAATAGTTAGCCATTCTAACCTTGTGGATAGTAAGGAAAAACCTTGGAGAGTTCTTGTAAAGTGAGGTTAGTGTAGTGAAAGAGAAAGTTGAAAGTAAGTCTCCAACTAATTCACTACTAAAGAGAGTATTTTGTTATGTTGAAGGAAGGTGTTTTCTTGGTGGAGCTTTGGACTCTTCAACTAGTCCAGAGTTGTTTGAGTCACACGATGTTGATGAATTGTTGTATCCTAGAGGGGACAAGTCAGAGTTATGCTGCTGGACCTAGGGCTGTTCAAAACCGAACCGTAATCGATAACTCAACCGCAAAATTGGCTTATTGGTTTATTGGTAATGGGTTATCGGATTAACGGTTGGTGAACCGATTCAATTTTTATTGTTAATGGCTTATCAGTGCGGGGGTGGATTACTCAATTTCCTTATTGGGCTAACCGTTAACCCATTAAGACTTATCCTATTTACATTTTTACCCCCAATTATATAAAGTATCTATTATAAACCTAAAGGCTATTGAGTATCTTATTTCACTTCTTATCTATTCACCTTTGTTAAGGGAAATAGAAAGGAGATTCATGGCAAAGAAAAACACTAGTCATGTGTTAATGGTCACTTTTTTTATGGTAATATTCATGGCAATTTGCCTTTACTGTGGCAATGAGCCAATGACTATTCTACGGAGTGCAGAGGCTACTGTCGGAAAGGCTATAGGAGACAATATGGAGTATTGTCCCAATGACTGCTGCCATAAAACGTTGATAATTACAAAGATTTCGTCGATAGAAATTAGTGTAGATGTTGTGATTTAAATTTTTATTGTCTCTTAGATTTAGCCGATACACCGTTCGATAATTTCTAACCCGATACCGAACCAACCGATATCTTTTCAGTTGGCTAGCGGATTAGTACATTTAATAGTCGATAACCGATAAACCAAACCGTTAAACGTAATTATCCGTCCAATCCATCCGATAAGCAGCCCTAGCTGGACCGGTGAAGATTATACCGCAGTGGGCTTGAATCTCCTTAAAGAGAGCGAGATATTCGCGCCTCAGCCTGAAGAATATTTTACTCATATTATTTCTTCATTTTTGTTCATATTATTTTTCAACTGTAATTTATTGTAATCTGTGGTAATTTCACCAACACGTACCAATAACTTGACTCTTTTTTACAAACACAAGGTCACCACCTAATTTTGACGGATTAAGGAAACCATTTGTAAAAAAAAAATTATTTATGAAAAAGAAACCTTTTAGTACCAAAGAAAAGGATACGGGTTTTGATGATTTCCTGAGAAAGGCGTTAGACATCTTGGGAAATCCGTAAATGTGGTTACCAAATTTAAACATTTGGCTAAGAAGAACGTAGCTTAATTAAATAATAGTATTTAGAGCAAAAAAAAATTATTAAGTTAAAGGAAGAACATTTTTTAGAAAAGATCGGGAAGCAAATGATTAAAAGTTACTGAATACTCAGCCCGTTTATATTACTTCCACTTTGTGAAATAATTTAAACGTTAATATTCCAAATAAACTTAAACTTTATATTTATCCGGTTTCGATCTTGAATAAATTCAATTTCGAAAATTAGACAAATACAATTGTTTTAAGACCATAAAATTCTGGGAACTCTTATTATTAATAACCTAAAATTTGCCTAATGCAAAGAAAAAGTATCAAGGAAATTTATTTTTAAAAACCTTAAGCAGAAACATCGATTTTTCATTGTTAAAAAAAACTGATCGGTTTTTTTTATTAAATTAACTAAAAAAAGAAAATTCCAAATTTTAATAAAAGGGAACGCTGCTTTTATTCTTTAAAGAAACACGAGACAAAAACTTGTTGTTCTATAGAAAAAAGAACTGATTTACCAACGACAAAGAAATTAAATGGAGAAAAATATAAAATAGTAACTTAACGTATTCCAAACGCCTGCTTGGGCTTTACTTAGTTTCCCAAAAAAAAGTTGGGAAAATTTCATAAATGACCATTGTTTTAAAAGGTAGTGTTAGGACTCGCCCGGGGGCTCGTCTCGGGGCAGGGCAGTGGCAAAACGCCCTGGGGCTAACGTGCGGGCTTAGTTCTTATGAGGCTTACGCCCTAAGCGCCCAACCGTACGCCCTAAACACGCCTAACGCTCAGGGCTCGCCTAACAGTTCTTACACAAATTATATTTTAAATTCCTTAATTAAAATCATTCACCCTCATAATTGTTTAACAAAATAATGATACTTAATAGTTTTTCATCTATAGAAATAGAAGATTGGGTGTAATTCATATAACAAGTCGTAGTATTGGATATTTATTATTTGAGAACGTCGTGAGGGTGAATATCACTTAATTTAAAAAAAAAAACACATAGCGGAATTGTACATTTTCACTTGTCATTGGCCATAAGTCCTGTGTATCAGAATTATCATATAATTTTATTTTTTGTTCATGAAGAAGTTATGTTTTAATTGTAATATTGATAAATTTTATTGATTATTTGCTTATAGGGAGATAAAATGAATAGTATGATAGTAATAGTGTTTTAAGAAACTATGTTTTTTTCCGTGTTTGAAAGTTAAAATGTTAGAATTGATTTGCATTTCATAATAGCTTTTATTTCATTGTATTGTTTATACTTGTAAAATTATGTTATATATAATTACAAGTTATAAGCGGTGTATAATGGATTGCTTTGATAATTTTTTTGTGAGGATCAACGCGCGCGCGCACACACACACACACACACACACACACACACACACATATATATATATATATATATATATATATATATATATATATATATATATATATATATATATATATATATATATATATATATATATACAGTTTTCTTTTATTTTTTATGTAATTTTACCTATTTAAAAATATTTATTGTAATTATATTATTTTAAGAAATACTAAAAATTAAATACCCATGGGGCTTACGCCCCGTGCCTCGAGGCTTACGCCTCGTCGAGTCGTATGTAAAACGTCCCGCCTTACGTCCCCGCCTTTTAAAACACTGTAAATGACTAACTTGGAAGCCTTATTTTTGCTTTTTAGCTACATTTTACCTATTTACATCACGTAGCAAACATCTAACAAAACTCAGCACTTGTTACTTTTTGTATTCGCGTCGCTGTATTCATGAATACAATCATAAAAATTTGCTGAATTTTGTATTCAATTTAATTGTATTCAACTCAACTGTATTCATTGTAGCTACTTTTACACTGTACTCACCATATTTTTCGGTATGTATACAACAAATACAGGCGAAAAATACTATATACATCATATATACACCAAAAAATTAACAAATACGCCATATTTTCCGGTATGTATACAACAAATACAAGCGAAAAATATTGTATACACGGTAAATATACAACGAAAACAACGAAAAATTGAACTTTTCTCAGATCTGACCGGAAAAAAATTCCAGCGAATACAATGACATATGACATTTGTATACATTTCAAAAAGTTCACTATATTCATTTGTATACATTTCAAAATCCAGATATGACATTGTATACACTGTATGTATATAACAAAAAGGAAGTACTTTCGTTAGATTTGAGCTTTTTTTTTTCTTTTCCGGCGTAGATATGAGTTTTTTTTTTTCCGGTGTCCTCTCTTTGTGCTGATACAGATGTGTTGTAAATGGCGGTGATGATTGCTTGCTTTCACATTTTCCTCCAGTCCTCTCCTCTCCCCTGACCGCTCATCTTCCTCAAGTTCAACCTTCAAACTTCCATTGCAGAGAATCTGGTAAGTCTTCGGTGCTCTCTCTCTCTCTTGGATTTCTCATCACCCTTCCCCTCATTGTTGTTGCTTGAAAATAGACATGGCGGCGTCACTCTTCTTGCTTTCCTTTCTGGCTATGCAGCCATGGCTGCGTCACTCTTTTTTTTTTTTTTTTTTTTTTTTTTTTTGCATTTCGCCGGAGCTCCGGCGGTTTCGTAGTGGCCGGCGGCGGAGCAGTGGGGGGAGATGGGAGAGAGAGGTGGGAGGATTGGGTTGAAAGTAAATAATGTGATGATGAGGTATTCTACTTTGTATATATATAGCTATAAGTTGTATTTAACATATTATTATTAGCTATGAGATGTAATTATTTTAAACTATAGCTACTAAATATTAATATGTAGTAGAGTTAGTTATGTCATGTAGTTATTCCAAAAAAGTTTTTACACAAAATACAAATAAAGAAGGACAGAAATTAAAGAGAGTTTAAGACAATGGGTTGGGCTCAGGCCCAATTCGGCTTCCTGTTCACAACCGCTTGGCTTCAGGCCCAAGTGCCCCTTCTTAGACTGATACGCTGATCTGCTACTGCTGCTCCATCTCATTGGGCTTTTGGACAAGCCCAATCTTGCTGTTGTCCGGACTCAATGAAATGCACAGGCCCAACTCACAATGAAAATAATCCAGTCGATTTTTCAGAATAAGACATAGGCAAAATATGAGAGAAGGAATTCGTAATGGAAAGAGAGCAAAATAACCAGAAGTTAAATAATGCTTGACTCTTAAACACAAGTAGACGAGATGATTTGGCCAAAGATGAATAAAAGGGATTGATTAAGCTTTTAACATTTGAACATGACTCATACCACAGTAGCATCTAAGTATGTATTGGTATCTCTTAGGCTTATAGTTCTCACCATGATAAACCAATTTAATGAAGTTGTCACTTTAATTCACATGAGCAAAAAAAAAAAAAAAAAAAAAAACCTAACAAATTATTACTTCAGAAGATTAGAATAATGAGACAAAGAAGTGGGGTTTAAAGGCATGCTTCTCTACAACACTTTGCTAGGTGCTCTTCAGCAAACTAGCTAGAGATTTTCATCACAACTCAAACAAAAATTTAAACAAACAAACAAAAAAACTATTCTAATACTGAAAATAAACAAATAGTCTGCACATAATACTCATTCAGAGGAGGAGGGTAAATTCACATTATTTCTAGATTAAAACAAAGCAGCATACAGATTCTATCTTTTTACAGGGAATAAATATACGAAGGAAAACAAACTTCGTGTGAGCTAGTCTAATTGATAAATAAACAATAAAATAAAGGCTCACATAGATAGTATTGAACCCAGTTTTATACTGAATGTCTACTAGTAATGCAGTAGAATTTTAATCCTAGAAAAAACACTCGAGTAAGCAAAGGAGAAATTTCAGAATGTTACTCATATTCAATAAGAATAAGAAGAAGGGGAGCCTTGGCGTAACTGGTAAAGTTGTTGTCATGTGATCAGGAGGTCATGAGTTCGAGTCGTGGAAACAGCCTCTTGCAGAAATGCAAGATAAGGCTGCGTACAATAGACTCTTGTGGTCCGGCCCTTCCCCGGACCCCGCGCATAGCGGGAGCTTAGTGCACCGGGCTGCCCTTTTACTCATATTCAATAAGAACAATGGCCTTGTACTCATGGTTTTCCTATATTCTAGTAAGAATCTGATGCTAAATATACTAAAAGTGACTGAAATATTGGTTCTATAAGAAACACAGGATCAAACAACCCAAAGTTCAGATTAAAGCATGGACTTATCACATAAGCTCGTTACTCGAAATCTTTAGAATCAAACACAAAGAGAGGAGAGGGGTTACTGATCTTTAAACAAGCAAATAAGCCTTTTGAGATGGAAGATTGGAACTCTAGAAATTGGATTGGTTTTCAAAGAGAAAAGATGAATTTCATCCTTGTCCAATACTTCAAGATTTAAGTTTAATTCCCTCCACCAGAGACATAAGTTAAACAACTTTTTAAGGAAAATACAACAGATAAACTGATTAACTAACAAAGAAAGCAAAGAACTAAACTTATTGAAAAAAGAAGAAGAAGAAGAAGAAAAAGAAACTGGACAGTTATAAGTTAAACAAAAGAGAGGTAGATTTGGGAATTCAAGCTAGCTAACAAGGGAAGAAATTAACTTCACCTTCGGCCAGTACGTCCAAATTAGTTTCTCTGTACCAACTGATACAAATTAATTATTTCTGTACATATGAACAAAGGAGAAAAGCAGTAACAAATCATCATACTAAGAGAAACACATAATTAAATTCACATAATGTTGGAAAGAACTCTAGACAGAACTTAAAAGGGATACAAGTAAACTCAAACTTGATTCAAACAAAAACTGAAAGAAAGCTACTATCTAATCCTAATTTGAAACAAATCTCCCAACCTTGATCACATCGTACGTTGAATTATAATTTTATAGTTTTGGGGTTATGGGATTGTCATGACCCAACTCGATAAGCCATGAAGGCACTAACTCCCACCCAGTTAGTAAGCCACCCACAACCCAAATTAAATAGAAAGATAGATTAAAACATGTGGAAATAACATACAAGTCAATATCAAGTCTTTTAAGCTTTCTAATCATAAATTACAGCATAAGCATAAGTAAATACATCCCCAAGACTAGTGTCACTAGTACAAGAACTTGCTAAGATAGAATAATACAACATTTGGGTATAGCCCGAAAATATCTAGGAATAGAAAGACAAAAAAATAAGGATAGATGAGAATCCGGTGCTACGGATCTGCTAGTAGCTCACCTCGAAGTCTCGAAATGGCCTCCTCAATGACCGACAAAGTCTTGAATGGTGCTCATACCAACATCAAAATCTGCACGCAAAAAGGTGAAGCAAGTGTAGAGTGAGTACATGAACAACATGTACTTAGCAACATCGTTGACCGACCCTAACAAAAAAGAAGATGAGGGTTGGCCTACGAAAACCACTTCCACACT
Organism: Lycium barbarum; assembly: GCF_019175385.1. NCBI lineage: Eukaryota > Viridiplantae > Streptophyta > Magnoliopsida > Solanales > Solanaceae > Lycium > Lycium barbarum. The sequence continues at coordinate 47,963,008 of NC_083341.1, read as the reverse complement.
TAACCGCTATTAGTACACTATCACAATAATCTCACATCATCAGCCTAGGTAAAGCATATAAATCCTCCTGTTCATTAGACAATCAATAAACATTTAACACAGTCCAAAAAATAATCTATGTAAATTATACAAACAAGGAAAGTAATAGAATATCATGATATGAAAATGCTATACAATGCAAGGCCTTTTCCTTCACCCGATACACACACGTTCAAATTATATGAATCGTGACCCATGGGGGAGTCGCGAGGTCCATATACCAATTTGAAATTATCAAATCTTCCAAATCACATCAGGTTCCTAGACACATATGGCATCAAATCACAATACTCAATCCTGTATGCTCGGAATCACAATACTTGGCTCGTAGGCACATTACCTGTCTCTAGCCAGTCTACTCAAATTACCATCATCACTCCATCCGGAACCATTTCCCATCGGACATCACAAATGTATCCTCAAAAGCACATGAGATACTATATGAAGCATGAATATGACATGCACAACATAGAAACCGAGATAAGTAATAAAGACTCCATCTTTATGCTCTTACTCTTTCTTTTTAAATGAGTATTTAGGAGTGATGAGAGCATACAATCACATATGAGACAGGTAATAAGACCAGAAGAAAAAAATAAGGGACCTCATATCCCAATGACAGAAACAAATCAATCTATGCTATCAGCTAATGCCTAAAGCATGGCATTCAGATCGGATTATATAATTGAAATTAAGCAAATACCCATATCATGACACCAGTACACGATACAAGTGCTTGTCGCCTCACAAGTATCAGACCCCCTTTAGTTACCTAATTATCCCTTCTTATTAATCTAATTTAAACCAACCACGATGCTTAAATTAAGGTCAAAAGCCTCAACATGCCTGATTTGGAGTCCGATAATCACAGCGAAGCCTTACCCTTCCGTAGAGCCTTTGAATGATCCCAATCTGTTCAAACACGGATTACACATAAGAATACGAGTCTATCAGTACCCATATTGCCATATAAAGGATTCGAGTCTAGAATGTGTAATGACCCGTTTCGTCGTTATGTGCGTTTTGACACTTTACCCCTGTTGACCCTTCCCACTGGCCCCGTTAGAGTGTTCTTGACTCGCAGGGATGGGAGACACGATTCTCGAGGTCATCAGGCCGATTTTGATAGGATTTGAGGAAGTTAGAACCTTAAAGTAAAAAATGTTTGACCGATAGTTGATTTTTGGGTAAATGGATCTTTTTCTGAATTCTGTCAGTTCCATGAGGTTAGAAGGATCGCTTAGGACTTGGTGGGATGTACAGTTCGGTTCTTGAGGCATTTGGGAGCGTTTTGTACCTTTTGGTTAGAAACTTAGCTTTGGCCGATTGGGGGTTGACCCGGTCAAGGTGACCTCCATTTGGAATTTTATGGCCACGGTTGAGTCCGTAGCACATTTTAACATGTGTCTGCATGTTTGGTTTGCATCTGGAAGGTCTCGGATGGATGTCAGGACCTACGGTTGTGTTTTCGCCTCTACGGGTCCGCCCATGCAGGACTTGGCCCGCAGATGTGAGAGGTAGAGTCATTAATGTGGTTCGCCTCAGCAGGCAATTATCCGCTGAGGCGGGAGCGCGTATGAGGACTGTCGCTCCGCGTAAGTAGAGATTGCTGAACATAATTCCCTTGTACTTTCACACTTCGAACCATTTCTTTTCCATTCACTAAATTGAAACCTAGAGAGTTCTAAAGGCGATTTGAGGAGCAATTAGAGTTAAATCTTCTTTGGGTAAGTTTCTTTAACTCTAATTTATGTTTATTTATGATCTAAGTTAGAATCTATGGTGGACTTAAAGGGGTTAGTGAAAGCAATGTTGTAACTCAAAGTTTTGACATCTTGGAGTCTTATGTTGTGAAAGTGAGTTTTGATTGGAAAATCTTGTTAATCTTGTCATGAATTACTTGGATTAAGCGGATACTAAGTTGAATCTATCTAAATTTCTTGGTTTATGAATATGGAAGGTTAGGATTTCTTTGTAATTTGGGTGTTTTTAATTAAAGGGAGAAATTGTTGATTAATTGGCCTTAATTAGCAATTGAGGGCTAGTAATGGACTTCATCAGTGTTGATTAACTGATTTTTACTCGAAATTCCTATTTTGCTCTTGTGGGTCCGATTTTCTCTTTAAAAAGGGTTATTTCCGATTCGAATAGTATTGTAGCAATATGGGTAGCGTTAGCCATCGTTTCTAATGTCGATTATGTTGTTGAATAGACTTCGATAATTCGGAAGCTCTTCAGAAGGGCAAGGCTCGTGTTGGATAGTTCGTGGCACTCGCTCGGAATCAAGGTAGGTTACGCTTTACCTTTTGGTTAGACTCCAATTAGTGAAGCATATGTAGAAGTTAGATATTGACGGGGAAACATGCTGGGCTTTCGGGTATGGAGTTGAGGTGAAATTCTATTAGGTTGGTTGTTGTTGTTTGTGGGCTTGGCGCCTTCTTGCTGTGATTGGGCTTGTTGCCTTACTTGCTATGTTGTGACTTGAGTACACATTCATCTCTCTCTTGTTATGTCACTTATCATCGGAAAGAGGAAGAATCATGAGATTAGTGTCACGACCCATTTCGACTAAGTCGTGCTGGCACTTACATTTCCCACTTCGGTAAGAGAACCCTCATCCCAACGGTAAGTAAAGACATAGTTAAATAAATCAATCAAGCGGAAGAGAATAATCACGTAAGTCTTACAATAATATATAATAGAAATAGTGCAAAAATAATGAAAATACCCCCAGGGTTTGGTCTAAGCCATATAAGAGCATCTAAGTGAAATTATACAAATCTGGAATATAATAATACATCAATCTGTCTATGTCTCAGAGTAGAAAAGTAAGACATAATAAGAGGAGTCTTCAAGGGAGCGAACGTCTCGTGCTCACCCTGTAAACTCGAAGCAGTCCTGATAGCTACTATCAGCCACAGGAGATGGAAGAAGACCCAACCTGGAACTCTGTATTCATAAAAGAATGCAACAAGTGCAGATCAGTACAAAACCACAGTACTGGTAGGTATCATCGGCCGACTAAGTATAGCTAACATAATTAAGAAAATAAGGCAAGATAGGCAGATAAATCAACAAGTATAAGTCAAACATAATCGAAACCAAGTACACGCCATCACCTAAGTAGAGCATTTAAACCCAAATGTGCCAACTCTTAATATGTCCAATCCGAAACCAACTTCACAAGTAAAACACCAAATCATCTCAATATAAGCCATGATGCAATGCAATGCAATAATGTATGAATGCAAATGCAATACCATGCAATGCTGTGTACACATGTACTCCGAACGGAATACCTCCACGTCTCGGTAGCATAACCTAATGTGACTCGTGAAGTCTAAGTGCCATTTGTCTTGGATCTTTTACCAACAGACAGAAAAGACTCCGGATCTTTGCCCATGGAGGGTTCTCACCGGAACCACCCTAGGGGACCCGCGAAGTCCATGCACTCACTCAATCTATGATTCTGGGACTAACATCAGATATCGAACTCTCACTTCACTCTCATTTAAAAATCGAGCCCAGCTCATCACAGTATATCATGAAGAATGAGAATGTGTACAATATATGTATCAACATCAATAATTGGATCAATATCACAAGTACCAACATGGGTACGCCAACAATATCATGAAAGACTACACAAGTCATACAAAACTTTATCCTTCTATCAACAATAACAAGTAAGGTACTACCATATCACAATCAAGATGTAACAACAGTTCCCAATATCTACTAAGAACACGTGGCATCAAGCCAACACAATAGAATAATCAAGTCACAACACAACAGGTGGCTAGCCCCAATCACACAACAGGGCCCAACCTAAGGCAATATCCAACCCAACTTCATGCCCGAAGGTTTACATGCTTTCTCCGACAATATAATCTAAAAGTCTCACCAAGGGTAAGCCATAACCTACTTGGATGGCCGAACATCAAACACCAACAATCATTCTGAGCCTCAAGATCAAAGAAATCTAGGCATATTCTAAATCTAGACTAGAAATCATGAAGATTAATACCTATATTGCTATCATTCAAATTGGGTCAATACTAACCCTAGAATTTGGGGAAACGGGCCTCATAAGGGAAAAATGGAAAACTCGGGGGTAAAATATCAAATTAAACACTAGGTGATCAAAACCCATCAACTAATTGCTAAATTAACTAAAAGATTCACCCAATTTTGAAATTCAAGCAAAACCCCCAATTTTGGGTATAAACCTTAACTCTTGATTCAAGGATTCAATACTAATAATGGAAGATATATGATTAACAACATTAAATACATCATAATCTATCATAAACCCATCAGTTCATTATTTAAAAGCCTAGGTAGAATATTCATTAAATCCACTTTTATCTTCCATTACTAAGGAACTAATAAAGAGAGAGGAATTCTAAGATGATTAGGAGTAATGAATTAGTAAGGAGATTAGCAAGACTTACTACCAAGATTCCCCCCCAAGAATCTTCTAGCATAGTCCCCAAGAGCTCAATTTACATAATGGAGATAAATGATAGACTAAGGGCTTTTTAATACACACTTAATGAAATAACAGGCTCGATACCACCACGGCAGCATCGGAGCCGCCACAGCGCCACCGCCCCGGCGTCCCCACAAATCGTCGGGATACTTTGGGCCAAAATAGGCTTGGCTTCCCTAGCGATCGTCCCACCGCTATGGCGGTGCCACTGGGACGGCACTGGTGCTACTTTGGTGGACACCAGGTACTAGAATCCCAAATAATTTTCTAAGTCTCAATCGAAATCCCGACCCACTCCTGAGGCCATCTGCTCACAAACCACATACACAGACCAACATAAAAATGCGCTACGAACTGACTTGTGGCCTCGGAATTTCCAACGGAGGTCTTGTTGACCGAGTCAACCCCTGGTAATGCATACGAGTGCATTGGAAACCGTATAAGATATACACACAAGTTTTAAATGACCATCCAGACCTCTCGAAATCGATGAATTTCCGAAAAAGGTCCGTTTACCCAAAAGTCAACTTGAGTCAACTCTTTTTCGCTTAAAGCCCAAATTTGACAAATAATTTCCCGAATCAAATCTAGACACCTCGAGAAGCATGTCAATGATCCTCTCGGGTCAAAAGTGAGCTAACCAAGCTTGAAAAAGGGGTGAAAGCACCGAAAAGACTATAACGACCAAACGGGTCGTTCCGACTAGGCTTGAATTGTGATTTGTGCTTATGATAAGACACAGATGAGATCTTGATTAAGATTTATTGTTGATTATGATATCTTTCATGGCATACACTCCCATTTCATATGATGCATTTATATGAATTGTGACTTGGTAATGATGATTATAGGTAAGACAAAGAAACATCCGAGGTCTTTGCCGGATTGTGTAAATCAAGATGAGAATCCATGATTTGAGATTGTTACCGGAGCAAAATGTGTTATACTCACTGCCCGAGGTTTCTTGCCTGGACGAAGGTGTACATGGAATTTGTGCATCCCCTATGGGTCATGACTATTGAGACGTGGAGATTTCCGTCCTTAGCACGTGTGTACGGTATTGACAGTTGGCCAGTGCATTGTGGCATATGCATTCACACTTACATATATTTCTTATAGCTTGAATTTGTACTTGACCCTTGATATTTGGATTTACCTTATGTTGACTTGGTATTATGAGTGTTCTTGATTGCTTACATGTCTACTTGTCGATTTATTTCTTCATACATGTGAACTAATTGTTGTCGGCCTATGATACTTACCAGTACTAGTTTGTACTGATACTACCTTACTGTACTCTTTTCTGGGTGCAGAGTTTGCCACAGGCTCTAGTTCCAGACCTCGCAAGTGATCCTGAGGCCTGTTTGCTAAGTTTTTTAGGGTGAGCTACTTGATGGATTCCGCAGCCCGGAGATTCCTCTTTATTTTACATATATTCTCTTGATTCTGAGACAGGATTCATATTATGAGACTTGTATTTATTTCAGAATTTTAGAGTATTATTACTAGCTCTTGTACTGTAGTTGACCAGATTCTTGGGGATTTATTTGTACTTCTGCACTTAGATATTTATGTTATGATATTGAGATTGCTTAAATAATTCTATTTCCTTTCATATGTTTAAAATATATGTTGAATAAGGGAAGGGTTCACCCACCAGGAGGGTTTGTGTAGGTGCCTGCTCAACCCACGACTTGGGTCGTTACAAAATGTCTACCCAAAAACCCCGTTCCAAACCCCGAAGGACAAAACTGTAATTTTATTGCAAAATCGAGTTTAATATGGTCAAATTATAAGTTATACGACTCCAACGATACCCACAACGATGTACTTTAGTTCTGAACCTAAAATTCACCCAAAAATAGGATTCCAAGCCCCTTTAGTTCGACTAGTAATTAGTTTAACCATGATCTAAGGAGTCTCAATACCACGAATCAATCAAATCAAACATAAATTTCATGATTAATTGGAGAAATCCTTAAATTTAAGCTTAGTATTCACAAACCCCCAATTCCCCAATCCTAATCAGTATTTCTAGCATGAAAACTGTCACGACCCGACTAGGGGCCATGACGGGTACTCGGGGCTAACCACCGAGCACTGCTCACACTTACATATATTTCTTATAGCTTGAATTTGTACTTGACCCTTGATATTTGGATTTACCTTATGTTGACTTGGTATTATGAGTGTTCTTGATTGCTTACATGTCTACTTGTCGATTTATTTCTTCATACATGTGAACTAATTGTTGTCGGCCTATGATACTTACCAGTACTAGTTTGTACTGATACTACCTTACTGTACTATTTTCTGGGTGCAGAGTTTGCCACAGGCTCTAGTTCCAGACCTCGCAAGTGATCCTGAGGCCTGTTTGCTAAGTTTTTTAGGGTGAGCTACTTGATGGATTCCGCAGCCCGGAGATTCCTCTTTATTTTACATATCTTCTCTTGATTCTGAGACATGATTCATATTATGAGACTTGTATTTATTTCAGACTTTTAGAGTATTATTACTAGCTCTTGTACTAGAATACTAGACATATGGATGGGAAAGGACCCCGTCGTGTCCAAAACATATATGTACACAAAACAGTAAATCAATGGCACCTCCGGAATAATGGAGTGCTCTCAAAAGTCTGCTTATCGGCTTCTATAAATCTGGGTCGCCTCCCTATCTACCTGTGGGCCTGAACACAGTGTCCAAAGAAAACGGACGTCAATACGAATATTGTACTGAGTATGTAAGGCATGAATGAAATGAACATAATAGAGAAATCATAAGACATAAGATGACGATATGACCTGCGTAACTTTTAAGGGTGGATACCTTTCATGCCTATATCATAAATAATCATAGTGTTATGTCCCGTGTTTTCGCATAATTGGAAATCGCGAAATAATTAAGACTTGTGTGTTATAAGGAAATATTTTGATTCTAGATAATATGAATATGTTGGTTATGAAACTATTGGTGCTAAGTCATTGGGGAAGGCCGAGGGTAAATTTGGAATTTCAGAAATTAGTTTCGGGAATTACAAAACGGGATTTTTAATGAATTGGGCCAAGAAAAATTGGAACAAAAAATTTGAGCCCAAGTGTCAAAGGGTAGCCGGCCAAGGCTTGGCCCAAGATCCATTTTAAGTGGTCATGTGATTATCACATGACCCTTGATCATGATATATATCCATAACTCCTTTGGAATTTTCAAGAAAGTGAATCAAAACAAAAAAAAAAAAATATAAGAAAGCACCTCAAAAACCTCTCGGCCGAAACCTCTTCAAGAACAAAAAACAAATTTCCTAGCTTTTGTTTGTGGCTCAAAGATCTTTGTTTTCCCATATTTGTAGAGTCCTCAAGACGCTCTTCGACGGGGTACAATTAGTTTGGCGGAAGAAGCACGTTTGCGGCAAGTCGGAAATTCAAGAAAAGGTAAGAATTTTGCTATTTTAATGTTATGGAATTGGTATGAATATGTTAAGGATTGAGAATAGACGAGAATTCCGTAGTATTGATGTGTGAATGAAACCGTGGGTGTGTGTATATATGATGTTGTGGCCGTGACTTATATGGTTTGGAAAGGAAGGAGAATTGAATTCTATTTAGTTCGTGAGTTGCGTCGTCGTGACCTTTATAACGTAAATGAATGTTTAATGAATTGAATTGGCGTTGGAAAATGGTTGCGGATCATTATGGGAAAGTATATAATTTTGGTATATTTGTGTATATCATTGTATAGTTATGATATTAAAACTTCAAATATGACTTATGGTTGTGTTAATGAATTCGGAATGAAATAATGCAAGTTAGTATGTTCGTCGGAATTGTTGACGTTTTGCAAGGAATATGGAAAGTGACGAACTTCTTGAATTTATGTATAATGTTTGGAACATAATTGGGATGTGATTGAATAATCTTGAATGATTGAATGAATACAATAATGTGGACATAAGTTTGGAATTGTGAAGTTTGAATGAAAGTTGCCAACTTTTATAGTAAAGAAGAATATTGGAGTTAGAATGATTTAGTTGTGGTTTTATGTTGTTTGTGACGTTTGGGTTGTTGTTGTTGATGTTTATTGAGCCGAGCTAAGTCTCGGGGGTGTTAGATATATAGGGGAAGTGCTGCCGGAATTTCAGTAGGCGAAAATGAATTTTAGGGCATTTTTAAGCTTAAGAATCTCTAATAGGTAACTTTGACCATTTGCAGATTCTGGACGAAACGGGATTTGATTTTGGGGCGAGCATAAGACGTTTCTAAGGTATGTAAAGCTTCCCACTTCTTCTTTTGGCATGTCTTAGTATGTTAGGTTGATATCGGGACCCCGGGAGCAATTCTGCTCCTCGAAATCCGATCTAGAAAATGGCTACTATTCATTCAATTCAATTGAAGCCTAATGTTCCTATTTTGGCTAGAAAGCCCTCAAACGTCCGAAACTTATGAAAATGCAATCGAATTACTTTGAAATCTTTATGTATGATCTTATAGACCCGAAATGTTCATAAATTATGTTCGCCACCTCGACTTGACCCGAGGTGGGCCCGCTAACCCCGAGATGCCTTATTTGTCCTACTAGGCTCTCTTTTTGGATAAGCTTCGACAAAGAATCTTCGATTTTGAAATTGTCCTTTATGAAATAATGTTCGGAACACTATGATGTAAGAAACTATGTTTTGAGCCATACGTACCACTTTGGAAACATTTTGCGAAATAAACTTTCGTACTAACTAATTATTTGACTATTTTGGTTAATGAACTGACTTATGAAGTAATCAAGTTTTGAAAGGCTATTTTGATAAACAAAATTGCATTGTTTGCTCACGACTCCGCTCGTGCCTTATTATGACTTCGTTCACCGGTTCCCAGGCCGGTTATGATTCGTGCGCTCTATGATGATTCGGTCGTATGCTGTGTTACGGTTCCCCGAGGCCTCGCCATAGGGCCGGGTTCCGTTTGGAGTTATGCTGTGATATGGCTGTGATGTGATACACCCATATGTGTGTGTTCGGGGATGTACGGAGATTTGAACCTTCTGGTGTTATGCTGTGTGTGGCACCAGCGTCGGAGTGGTGACCACGTTCCTGAGCTTTGCATGATTTTGTTTGCATTATGTTTATATGACTTTGATAAACATTTTGATATACTGTTCGGCATTTCTCTCTTTTGTATTCTGTTCGCTTTCAGTTGTGGCCTATATTTTTGTACTCCATGCTTTACATACTCAGTACATCTTTCGTACTGACCCCCTTTCTTCGGGGGCTGCGTTTCATGCCCGCAGGTACAGACGCCGGTGACCCACCACTGTAGGCTCCACTTCTGCTAATTCGGAGTACTCCCTTGATTCAGAGTCCACTTTTGGTATATATATATCTTTTGCCATGTATATATATTTCTGCATATCTGACTATTTGGGTACGGCGGGGTCCTGTCCCGTCATATGGTTCTGTCGGTCAGTTTAGAGGTCTGTGGACACGTTTGTGGGTTATGGTCAGTCTGTATGCTTATGTGTATATGTTGTTTGAGCGATCCCATACGCCGAGGCGGCCGGACCACTTATGTTTGTGCATTGCTTTGATTAGCCCTGTGTGGCCTCTGTTGGTGTTTGCTGTGTACAGGGTTATTCTGGTTAGTCCGAAAAACAAAGAAAACTCTGCCGAAATTTTTCTGGAAATTATCTATATTTGGAATATAGCTTTGTCGGCTTCTGCTATACATTTGAATACGTTTGATAGATGGGTTTGGGTGCCCAGATCGGGCACTAGTCACGGCCTACGGGGTTGGGTCGTGACAAAAGTGGTATCAGAGCGGTTTGTCCTCGAAATGTCTACAGGCCGTGTCTCGTAGAGTCTTGTTTATCGATGTGTTGTGCACCACATCTATAAACAGGAGGCTACAGGGCATTTAGGGTGTTACTTTTCTTTGGAATCTTAGATCGTGCGATAGAGCTGTGCTATTAGGATGATTCTGATCTGACCCGTTCTTGTGTTTGCAGTGATGCCTCCGAAGAAGGCAACGGCGGCCCAGAAGGGCAAGGCAAGGATGGGAGAGACTAGTCAGGCACAGCGAGCTACCCGGGCTCGTGTTTATGATTTGCCTGAGGTCGTGCCCCACTCAGAGGGGTCCGCTACACCACCAGTGGTACAGCCTGGAACAGGTCCATCAGTAGCTCCAGAGGCCCGAGTACCCGCTCCCAAGGCTCCAGCTCCTCAGCCAGGGGCGGAGGACAGGACCCTGAGGGAGGCTGTACAGTTGCTGACCACATTGGTAGCGAGGCAGGCTCGTAGACGCGGGCGGATGGACGATGATGATGATGACAGGCGAGACAGCCTGAGAGTTCGGGAGTTCTTACTGTGTGGCCCTCCAGAGTTTTTCGGGTCTAAGCCCGATGAGGACCCCCATGACTTTATTCGGGGGATGCGGCGCTCACTAGACTTGGTCAGGGCTTCAGAGACCGAGTCGGTCGAGTTGGCCTCGCATAGACTTCGGGATGTTGCTGCTCACTGGTATGAGTCCTTGGAGCTATCTAGGGTCGAGGGTGCTCCTCCAGCTACTTGGGACGAGTTTGTGACTGCTTTCACCCGCCACTTTCTGCCCCCAGAGTTGCGACGGGTGCGGGCTGATCGGTTTTTACATCTGCAGCAGAGGGGTCGGAGCGTTCGTGAGTATAATCTGGAGTTTGATTCCCTGGCCCGGTATGCACCTGCCGTAGTAGCAGATATATCCGATCGGATGCACAGATATGTTATGGGGTTAGATCGCTATTTGATCGACGACTGTATGGCAGTGTCATTGCAGACGGATATGGATATTTCCCGACTTCAGGCTTATGCGATGGGTATGGAGGACCGTCACAGGTCTGATTATTCTAGCAGAGATCGGGACAGGAGGCCGCCCAAGAGGGCTAGGTCCGCGGGATATTCTGGAGATTCTCGAGGCGGACAGCCTCAACAGTAGCATACAGGCAGACAGCTTCCTCCGTCCGGCCGGAGTACTCAGTCTGGCGGCAGGAGGTTTGATAGTGCAGGACCGTCTGGGGCTGGTCAGAGCTCCAGGGCGGCAGGTTCACAGGTGTCTAGAGGCCCCAGCCAGGCCAGACCACCCAGACCCCGTTGTTCTCATTGCGGGAAGTCTCATCCTGGGGAGTGCTATCGAGCTACTGGAGCTTGTTTTTCGTGCGGTGGTCAGGGCCATTTTATGCGAGATTGTCCGTTGGCTAGCGGTTCTGGTAGTGTGGCTCAGCCGACCGGGTCAGCCGCCGTTTCATCATCTGCTCTATCTGTTGCACGCCCTGCAGGGCGAGGTGCGCCGACACCGGCGGGACGCGGTCGAGGTCGTGGTAGTGCTTCGGGTTCTAGCGGTCCCTCGAACCGCATATACGCATTGGCCAGCCGCCAGGATCAGGAGGCTTCGCCGAATGTCGTCACAGGTACATTACTGGTTTTCTCCAGATCTGTATATGCCCTGATTGACCCTGGCTCTACTTTATCATATATTTCCCCGCTCGTTGCTAGTAAAATTGGGATAGTGTCTGAGCCTATAGAGCCATTTGAGGTAGCCACACCGGTTGGAGACTTTGTTATAGCGAGACAGGTTTATAGGGATTGTTCTGTGACTATATATGATCGTTGCACCAAAGCTGCTTTGATAGAATTAGATATGCTGGAATTCGACGTTATTATGGGTATGGACTGGTTATCTTCCTGTTATGCTAATGTTGACTGCCAGAAGAAGGTAGTCCGTTTTCAGTTTCCAGGGGAACCAGTTATAGAGTGGTTCGGGTCTACAGCATCGCCGAGGGGTAAGTTTATTTCGTACCTCAAGGCTAAGAAGATGATTCAGAAAGGCTATATCTATCACTTGGTTCGTGGGCACGACACTACAGCTGAGACACCTACTATTCAGTCTGTTCCGGTCGTTAATGAGTTCCCAGATGTATTTCCTGACGAGCTTCCTGGCCTTCCGCCTGAGCGGGAGATTGATTTTACTATAGAGTTGATGCCGGATACGCAGCCTATATCTATTCCTCCGTACAGAATGGCACCGGCTGAATTGAAGGAGTTGAAGGAGCAGCTGAAAGATTTGTTAGATAAAGGCTTTATCAGACCCAGTACATCACCCTGGGGAGCGCCAGTATTATTTGTAAGAAAGAAAGACGGGTCACTGCGCATGTGTATCGATTATCGGCAATTGAATAAGGTGCCTATAAAGAACAAATATCCCCTCCCCCGGATTGATGATTTGTTTGATCAGTTGTAGGGTGCTAAGCATTTTTCGAAGATAGATCTGCGCTCAAGTTATCATCAGGTGAGAGTGCGAGAATCTGATATCCCAAAGACTGCTTTCAGGACCCGGTACGGGCATTATGAATTCAGAGTTATGTCTTTCGGGTTGACTAATGCTCCAGCGGTATTTATGGATCTCATGAATCGGGTATTTCGGCCTTTCTTGGATATGTTTGTTATTGTGTTCATTGACGATATTCTGATTTACTCGTGATCAGCCGAGGAGCATTCGGATCATTTGAGGACGGTACTTGGTATTCTCCGTCAGCAGAAATTATATGCTAAATTCTCCAAATGTGAATTTTGGTTAACGTCTGTGGCATTCTTGGGCCATATTGTCGGCGCAGATGGTATTCGGGTTGATACGCAGAAGATTGAGGCTGTACAGAATTGGCCCAGGCCTACTACACCGACAGAGGTGCTCAGTTTTCTGGGATTAGCCGAATATTATCGCAGGTTCGTGGAGGACTTTTCTTCTATTGCAGCACCACTGACGAAGCTTACTCAGAAAGCAGCAAAATTTCATTGGACTAATGCCTGCGAGTGCAGCTTTCAGATGTTGAAAGAAAGACTAGTTACGGCCCCAGTTTTGACTCTTCCAGAGGGATCAGATGGGTATGTGGTCTATTGTGACGCCTCTGGTATTGGGATAGGTTGTGTGTTGATGCAGCACGGTCGAGTCATAGCTTATGCTTCCCGGCAGCTCAGACCGCACGAGAAGAATTATCCCACTCATGATCTTGAGTTGGCCGCAGTGATTCATGCTTTGAAGATTTGGCGGCATTATTTATATGGGGTCCATGTCGATATTTATACGGACCATAAGAGTCTCCAGTACATCTTTAAGCAGAAAGAATTGAATTTGCGGCAACGGAGATGGCTTGAGCTACTGAAGGATTATGACGTTGATATTCTGTACCATCCTGGGAAAGCCAATGTGGTAGCGGATGCACTTAGCCGCAAGTCTATGGGCAGCTTGGCTGATGTACCATCTGGTAAGGAAGATTTAGTTCGTGATATTCATCAGCTGGCCAGCCTTGGAGTTCGTTTGGCAGATTCTAGAGATTCTGGGATTTCTGTTCGTGCAGTTGCTGAATCATCTATTATAGCAGAGGTAAAGCAGCGTCAGTTCGAAGATCCTATTCTGGTTCAGTACAGAGATGTGGCCCTTAGTAAAGCAAAGGCTCTGTTTGAAATTTCGCCTGAAGGGGTATTATTATATGACGGCAGACTCTGTGTACCGGACGTTGCAGGCTTACGACGGCAGATTATGGGTGAGGCACATAATGCACGGTATTCTGTTCATCCTGGTTCCACTAAGATGTATCATGATCTCAGGTGTTTGTATTGGTGGGACGGTATGAAGAAAGATATTGCCGAGTTCGTTAGTCAGTGCCCGAATTGCCAGCAAGTTAAGATTGAACATCAGAAGCCCGGTGGATTATTACAGGAGATGGAAATTCCAGCCTGGAAATGGGAGATGATTAATATGGACTTCGTGGTTGGGTTGCCGCGCACTCCACGCAGGTACGACTCTATTTGGGTTATTGTTGACAGATTGACGAAATCAGCCCATTTTCTTCCGGTTCGGACTACTTATTCGGCTGAGGACTATGCTATATTGTATATCAGAGAGATAGTTAGACTTCACGGAGTCCCTGTGTCTATTATTACTGACCGAGGTGCCCAGTTTACAACAAATTTCTGGAGGTCATTTCAGGAGGGATTGGGGACTCAGGTGAGCCTCAGTACAGCTTTTCACCCTCAGTCCGACGGGCAGGCCGAGCGCACTATTCAGACGCTCGAAGATATGTTACGGGCCTGCGTTATTGATTTCAGGGGAAGCTGGGATGATCATTTGCCGCTTATTGAGTTTGCCTATAATAACAGTTATCACTCCAGCATTCAGATGACACCGTATGAAGCCCTTTATGGCAGAAAATGCAGATCTCCTATTGGTTGGTTCGACGTGGGCGAGACTAAGTTAATCGGGCCAAATGTGATCCAGGAAGCAGTAGATAAGGTAAAACTTATTCGGGAGCGATTATTGGCTGCACAGAGTCGGCAGAAAGCATATGCAGACAGACGACGTCGACCACTAGAGTTCCAGATTGGCGACTGGGTATTTCTGAAGGTGTCGCCTATGAAGGGTGTTATGAGATTCGGTAAAAAGGGTAAGTTAAGCCCGCGGTATATCGGGCCGTATCAGATCATTCGGAAGATAGGCGAGGTCGCCTCTGAGCTAGACTTACCATCCGATTTGGAGGCCGTACACCCGGTATTTCATGTGTCTATGCTGCGGAAATGTGTCGGTGACCCTTCCAGGATATTCCCAGTGGATGACATTCAGGTAACGGAGCAGTTGTCTTATGACGAGCAACCTGTAACTATTCTGGATCGACAGGTATGGAGATTGCGCACTAAGGAAGTGCCTTCTGTCAAAGTCCTGTGGCGCAATAACAATCGCGAGGAGATGACTTGGGAGGCGGAGGACGAGATGAAGAAGAAATACCCCCACTTGTTTCCGACGTCCACAGGTAATCTAAACTTTTCAGTTTGTTGTGTTGATTGATTAAATGAATTATGTTTGCCATTATTAAAAAGGGACACTCCCGCCATGATCATAAGACCTTATAAGATTAATTTAACATTCGGGGACGAATGTTTTTAAGGGGGGGAGAATGTTATGTCCCGTGTTTTCACATAATTGGAAATCGCGAAATAATTAAGACTTGTGTGTTATAAGGAAATATTTTGATTCTAGATAATATGAATATGTTGGTTATGAAACTATTGGTGCTAAGTCATTGGGGAAGGCCGAGGGTAAATGTTATATCCCGTGTTTTCACACGTTTGGAAAAATTCGATAAATATTGGATTCTTGAGATATAAGGTTAAATTTGATAGTTTGTTGAACATAAGAGTTATGTATGAAAGAATATTATCGTGGAAGTGTGGGATAAGGCTAAGGGCAAAACGTGGAATTTCGGAAATTTGTTTCGGGAATTGCAAAAATAAAATTTGTAGCCATTTGGGCTTGCAAAAATAAGAAGCACAATGAGGCCCATTTCTTGATATGGCCCAAACCCATGCCTTTAAGATATTTCCCATGTGCTAATTAGTGAATATTAGTCTTTAACTCTTAAGAAGGTTCAAGAGAAAAATAAGACAAGGAAAGAAAAACAAGAACAAGAGCAACACTAGAGACCATTTCGGGTTTGGCATAGAAAAATTACCCCCTCCAAATCTTGCCTCCAAAATTATTTTCTTGTTGGAATCCTACTAATTCTAGGTCCCTTCTCAACTTGGTGTAGTTGGTTTGGAAGAAAGAGGTCTTGTTCCTTCAAGTTGACCTTATATTCAAGTGAAGAAGATTGAGTAAAAAGGTAAGAATTTATCCCTTATTATTGTGTTATGAAGTCTTGTTTGTGTTGTAGTATGTAGAAATGAGTTGATTGTGTGAAGAAATGGAAGTTTGCAAAGTGGGTGTGTGTTATAGCTATATGGCCGTGAGTATGTATATGTTGTATAGCCACAATGTATAGACTTCATGTTATATCTTAGTTGTGGTTGTGTGAAATGCATATAGGAATTGAAAGTTGCATGAATTTAGTTGATGTTGATAGAAGGGCATATGGCCGTGCACTATGTTGAAGTTGGAATGGAATGGATTAAGTTTGTTTAGTATGTTAGTTGTGTTATTGAGATTCTTGTAATGTAAATGAAGTTAGAATGATAAAAGTTTGTATCGAAATGAAATATGGAAGCTTATGTCGTTTTAGTACGATTTTATGACATTATGAAAATGAAGTTATTAGGTTGCTAATTATGACAAGTATTGATGAACTTGGAAGAAGGAAACATGTTATGAATACGTATGCCAAAGATTAGGAGTTTTGGATAAATTATGACTATGGCGGAAAGTTGTATATTATGTATATCGAGTGTATAACTTAAGGAAAATGATATGAAATGTCTCTAAATCTATATTGTGATGATCTTGAGTGATAATGGATGTGAAATCAATGATGTTAGTTTGAAAGTTTGGGTTAGAATGAAGGTTATGTCAACTGGTGAGAAAAATGACTAGTTGAAGGATAATTGTGTTTTTAATGTTCTTTGTTGATGTTGATGTTGTTGTTTGGGTTGTTGTTGATTGATTTGGCCGAGTTGAATTCTCGGGGGTGCTATATGTATAGGGGAAGTGCTGCCGAAATTTCGGTAGACAAATAAGAGTTGAATTGAACTTGTAGCATCTATAACCTACAATTGGTAAATGTGACCATTTGCAGATTTTCGACGAAACGGAGAGTGAGCTTGGATAGGCTTAAAAAGCTCAAAAGGTATGTAAAGCTACCCCGATCCTTCTTTTGGCATGTCTAAGTGTTTTAGGATCGGATTCGGGCCTCAAAAGACCTTCTTGGCCATCGGAATCCGCAAGAGAAAATCTCAGTTTTTCCTTCAGTAGAATTGAACCATTTTGATATGCTTTCCTGAAATTATGCAAACTTTCTCTAAACTCCTTGAAAAGCTATAGAATGTCCGTAGAACCTTTATAGGTGACCCCATAAGCTTAAAGGGCGTAATTTGAGCCCACCGCCTTGCTTGTTCCGAGGTGGGCCCGCTATTCCCGGTTTTGCCCTTAATGTACTAAAGTCTCCTTTTCGAACGATTTTTGAAAGAAACGTTTCGACTACCCTTTTTATTACCTAACGAATATGGTTTTAAATATTCTATTAAGTCTGATAAATTATTTTGACACTCGGAACGACTTCAGGAAGGTTATGCTTCTGTAATTTATTATGATGTCCGAAATGCTTTTATTATGATCCCGTCCGACTTCATTGGATGTGTTTGTCATTAATATGCCTCATCGAGTCTCTGAAAATATTTATGATATTTTAACTGCATTTAGTTTCTCACTACTCTATTCGTGGATGCCCCAATGATTCCCACACTGAGCCCGGGCCAGGATATGTTGTCAAGCGTAATCCCCTGCATTGTTCGCCGTGCCTCGATGTGAGGGGGCAGGTATACGCGTACATGGGTTTGTGGAGTATGTTGTGCCATGTACGTTTGTTCTGATATGATTTACTATGGCCATCTGATATGACATATTGTGTTATGGGGTTATGCCCCTATTCTGATTCTTCTGTGTTGTGGCACCAGCGTCGGGAGGGTGACCACGTTCTGTCTGCCGAGTCCCTTGGCAGGGGCCGGATTTGATATGACATATGTTTCTGTACACACTCCGCATGTTTTGAAAATATATATTTGATACCTTGTATTTTCTGTTTACTTTCTGTACATTCTATACCAGTTATGATTTTGTTTCTGCAACTCAGGCTTTACATATTCAGTACATATTTCGTACTGACCCCCTTTCCTCGGGGGCTGCGTTTTCATGCCGCGCAGGTACTGACGACAGGTTTGCCGATCCGTCTGTCTAGGATATCTTTTCCGCCATTTGGAGCGCTCTTTTATTCAGAGCCATCTTTTGGTACAGTCTGTCACTTCTATATGTGTATATTCTCGTTCATGGGTACGGCGGGGCCCTGTCCCGCCATATGATTCTGTTGGTCCATTTAGAGGTCGGTAGACATGTTTGTGGGTTGGGATCTTTCTGTACAAATATGTGTATGTGTTGTGTTTGGGCGATCCCCTTCGTCGCGGCGGCCGGTCCGCATATATTTAGATGTTGCTTTGTTGGCCCTGTGAGGCCTTTGTTGGTATTTTCTGCGTGCAGGGTATTTGGGATAGTCCGTAAAACAAAGGAAACTCTGCTGAAATTTTTCTGGAAATTATCTAAATTTAGAATAAAGCCTTGTTGGCTTCTACCATATATTAGAATGCGTTTCAGTGCCCAGATCGGGCACTAGTCACGGCCTACGGGGTTGGGTCGTGACAGTAAATTTGGAATTTCGGAAATTAGTTTCGGGAATTACAAAACGGGATTTTTAATGAATTGGGCCAAGAAAAATTGGAACAAAAAATTTGAGCCCAAGTGTCAAAGGGTAGCCGGCCAAGGCTTGGCCCAAGATCCATTTTAAGTGGTCATGTGATTATCACATGACCCTTGATCATGATATATATCCATAACGCCTTTGGAATTTTCAAGAAAGTGAATCAAAACAAAAAAAAAAAATATAAGAAAGCACCTCAAAAACCTCTCGGCCGAAACCTCTTCAAGAACAAAAAAAAAATTTCCTAGCTTTTGTTTGTGCCTCAAAGATCTTTGTTTTCCCATATTTGTAGAGTCCTCAAGACGCTCTTCGACGGGGTACAATTAGTTTGGCGGAAGAAGCACGTTTGCGGCAAGTCGGAAATTCAAGAAAAGGTAAGAATTTTGCTATTTTAATGTTATGGAATTGGTATGAATATGTTAAGGATTGAGAATAGACGAGAATTCCGTAGTATTGATGTGTGAATAAAACCGTGGGTGTGTGTATATATGATGTTGTGGCCGTGACTTATATGGTTTGGAAAGGAAGGCGAATTGAATTCTATTTAGTTCGTGAGTTGCGTCGTCGTGACCTTTATAACGTAAATGAATGTTTAATGAATTGAATTGGCATTGGAAAATGGTTGCGGATCATTATGGGAAAGTATATAATTTTGGTATATTTGTGTATATCATTGTATAGTTATGATATTAAAACTTCAAATATGACTTATGGTTGTGTTAATGAATTCGGAATGAAATAATGCAAGTTAGTATGTTCGTCGGAATTGTTGACGTTTTGAAAGGAATATGGAAAGTGACGAACTTCTTGAATTTATGTATAATGTTTGGAACATAATTGGGATGTGATTGAATAATCTTGAATGATTGAATGAATACAATAATGTGGACATAAGTTTGGAATTGTGAAGTTTGAATGAAAGTTGCCAACTTTAATAGTAAAGAAGAATATTGAAGTTAGAATGATTTAGTTGTGGTTTATGTTGTTTGTGACGTTTGGGTTGTTGTTGTTGATGTTTATTGAGCCGAGCTAAGTCTCGGGGGTGTTAGATATATAGGGGAAGTGCTGCCGGAATTTCAGTAGGCGAAAATGAATTTTAGGGCATTTTTAAGCTTAAGAATCTCTAATAGGTAACTTTGACCATTTGCAGATTCTGGACGAAACGGGATTTGATTTTGGGGCGAGCATAAGACGTTTCTAAGGTATGTAAAGCTTCCCACTTCTTCTTTTGGCATGTCTTAGTATGTTAGGTTGATATCGGGACCCCGGGAGCAATTCTGCTCCTCGAAATCCGATCTAGAAAATGGCTACTATTCATTCAATTCAATTGAAGCTTAATGTTCCTATTTTGGCTAGAAAGCACTCAAACGTCCGAAACTTATAAAAATGCAATCGGATTACTTTGAAATCTTTATGTATGATCTTATAGACCCGAAATGTTCATAAATTATGTTCGCCACCTCGACTTGACCCGAGGTGGGTCCGCTAACCCCGAGATGCCTTATTTGTCCTACTAGGCTCTCTTTTTGGATAAGCTTCGACAAAGAATCTTCGATTTTGAAATTGTCCTTTATGAAATAATGTTCGGAACACTATGATGTAACAAACTATGGTTTGAGCCATACGTACCACTTTGGAAACATTTTACGAAATAAACTTTCGTACTAACAAATTATTTGACTATTTTGGTTAATGAACTGACTTATGAAGTAATCAAGTTTTGAAAGGCTATTTTGATAAACAAAATTGCATTGTTTGCTCACGACTCCGCTCGTGCCTTATTATGACTTCGTTCACCGGTTCCCGGGCCGGTTATGATTCGTGCGCTCTATGATGATTCGGTCGTATGCTGTGTTACGGTTCCCCGAGGCCTCGCCATAGGGCCGGGTTCCGTTTGGAGTTATGCTGTGATATGGCTGTGATGTGATACACCCATATGTGTGTGTTCGGGGATGTACGGAGATTTGAACCTTCTGGTGTTATGCTGTGTGTGGCACCAGCGTCGGAGTGGTGACCACGTTCCTGAGCTTTGCATGATTTTGTTTGCATTATGTTTATATGACTTTGATAAACATTTTGATATACTGTTCGGCATTTCTCTCTTTTGTATTCTGTTCGCTTTCAGTTGTGGCCTATATTTTTGTACTCCATGCTTTACATACTCAGTGCATCTTTCGTACTGACCCCCTTTCTTCGGGGGCTGCGTTTCATGCCCGCAGGTACAGACGCCGGTGACCCACCACTGTAGGCTCCACTTCTGCTAATTCGGAGTACTCCCTTGATTCGGAGTCCACTTTTGGTATATATATATCTTTTGCCATGTATATATATTTCTGCATATCTGACTATTTGGGTACGGCGGGCCCCTGTCCCGTCATATGGTTCTGTCGGTCAGTTTAGAGGTCTGTGGACACGTTTGTGGGTTATGGTCAGTCTGTATGCTTATGTGTATATGTTGTTTGAGCGATCCCATACGCCGAGGCGGCCAGACCGCATATGTTTGTGCATTGCTTTGATTAGCCCTGTGTGGCCTGTATTGGTGTTTGCTGTGTACAGGGTTATTCTGGTTAGTCCGAAAAACAAAGGAAACTCTGCCGAAATGTTTCTGGAAATTATTTGTATTTGGAATATAGCTTTGTCGGCTTCTGCTATACATTTGAATACGTTTGATAGATGGGTTTGGGTGCCCAGATCGGGCACTAGTCACGGCCTACGGGGTTGGGTCGTGACACATAGTACATGTATCATCATAGCGCATACATCATTGTATCATATATATATATCATAGTACCGCATCTGCTCATACACATTAAACCTTATCCGTATTCGGCCACGTAGTGGCTCGACAATATCACGTACATGTCCTCCGGGATTTTCATACATTTGAATACATAGTAGTATCATACCCGACCATATAGGTACGGTATCATACCCGACCATAGTAGTATTATATGGACCGTATGTCTGGCCGTATATTTGGTCCAGTAGAGCTGCCATTCTGGGCAGGATATGCGGTTGAACATACGGCCAGTATGTTTTATATGGCCAATATGTTTGCCCGTACAATGCCCAGCTTTTTCCGAACTCTTTCTCGTCGACTCGTTTGATCTCCAATCCTTATGGTATCTTCTTAATACTTGTTTAACACTTCAGTACTAGTCTAAGGGACGTTATAACTCTTCTCCAAAACATCCTTAAGCCATCACTAACTCGGTACTCGTAAATCCTTCTCAATACATAACGTATACCTTGTCTTTCTTGGGAAACTTTCTTTTATTACTTCGAATGTCTTTGAAATCTCATTTAGGATCATCAAATTTTATTTCGTACTCATAAAAATATCGTATACGTCGTGCCCTTCGTCAGTCTATTCACTGTGCATGAACGAAAATTTTTTCGAGGTGTAACATTCTTCCTCCCTTGGGAACATTCGTCCTCGAATGTTGAACCGACCCTGTACAATTATACTGGTTATGATGATCTTATAACGAATCAATTCTAATTAGGACTCGTCTATCATGTCGTGCTCCTCTTCATTCAGTGATCTTATTGCATTCGTAAGTTGTCACACCCCCAGGGCTACCGTAGGAAGCATATAGCATGTACTTATATCATATTCCAAGTAATTATCCTATTTATCCTTAACGATAATCCCAACTCAACTTTTCAACTCAATTCACCATATGTTTTCCTTCAACTGACCCGAAGTATCATGACCACACTATTCTTGTTTACCTCCTACTCCTCTTTTTAAGTATCCACTTGGTTTCATTGGCGACGTATAAATACTTGCAAGTTACATAATCGTTCTTGCGTGATTCATGTACATACATATCTATACATATACAAGTATCCATATCCGTATACATATTCGTGTCCATATTCATATCCATAGCATACCCGACCTTAAAGGTTCGGTGGTTTTTGTGAATGATTTCTAGTATAGTCTCAGATGCCTGCTCAATTCGTGTTCGTTTATTTACTAGTCATTAGACTCATTTCTGCGTAACTCTCACTCTTCGTTTTAGAGTCTATATCTGTCACATCTTAGGGTCCATCGTTTCAATCTCTACACTTGTATTCTCTTTACTCGCTTCCCCCTTTAAGGGTTTTACTTGTACCATTCTCAAATCCGTTGCCTCACCTTTAAATCTTGAATTGATATATCCCTTACTATACTACATCTTATTCATGCCGTTTCCCATAATTTATAGCTATGATAATCCATGTGTGAAGTCTTAACATACTCGTCTTGCAGTTTGTAATCAAGTAATACAACCGACATCGCAATCCAAACAAGGATGTGTTTTGCTTAGCTCAACCGTTAGTTATGCGGCAATGTCTACGTCTGCTCCAATTAACAACTTTTGTCCCATAGGGATGCTCACAATAGTAGTATGCCTGGTTATCCATACCATCCATGCAATGTCACTTGCTCTCTTCTTCGGTGCTCAAAATTCACTTGTAGCGTCATCTTTGTTTTTCCAGGGCCTAAGTCTCATGCGAAACTAATACCTCTTATGACTCATACTCTTTTACTCCTGTGTTGCACTCAACATTGATTTCAAAACCAATCATAGTCATATTGTATTTGTCATTGATGATAGCTTTACTCTATCGCTTTATCGTCGTACGGTAAACTCATAACTCATGATCACCTTTTTCTTTCCAACTCATTACTTCATATACTTTACTCGTTCTAACTTGGTATAGGATATTCGTAGGAGATGCATCTTCCTTTAATCATAACACGACTACTTCTTAAGCACGCGTACTTCGTATATTTCCTTTTCTTTCTATACCCGTACTTATTCATTTACATTCTTTCCTCGTCAGTTTATCTTATTACCTCCCTTTTTATAATCAATTCTTTATTCCTCACATAAGGAATCCTATTCTTAACTCAGTACCGCTTTGTCCTTTAGAATATATTACCTCTATACAATCCGTTTTTCGCTTCCAAAACTTATTCTGTTCATTCTGATCATCCCCTCTCATCCTTATTATGCTAATTCATCTTCCCGTAGTCTTGGTCTTTTACATCCAGCCAAAGATATCACTCGTGATCTCGATTATACAAATCACCAACTGTTACTACTTTGCCATATCACTTTTCTGTGATTTCTTTTTCAAGTTGACTTCCCCCTTTTGCTTGCTATCATTTCTGTCATTGAGGAACCCCTATGCTAGACTTTCCCCTAACAAGGTCTTATGAGCTTTCTTATCTACCTCCGCATGGCTCGCTTGTTGGTTTCACACTTGCGTTCACTCTTTATTCATATAGAACATGTCACATCTTTAGTCGTTTCCTCGCTATACTTTGTATTACAATTCTTGTTACGTTCTCATTATACCCTGATCATAATCAACTCTATAGGGTGACACTTCTTGATCTCATTCGCAAGCCTGCTTATAAAATAGAATAAACCTTGCGAAGTAAGCATGCTCAACCTGTTACTCTTTCTAATCAGCCCTATTACACTTACCATATAAGTTGTTTTACCAATGGATTCACATTCGTTATACCCCTTTGTATTTCATACCCCTGCCTCAGTCATGCTGTTACTTTATTTTGCTAATAAACTTATCGTATCTTACTTGTGCTTATCCATCCAATCAATACTCCAGTATCGCACTCTATTGGAGTCACCATTCCTCTCCTATGCCGTGATTTAGCACTACTAGTCTCCCTAATTCACTCTAGCATTTTTCTTTACCATATCAATGTCGACCTTATAATTACCATTACTATCAATTTTATAGTATTTGACTCATCTCTTGTAGTTGTTAACGATACTACTAGCTTAATCTCATCCTGCCATTGCTTTTTGCACAACATCTTTTCCCGTTAGGACATATTACAAGCTTATATCTTATCTCCTTTAGATTCTAGGAAAATTTTGGCAGAGTTTCCTGTATATTTCTTATTATCCCAAAATCTGCACGCAGCAAATACCAACAATGCCTCACCGGGCTAGTATATACATATGGCATACCTCAGCCACGCAGGGCTCCCAATTTCAAGTAAAAACACAAAGATGTCGAAACTTACCTCATATATCACACTTTGAGATGTACCTGATCCCTTAGCGATCTGCCCTGTTATCCCTTCCTATTAAATTTCCTTTTATCCTTTAGCTTTACATTTCAATCATACCCCAATATTCTTACCTCACTCGACACACAACTTTCATACCGTCGCTTACCTTTGTTTTGATTCATTCAATTTGTTTAGTTCACAAACTTATAATTGAACTTATCATCAAGAGATACCTTTAGTCAATTCCTCTGTTGTACTTTAACCGACTTACCTCTATGACAACCAATCCATTATCATATAAATACACATTCCGATAACGTAGCCTCAACGAAGGGTCTTACCTCTGTAACTTTCAATGTCATCAATCACTTTCTGCTGTCAATACCGTTCTTCTGCTGCAATCAAGGGTTAATATAAGGAATCTCATTTTCCTATGACTTAGCTGTATCGCACGATCTTAGATATGAAAGAAGAGTAACCATCTTAAATGCCCGGTAGCCTCCTGTTTATAGATGTGGCGCGCAACACACCATAAACAAGACTCTACTAGACATGGCTCGTAGAGACTTCCTAGGTCTGAATTGCTCTGATACTACTTTTGTCACGACCCGACTAGGGGTCATGACGGGTACCCGGGGCTAACCACCGAGCACCGCTCGTACCATTACCCATCGTACACATCAAGCGTTCATTCATTAATCTTATACTCAAATCATGGGAAAACCATTTTTCACTTTGAACATAATTACCTTTATATACATAAGCCCTTCGGCTATCAAAATTATATACATACAATAAGGACATCGTGAGACCATGCTACCCACACATACGTATCTACGAGCCTCTACTAGAATACTAGACATATGGATGGGAAATGACCCCGTCGTGCCCAAAACATATATGTACACAAAACAGTAAATCAATGGCACCTCCGGAATAATGGAGTGCTCTCAAAAGTATGCTTATCGGCTTCTATAAATCTGGGTCGCCTCCCTGTCTACCTGTGGGCATGAACACAGCGTCCAAAGAAAACAGACGTCAGTACGAATATTGTACTGAGTATGTAAGGCATGAATGAAATGAACATAATAGAGAAATCATAAGACATAAGATGAAGATATGACCTGCGTAACTTTTAAGGGTGGATACCTTTCATGCCTATATCATATATAATCATAGTACATGTATCATCATAGCGCATACATCATCGTATCATATATATATCATAGTACCGCATCTGCTCATACACATTAAACCTTATCCGTATTCGGCCACGTAGTGGCTCGACAATATCACATACATGTCCTCCGGGCTTTACATACATTTGAATACATAGTAGTATCATACCCGACCATATAGGTTCGATGTCTTACGTACCCAGCTATAATAAAGCTTGGTGTTATGCATACCTGGCCCTACCAAGGCTCAGTGTTGTCCGTACCTGGCCCTACCAAGGCTCAGTGGTATCCGTACCTGGCCCTACCAAGGCTCAGTGTTATATATATATATATATATGTATATTCTACCCGGCCATATAAGCTCGGGGTTTCACAATAGCCATACATAGGCACATATACATAAAAGCCCATAAACATCTTTAGCGTTATCACTATTATCATTGTCATCATTATCACTATTATCGTCGTCGTGCTCGTAACATATCTGTTACCTTTATCTCATATGAAACCCCCTATGAACATAGACTCATAATTTTTTGAAACATTGGTCATAGGACCTGCGTTAGAGCTTATAGACAATTTATAACAATATCGGGGTGACATAAGGTCGAGAACCCCTGATTACATTATGGAGTGATCATATTCATCATATCTCACCTTGAAGGAACTAGCATTTTAAGGTGAGTGTACACCATGAACAACATCAAGGGATCGTAAATAGGATCATTAACTTCATAGACATCATATCTTGCTTTAGAATCTCTAGGATTAAACTTATCATCATTATTATCGTATTCATGATATATTTCTCATCTTGATCTCATAAGAAGCTCTCTATCAACATTGACTCATAGTTCCCGGAATGTAAGAAAGTCATGGGGAGGTAGGGAAATAATATCATAGGAATCATATAAGGATCATTAGCTTCGTAGGAATGTCATATCATGAGCTTTAGGACTTCTAGACTTAGATTCATCATCAATATTGTCATACTCGTAACGTATCTCTTTTCTTTATCTTGTATGAAGCTCTTTATGATCGTAGACTCATTATTTCCGATATGTAGGAAAATCATGGAAAAATAGGAGGATTCATGCCATAGGAGTTATGCCTTATAAAGAAAGGACTAGCCTTACATACCTCTTTCGTTTAACAATTCCAACGCTTACTTGTTCTCCTTCAACGCTCACGTTGTTACCTTCAAGAGAGTTCACATTAACATTAGCTAATCGATCATATGAACGTGCTTACTAAAGCTAGAGAAAATTGGGAAGCATTTCCTTTGTTTATACAACTTTCCCCATATTGTATATCAACTCCCAAACATCTATAACATTCACAATAGTATAACAAATAATCTTCATTCACTCTACCTTATCCACATTTCACAATTTCACTTCAATTCATCCATAATCATGGTCGTAGTATACTAGTACGTTTTCTCACATATAATGCTTATCCCATGTCCTTAATATCATTTATAGCATAATAATAATCACAATATATCAAGAATCATGACTCATTCCAAGCTACTACTAAAAAATGACACTATTCCCACATTCATGACCTATTTCTATACCCTTCTATAATCCAAGTGTTTCAACTTTTCAATACCTTAAACAACATGGAAATACCATAATACTTACCTTAGATGGTGTAGGAATGAACCTTGGGTGAAAACACTTCACTTGAGCAAAACCCTAGTTTCACCTTCACTTGGATTCCTTGTCCAGGATGAACTTTAATAGGTTTCTTACACTTGATTCTCTTGGTTTGATGTAGTTGATCACTAATATCCCTTGAATTCTTTTGGGAGAAGTGTAGAGAAATGTTTTAGAGAGAAGGGGAGTGAAGGGAAATGAAATGAACTAGGATCCTTTATTAATAATACTCAAATTTGTCCCGACCCATTTCTACGGACCAACATACGGTCCGTGTAAATTATATGGACCGTATGTCTAGACGTATATTTTGTCAAGTGGAGCTGCCATTCTGGGCAGGATATACGGTTGAACATACGACCAGTATGTTTAGCCGTACAATGCCCAGCTTTTTCCGAACTCTTTCTCGTGGACTCGTTTGATCTCCAATCTTTATGGTACCTTATTAATACTTGTTTAACACCTCATTACCAATCTAAGGGACGTTATAACTCTTCTCCAAAACATCCTTAAGCCATCACTAACTCGGTACTCGTAAATCCTTCTCAATACATAACGTATACCTTGTCTTTCTTGGCAAACTTTCTTCTCTTACTTCGAATGTCTTTGAAATATCATTTAGGATCATCAAATGTTATTTCTTACTCATCAAAATATCATATACTTCGTGCCCTTCGTCAGTCTATTCACTGTGCATGAACGGAAAATTTTCAGAGGTCTAACAAAAACCCTTAATAATCCATGATCTAATCATAAAAGGAAGGTTACAAGCTTACCAAATATGTGAATCATCCAATCCCTAAAAATCTCCTTAAATCGAGCCTCAAAGCTCCAAATATGTGTAATGAAAAGTCTAATCTCGAAATGGGGTATTAAATAATTTCTGTCCAGCTTCTGCGCATTATTTCTCTCACCCGGGCCCACTTTGGAGGCCCAAACCTCGAAGGTGCAAGGTCCACTTACTGGCCCAAGAACTCACAGATGCGGCTCCGCTTCTGCAGAACCGTTTCATGCCCAATGCCACTTAGCCACTTCTCTCACCTGCGACACACCTTGCGCAGGTGCGGGCACACATACACACAGGTGAAAAAACACTAGAACCAGCAAAAACATGCAACTTCTAGATTTTGATCTAGCACTCGAAACTCATCCAAGATCTCCCGGACATGAACAAAATATGCAAACCAATTCTAAAACATGCTACGAGCCCACTCGCTCACTCGAAATTTCTACAAGAGGTCATCTCGACCCCGTGTTGACTGTGGTCAACTCTAAATCCCTTAAAACGAGATTTCCAACCAAAAGTCCAAAAGTCCAAAATACCCCCGCGCCCCTCGGGAACTGAACCAACTACTCAACCAAGTCATAATCGACTTTTCGTACCTAATGGAATCGATGAAGCTTCCAAAAAGATTCAATTATTTTTGATATTGACTTTGGTCAACCCAACACTTATGAACTTTCAAAATTTCTATTTTCTCACCCAAATCTAATCCGAATATCTCAAAAATCGCGCCACCCATCCCCACATGTAAAATATACCATAAAAAAGCTAGGGGAAGGGTCAACAAGGGTAAAATAGGCAAAACAACTAAAATGACCTAACAGATCGTTATAGGGATTTCATCAATGTAGTAATTCGAAACTTGAATTGGTTTTATTAATTTATAGTATTATTTTAGTTATTCAATCCTACTCTTAATTATTGGATTTTTTGATTTCCAATTAAATACTATCTATAAATCTAGAATTGAACTCAGAATCTGAAATTCTAGCATAGAGTAAGTTCTTGAAACTAGCCTCGCAGAATGGATTTGCGACTGTAACGTTCCAAAATCCCAAGGTATCCGTGAGAGCACTTACCCTAACCCTTAGGAAAACCCAAGAAAAGCTTAAGTCCTTTAATAATCAATGAGCAGAAAAAAAGTAAAAGTATATCATAAGCCAATAAAAACGTCTCATAACTCTATAAATGTGGAAAATGAAGTCATACACCTCCCGAAACCCGGAGTCATAAGTACAAAAGCTACTAATAAAGAGTACAGTCTGAAAGTCTGTAGCAGAACTATCTGAAAAGTAATGACAAAATGTAAGATAGAGATGGAGTCTGGTGTTGTGGAACGGGCATCAACTCACCTCGATAACTCCAACATCTACTCCTTAAAGATTGGTCAAAGCTCATCCACTACTCGTGGATGAAATAGAACCTTCACACAAAAGGTGCAACGAATATAGAATTAGTGCGGGAAAAATAGCATTACTCCAAACCTTGCTTTATTTATTCTAACACTGAAACAAAAATGCACTGACTTATCTTGATTCCAATATCATCTTTACACTTTCTACATAAAGTAACTTCAAACATCATTCATTATTATGATTCTCTTTCCAATAGATTTAATTGTAGCCGAATTATAGACCTGCATCCTTAGTATCTCTTGCACTTATCACTCTATGTTTTGGGAGTTGTATGACCTAGTTTTCCGGATTTAGTGAGTTATGAGACACTGTTATTGGCTTATGATTTATTTTTACTTTATTCCCTCTCAATGATTGTTCAAGGACTTAATCTTTTACTTGGGTTTGCCTATGGGTTATGGTAGGAGCTCTCATGGCTACCTTAGGATTTTGGATCGTGACAATTGCGAATCCATTCTGTGAGGCTAGTTTCAATAACTTACTCTATTCTAGTGAGCCCTTGGGGTATCTCGTAGCTATCAACTCTAGCTACAGAGGCAGGCAGCAGTGGTGGCCTCTTTGGATGACCAGCTATGTTCTTTCTCTTAAGGTTTGGACTCTTCTTTGGGATCCTCAGTCTCTTGCTTTGGTGTCTTAGAGTTACTTAACAGGGTATGTAGCCTTGTATCATTCCGTTGGCTTCGTCTGAGAGGTTCTCTTGTCAATACTTCAATTCGGTAGCCGCTTTTGGTGGGCTCCCAGCTAGGTTTATGATTTGGTCAACCTCTTTGATCTTTGCCTGGACCAATTTGATGTTTCCTTCTAGCCTAGGAACCTTCCTATGAAGTGATTCCTCATTTTCTTCTTCGCTGACCGAGTTGACCATAGGGGCTGTGTCATCCATGGTATCAAGTCTACTTTTTAAAGAGGTGCAAAGGGTTAGTCTTTAGTATACGAGCCTTTGGCTATTTAGTATTTCTTTGTGTATTTCTTGGGGGTAGTGATCGGAATATAGGATCAATCAACCATTTAAATGAAATGCATGAATAACATAAGCATGTATTCACACAATCATGTAATCAATAATTGCAATAAGTTATACTACTTGCGTTCTTAAATCAAGGTCATTCTAATCGATTTGAAACATAAATGTGCCTTTTGCTTTCAACTATTGGCCCCATAATTAATAATAATTTCCCCCAAAGGGGTTACAAAATATGGTAAACATAAAAAATCAGCAGAAGTGGCCTCCAGTGACAGATGATGTTGCTCTCTCGGTTCTTGCCTTCTTAGCCCTTAGAAGGACGGCCTAGATCCGGGGGTGAGTCGATGACAACATAACATCTAATAAGAATCCCTTTTTTGTGAATGTAATGGGTGCAATCTCATCCATCGCTTTCTGCATCCGATCATCGAGATCCTCCAAGCACTCATGTGTGAACCCCAACTCATGTGTCAAACTAGTTATGACGGCTTGATCATGTTCAATCATCTCCAAGTATTTGGTATCCCTATCATCGGCTCACCTTTGAGTCAAACGGGACTTGATCTTGGCCTAGGAGGACTTGTCCTGGACACAGTGATAAAGGTTGGGTCCAGGTGTGATGGTGCCTTGCAAATGTGCCCTCAACCAATCCTTTAACCTACCTTATACCAAGGACTAAACCTATTATGAGCCAAAGTCTCAGAACCCCAAATTATACGACCATTCCACTCTCGGACAATATCCCCAGCCTTTTTAATCTTATCCTCCTCATAGTCTATAATGTAATCTTCCATGTTCCCAACTTGGGTTATCACTTGAGTTTTGCCAAATTGTCAACCCTAACAGGTGCATAAGGCCGGATCCCTCGGATTCCCAAAAGTGGTAGGAATGGACATTTTCTTTCTATAACTACAACTTCAACGGACACGAAATCGGGGAACATCTGTTCTATGCTGTCTGTCTTAAGCTTTGAGAAGATGAAAGCCCAACCTCGCTTGGTCTGATGCCCAAAATTTGGACAGTGGGCTGCATGTCTATCTGTTCTATTTTAATCGCTTAGGTATTAGGGACCCTCAGATTTGTTCAAGTGTTTGATGATCCACCATGGTAATAGTAAGTTGCACCCTTGGAAATACTTGTAGTGGTTTCGACATAAGCTTAAGGCTCGGTACATATCATCTAGGATGATAGGGACCAAGTAAAAGTATTTGGTTTCTCCAATTGTGGTTATGCTATAAAGTGACAAAAGTGATTCAGGTATCTATGGCTAATTGGCTATCTTTGGGAAATACCATAAGTCCCAATAGGCATTGGCAAAGGCTAAAGGTCGGGTGGCCTCCCAATCAATAAAGCTTCGAAATTTGTTGAATACTCCACGAATCCCCTTTTGGGTCCAAATCGGTTATACAAATCCCTTAAGGCTACGGTTGGACTGCAGATCCAATTGGCATAGGATAAGGATAGTAATTTCAGAATTTGGTCGGGGGTAGGCTTATATGGGATTAGTAGGTTATGGTCGGGTTTTTCATTCTCCTTAAATAGGTTCCAACATTGTCTATGCAATCCCAGAATTCTTCCAAAGTAGGGGTCATCTCTACGTCTCCGAACCTTAACACCATTCTATTACAATCCCAATACCCGGCAATCACCTCGTTTAGCTCTCTACAACCCTTCATAGTCATCAACGAGGGTCGATGTCCCAAACAATTTGTGACTGTCTTTTGTTGTGCTTCACTCATCCATCCCTACCAAATCTCTAGCATAGGGGGAACGTCAAGAACCATGTCGAACTTCAAATTGGTTAGCACCTGCAAAATAGAGCACGGCTAATTCTCCCACCTTATAAGGCAATGGTTTTGCATATAGGCACACCATATGTTTCTAATTAGCACATAGTGGGATGCAGGTTTTTGGGGTCATAGACCATCTTGACACAGGGTAGTCTCCTAATGGACTTAGATACACCTCCAATATCCAAGCCCGTCTAGGTAAGCATGCTGTCACGACCCAACAGAGGGCCATGACGGGAACCCGGAGCTAACACATCGAGTACCTCTAAACATACATCTCATAATCATTTCTTGGTGGACCATAAAGATAGCTCATGGATATCATAATCTGTAAGGACATATATCACAACATAATAACACATCTCCATATAATGTTCAACGATTATGCCCATCATCACTAGCCGACAAGGCTACTAAAATGTTATACAATGATATGAATCGGTAGGGTTATGAAACATCTAACTATACACACATGTCTACGAGCCTCTACATAGAATACAAGTGACCATAAGGTCTAATACCAATAGACTGCAACTCTGAAGCAAATGGAGTGCTCCTGAGATTCCGCTGATGAAGCTCCTATAGGTCAGATCCGTCTACCTATCTACCTGCAGGAATGAACGCAACGTTCACAAGAAAGGACGTTAGTACGAACAATGTACAAAGTATGTAAGGTATGAATAATAACATAACACGAGATATGGAGCATAACATTATATAAAGAGATAACCAGTACTTTCGAAGTCGTGCATGCTTAGTTTTTTTTTTTCCATATAGACTTATATAGTATCTTGTCCAGCCGTTAAGGAACGGTAATATATATATATATATATATATATATATATATATATATATATATATATATATATATATATATATATATATATATAGCATCTTGTTATGCCGTTAAGGCGCGGTGTTATCTTGCCCGGCCATGTAGGCGCGGTGTTATCTTGCTAGGCCGTTAAGGAGCGATAGTATATATAGTATCTTAACTACACATATATAAATACATATAACATGCACGAGAGACCAATTAAAAACTACTACTTTATCGGAGTGATCTAAGGTCAGTAGCCTCTGATTTGTGTTATGGAACAATCATCATCGCTGTATCTCACATTGAAGGAACAATTATCATAAGGTGAGACCAACAACAATGAATGGAATCAATAAAATCACGAAATAAACTCAATAATCTCATAATAGCATCAAAACCATAAGCTTTGAAATCTCTAAAAATGGAATCATCATCATCATCATTATCATCATGGAACATACTTATCTTTAGCATCATAAGAAACTCTAAGAATCATGAACTTCTGGCTTTTGGGAATAAGGATATTATGGAAAACATGTATGGGTTCATAAGAAAAGAATCATGCCTTTAGAAAGAAAGGGACTAGCCTTAACATACCTTTCGGTCGCCTTAACTTTAACTACTTAACGCTTGTCCTCCTAAGCTCATAAATCTACATTCAAGAGAATTCATACTATTGTTAGGCTTATCGTTATATGCTTATCTTAAGCCTTCAAATTAAACCCCTTTAGAATCTGTCAAAATTCGGGCAACATCTCCCTTATATCTTCTACTCCCTCCAATTTTCAAAACAACTCCCAAGGCACAATAGAATGTCAACAATTCCATAATCAAAATATTACATTCAAACTACACTCAATTCAATCCCAAAACTTCTTTTCATAGTCAATCTGTCACACCCTAATCTTGATAGGGCATGATGGGCACCCGACCCCATACTCAGAGCCGAGCGAGCCCCTTTAACTCTCGTTATGTTCATAACCTCACTGGACTCTTAAGTTACGAAATGAAATGCATAATAGAAATTTGTCAAAACCATTCTTGTCATCGTTCTCAAGTCAAGTAAAATCTTTAATCATATGGAATTTGTAACATAAAGCATAATGGTACGTCGGCTTGCAGAGCCGCTTACAAGACTGACATCCTATACACGTGACTCTGTCTGCAAAGTCTCTAACATCAATCAAGATACCGTAACATGGATACTCTGACTCGGCAACACTCCGGAAGGAAATGGAGCTCGTCAATCCAGCTGGTACATCTCCTAGCAATGTCTTCTGCTCATTTGTATACACCTGCATGGCATGAAACGCAGCCCCCGAAGAGCGGGGGTCAGTACGGAATATGTACTGAGTATGTAAAGCATGAAGTACAGTAAACAGAGCCATAATCGGAACAAGAAATATAAAAAGTAAGTACACTATTCAGAATACCAAAACACTTACTTTTAAAACACAAATCATGCATGTCAATGTCATATGTCATATCCGGCCCATTATGGGACTCGGTGAACAGAACATGGTCGTCACCCCGTCATTGGCGCCATAACACATCATACTCCAGAATAGGGAATAACTCCGTAACACATCATATCGCCATAACACATCATAACGCCATAACACATCATAACGCCATAACACATCATACTCTAGAGTGTATATACATATAACGTGTCCCAGCCCTCTATCGAGGGACTCGATGAACAATGCAGTGGAGTACGCACGAGAACGTGTCCTGGCCCGGGACTCAGTGAAAGATATATTGAGGCATGCACGAGCAGAGTAGTGAGAAACTATATGCATATAAATCAAATTTTAAGACTCAATAGGTAGGTACAATAATCGACACTTGAAGGATCATAAACACGTTTCGAGTCAATCCGAGTTAGCATAAGAAAGTTATGGACGTTATTCATTACAGAAATCTCTATGAACGTTTCAGAGCAATCCGAGACTGCCTATGTAAGTTCAGGACATTAATCCTTATAGGACCCTTTTAGGAACAGGGACTCTTTATGCTTTGCTCGTTACTCAATCATACAATAGACTCGACTATACCAAGTATGCTCATGCCAAGGAGTGAATAAGAATCGTAAACAAGCTCGGAATTAAAGAATAGAGTTACCCCAAGATGCGTGTCATACCTTACTTGGCTCTAGGACATGCCAAAAGAAAGAAAGGGTAAGCCTTACATACCTTGTCCGCTTCCTAGGCTAATCCGAACTTAAGTCTCGGCTTTCCCAAGATCTACAACAACGTCAAAAGATATCAAATATTAGCTATAGGTATTTAGGAATCCGGTTCTAAGCTAGCAATCCACCTATAGAAATTTGGGCAGCATCTCCCCTATAAATTCAACCAACCTCGAGAATTCAACTCGGCCAAATCATCAACAACAATACCAATTAACCACATTAACAACTTCAACAATTAATTCAAAATGCATTCTAACATTAGCAACCCTTTCTACATAATTCGACGGCATTTCGTTTACATTCCAATTAATCACAACAACCCAACTTACAATCTTCCAAGCTCAATAAGAACAACAACAACACATCCCTCGCCTCCAAGCTCATGAATTATACCAACAACCACACATTAACAACATCATTCATACAAATATAAGAAACCATGCTAGCGTCACATTAACTTCTACAACAATCCACAACGATTACAACTTCATTTCAAGCCATCAGACCTTCATTTTCATCATGGAATCCACAACAACAACAACCATAAATACTAAATAAAATCAATTCATCACATCTTACCAACATAGCTCCTATTCGGCCACAATCAACACACACATATTTCATGAATTTCATCCATTTCTACATACTATAACACTCACAAACCATCCTTAACACATAGGAAAGGATATTAATTCTTACCTTTACCCTTTTAACTTCTCAACTTGGCTAGGGCTTGCAAATTGCACAAATGAATGCTTTGCTTGCTCCAACAACTACTCCACGTTAATAAGGGCCTTCCAATTGGTTGAAATGCTAGAAGATTCTTTTTATGGCACCAAATTTTGGCTAGCCATGGCCGAATGGTTTTTTTTTTTCCTTTTCCAAGCTTCTTGAATTATTAAGATGAACATGTCTTGCTATGTAAGCACTTGTCCATATATATAATTAGCCCCAACAAATAAAAAGGTGGACACATGCCCCCACTCATGGATTGAGTTAATTGGCCAAGCCATGGGTGGGTCCCACTTGAGCCACACGGCCATGGTGGCTATTGTCACGAACCTTCTTGAATTTTTTTCCCTTTTTACCCCTAGCCTTTCTCAATATTTCCATACCATTAATAAACAACTTGTGTAATAAAATAAAATCGGAAGGAAAATAATAGCCTTGCCCTTAACTTATCACGATTATCTTGAAACATCCGAATGTGCAAAAATACGGGATATAACACAATCCATAACAACAACTTCATACAACCCCTTATACACTCGTATACAACAATTACTTAACATCATTATTATCCCTCATAAAAAGATTATGCTCAAAACATACTAATAATTATAACCTATGTTAATTGACAACTCAAAATATCATCAAATACATAGTTGAACTTTCCCTCCAATTTTCTTCTCCTCAAATATTAACATAATTACCTGTTGCACCTCAGAAAATTTCATGTCGTTGCACAGTGAATAGATTAACGCAGTGTGAGAAGTAGTATTGAATGATTCTACTTAAGATTCCAAAGACGTTTGAAGCAAAGAGAAGAAAGTTTACTAAGAAAGGAGAAGTATACGTTGTGTCTCGGAAGAGCTTTGTAAAGGACCGAATTAATGTTGACTTAATGATGCCTTGAGAAAGAGTTGTGACGCCCTTTAGGTTGTTAATGAAGTGTTAAATAAGTGTTAAGAATGTTCCTAAGGATTGGAGATCAAATGAAGCGACAAGAACAAGATCGAAAAAAAGTGGATTATATGACCATTTATACGGTCCATATAATATTATACGGTCCGTATAATGGTCAGTATAACTGTTACAGTAAAGGTCCATCATTGATGGAGTTATATGGTCACTTATACGGACCCTATAAAATTATAGGGACCATATAATGAGCCGTATAATGGTTACAAAAATGAGTTGTTGCTGGGACGATTTCACGGTCACTTATACGGATCGTATAAATTTATATGGACCTTATAAGTGTCCGTATAATGCCGTCGGGACAGATTTTTATTTTATAAAAGGGAGCCCCAAGTTCATTTATGTCATTTCCTATTTTCTCTACACACCTCAAGAAAGTTCTAGAATACTATCCACACCATTTTAACATAAACCCAAGAGAAATCAAGAGTAAAACATCAAGAGTTGGTGGAAATCAAGTGCAAGAATGCTTTCTAGGGTTTATGCAAGTCAAGAAATCTCTTTGGATTGAAGCTAGGGTATGCCTCAAGTGAAGTGTTTCCACCCAAAGACCACTCTCACATTATCAAAGGTAAGTTTTAGTATCCTTTCATGTTATTTAGAATACTGAGGGGTTGAAAGACTTGGGTTGAAGAAGAAAGTAGAAAATGAGGGTTAAATGTAGCTTTTGTGATGTTTATGAGTAGTACACTAAATTGAGTCATGATTCTTAGTATGATATGGATATAATCATGTTATGGAAGGTAATAATTGTGATGAGGAAGCATTATACGAAAATGTGCTAAAATGGGTATCAAGTTCCTAGCATAAGTTGAACATAATGATGAATTTTGAAGGCTTAATGAAGTGTGATCACTTGATTATGATATTATGAGTGTATTATGGATGTTATTGTGGTTGTTAGGAGTTGTTTTGTGATATGGTGGAAGTTGACAAAATAGAGGAAATGCCGCCCAATTTTCATTAGGTCATGAATTATTCTAGTTTGAATTTAGGAGTATCATTAAGGCTTAACCATGTTATGAATCCTTCTAAATGTAGATTATTCAAGCTTCAACAGGGAACGTTAAATAGTTAAGGAGACAAAGAGGTTTGTAAGGCTAACCCTTCTTTCGTTAAGGCATGGTTCCCTTGCTCTCTCTCTCTCTCTCTATATATATATATATATATATATATATATATATATATATATATATATATCCTTTCATGAGTTCCATAATGATTTATAAATGACTCTACCTCTAAGAGTACCAAAGCTCATGATTCTCGATCCTTTCACGATACTAGTACTTCCTTTATATGATAGTTGATTCTATAAAGATAGAGGTAACGAAAACGATGATGGCAATGATGTTGATGATACTTACGGACTTTTATGTAGACGGGTCTAAGTATGTATGACTATTATGTAACAATGAGCTTATATGGCCGGGTATGATACCTATCGCGCGCACACCACTGTAGTTGGGTACGGATAACACTGAGCCTTGTTAGGGCCAGGTATGTATGACACCGAGCCTTGTCATGGCCTGGTATGTGAAACCACCAAACCTTTATGGTCGGGTATGCTATGGACGCGAATATGTATATGAGTACGGATACGAATATGGATACGGATATGGATATTTGTATATGTATATATGTATGTACACGAGCGCGCATTAGAAATGGAAGGTCCCTATGAAAGACAAGTAAGTAATTACGATGATGGCTACTATCTCCTGATTCTCCCAGCTTATGCTATTTCTTAGGCTGTCTCTTATGCTCCTATTATGATGTTGATTATGCTTTACATACTAAGTACATTATTCGTATTGACTTCCTTTTGTTTGTGGATGCTGCGTCATGCCCGCAGGTGGACAGGAAGACAGGCTTGATCTATAGATATCTTATTCAGGGACTGCATAGAAGAGCTCCATTTCATCCGGAGCTACAGCGTTTGATATTACTCTTTTGTGTACATACCTATGGGCATGGCGGGTTCCTGTCCCGCCTATATGATGTGACATACTCTACTCTTCTTAGAGGCTCGTAGACAACCGTATATGATTAGATGTCCTTAGCCTTGTCGGCTCATATTTTGTATATCATTCTGATAGCCTCGTCGGCTTGTGTATATGGATATGGACATTGTTATTAATGATGATATAAATGCGTCGTTGCCCAACGAGATTAGCACTATTGGTGCATTTAAATTATGAGTAAGCCATTGTGGCTCACCTAGATGTGAATATGAGAGTACGATAAGAGGTACCCAGGTGGTTAGCACCGGGTGCCCGTCATGGCCCTCCGGTTGGGTCCTGACATTACCAAACCATCTCATAAACATGAAACTAATATGAAATCTTACCTCAAAATTCAAGAACACTTCAATTCTATGGTTGCCTCTCCTTAAAAATACTCACCCAAACATTTTCAAGAGGAGGACACAAGTGTAGACCTCACTTGGAAACTTGGAAACCTTTGACCACTTTAATATTCACTTTGATCCTTGATTTGGGCTTGGAAATATGTTGGAGTATGTTTGGAGAAGTTTCTAGGACTTCCTAGGACTTGGGGATTTGTTAAAAATGAAATAAAAGTGACCAAAATTGTCATATAGACTTGTAGGAATATATGTGCATGTTGTGAAAGTTAGAAGAATGTTCTAAAGGATTTGGGATATGTTTAGGGAGGTTTGGATATTGATGAATGTTGTGGGAAGTTTTAGAGAGGTGTGGAGATGAGAAATGGTGAAAATTTGATGAAAAATGATGAGTTAGAGGGGTATTTATAGGTGTGTGGGTCGGGTTAGGCTCCATTGGGCCGAATTAGTGGGCCCTAAGTGAGTTTCTAGAGAATTTACATAGGTTTGTAGGCTTCTGGCAGTCTGTCTTAAAACGCCCATAACTCTCTACTCCGATGTCGTATTGATAAACAGTTTATTGCGTTAGAAACTATACTCGACAAACTTCATTTTAGGATTTTGAAACACCTTGAACTCCTGATATCCCAGGAGATATACCTCTCTGAATTTGACCCAAAAATTTTGCCAAATTTTTGACAAACCTATTTTCTTCGATTGCTCGATCCCAATACCTTTAGACACTTGCTTAACACTTGTTAAGAGTACTCCTTAACCTATAAGGGTTTCATGACCTCTCTGAGCTTACGTTAGTTTACAAACGACGTGATAATTTTCGGGGTGAAACATTCTCTCCCCTTTAAAAACATTCATCCTCGAATGTTGAACTCTCAGAGATCTTATGGGTGTTTTCGGTAGAGCTTCCTCTGTAGCTGTAGTACTACCAACCTGAAGGTTATAATGTCTCAATCTAGATCTCCTTTGGTAATGGAGACAAATGCGGATATTAGGATCTCATGTCTTTCTTAACTTCTTTACCTTCACATTATTTCACAATACTATTACCAAGGCTACCTCTCTGATTTTTAATACACAATCCTAGAACTTTGGCGATCTGAGACGGTAGTAGGGACTTCCTCATACGATAATTGTATTGTACTCTAAATATCATCAATTGGTACAATTATGGGGGAATTTCTCAATACACTTGCGAAGCATAGACATGTAAAAGACTGAATATACAGATCTCGAATTTGAGGGTAAATCTAGTAGGTCATTTGACTATCATCTTGTGAAGTCTATGATATCCAAGGGTCATACTTACCTTCCTTATCACTTTTCGTAAATTTCTTCAGGATGAGATTCCAAATTTCAAACAGTCTGATATTCTCCCATTCTTATAGAGCTTCATATGAGCCATATGGATATTGGAATGATGACTAATACTATATGCAATTCAATCCATACTAACCGGTCATCCAAATTTTCTTCAAGATTCTAATATACATGCTCATGACATAGCCTTAGATGTCGTAAAAGTGTGCTCTACTTACCCACTTATCTCAAGGTGGTAAAGAATATTGGAGTAATCTATATCCTTTAGGTTTCTCTGTATATACTGATCCTCATGTGCTAGTAGAGAACTGAACATCTTAATCGGGTAACCAAAACTACTAGATAATCGAATAATTCCATGCTGATCATTTCCGGAATATTCGATGCCTGGAATTCTCATATCATCATCATACACATTTTGTATCATCAAATAATCGTGTTCCTCTGAATGTTTCATTTTCATTTTAGTCCTTCTCAATTGGTAACTCCACTTCTTTCCATCGACAAGATGTTACTAGATTCTGGCTCGAATACTTTTGCCTTTAAGGCTTCCCTGTACAATGTTTTCCTAACTGTTCTGTGATGCTGGAAATTTGTATCCACACAACTAGCTCGCGATGGATATTTCACTTTAAATTTTATCTTAGTCTGCTATCTACTTCGAATACCATCATACTCAATTATTCTCTGCTTCTTCATTTCTGAACTTCCTATTACACTCTTATCTTGAATTTCTGAGTAATTTCCTCCTTAGTGTATTCCCTTTCAATCTTTACTTAGTCATGTACTTGACTGACTGGTTATGTTTATCATTAAATCATCCTTTCATCTTATCGGCCTGCTAGTGTAACATCCTTCTGAGGTAGTTTCTAATTCCTTTATTACCATATTTCCATCTTTTAATAAGGCCTACTTCTGATCCAATACTTGTTTGTCTCATCTTTCCCCCTTTATGATATCATAACCTTCCTTTTTCCTAATGTTCGTGCTTACAGTTTTGGTCATGTTACCGCTATCTGACTTTAATTCCCGAGGAAACCCAATCCTAATTCTCTTGTAGCGCTTGCTACCTTAATTTTGACATACAACACAATCAATACTTTTAACATGTCGTAAAATCAATCATAAGGGTATACATAATACTCGATGTAGCCACTCGTGACTTATCTTTTTATCACTTTTCAAGAACATTTCTTGTGAGGTATCCCATTGCCATTTGATTTTGTCCAGAATCTATGGCTTCAATACATCTCCCCTCTTTTTTGGCCAGCTAACCAGACTCATACCTCGCGGTCATTTCGAAATTCTAATTATAAAGCTCATATGCTCCTACTTTCCCTCGGGCTATTTTGGTTTCTCATATTTTTTTTTCCTATGTCTAAATCTGTAGG
The DNA here is from genome assembly GCF_019175385.1 of Lycium barbarum. Lineage (NCBI taxonomy): Eukaryota > Viridiplantae > Streptophyta > Magnoliopsida > Solanales > Solanaceae > Lycium > Lycium barbarum. Next base: position 47,920,616 of record NC_083341.1, on the reverse strand, counting down.
TCTTCCTAGCATATCTTTCTACGTCCTAACTGTAAATCCTGGCGATATAACTTTACTAAAAAATCTTTACTCGTACTTGTACCCTTTCTCTTTGTCTAAGATAATCAACCTCGCATCCTTTACTTTCCTGTAGCAACCAACATCGCACCTAATTTTTCTATCATCAAATAACCTTCACAACACCCGTCTGAAAAAATTTGAGGTGAAGCCTTCCTATGAGGATTAGCTAGAAATACACCACTTATTCCTAAGGTTGATAAAATCTCTACTTCCTTCGTCGGCCAAGCAACATCACATTTAGAAGTTATATAAACAATCCAGAAGACAATCATAATTGCAATCCAACTTACCTAACCATTCCTCATTCTTGCGTTTAAGGTTATCATTAATACCTGAAGTAACCCGGCCATAATGATTCTCAGAATAGTACCAAATATCAAATACTCAGAATCCCCTTGAAGTCGAATGACTGGTGACTTCTAAATCCCAATGTAAACTCACATCACATAGGAAAGTCTGATAAAATGATTCTGTGTACCTGTCATCAACCCGTCCTGATCTTGTGTGTATATATATAAACTTCTAGAGTAAAACTTTTCCCTACTCGTTAATTTCCTTTCCCATATCAATATCTCTTCGTTATCTCTTATTCACCAATTTATAAATTGTAATTCTGTATTTGAATTCTTAGTGTCAACTTTCCCTATATCTTCAATAAATCTCAATTCTCTGAAATCTCGAATGCAACTCATTCCAGTTCCTTTAATTACTAATCATTTTCCCCTCCAGGGTTCTTGCCTTAAATTAAATTAAAATCATTCTAAAACTTCTCTTCGAAAGTGTCTCATAATGGTTCATTCAATCATGACTTACTAAACATCCAATTGTCACATTTTCCCTTCATTCTTTCTCTATGGCATAGACATTAAAACAATTCAATTTGTAAAAATTTTGCCAGAGTTTCTTCTATACTTCTTACTGCCTCATTCCTGCACACAGCCCAGAAAACACATCCAATGCCTCACAGGGTGATCACACATACTCGTAGCATCTAGCTCAAGTTCTTATATCAAAGTCTAACAATATCAATAAGGCAGGAAACATACCTTTCGGAGTATCAACTTCAATTCTTATCAATTACCTCATAGCGGCATAATCAACTACTTATCCACAATCAAAACATTTAGGGTTAGAATTAGGGACATCACATCCTACAATTTAGCTCTATGGCACAATCTAAGATGAGAAGGAAGGGTAATGGTTCCTAAATGCCCTGCAACCTCTTGTTTATAAGTGTGGGGCACTTCATACCCATAAACAAGACTCTACTGTACACGACTCGTAGACACACCCTAGGACAAACTACTTTGATATCACTTTTGTCACGACCCAACCAGAGGATCATGACGAGCACTCGAAGCTAACACACCGAGCACCTCTAAACATACATCTCATAATCTTGTCCGGCCGTTAAGGCATGGTGTTATCTTGCCCGGCCATGTAGGTGCGATGTTATCTTGCCCGGCCATGTAGGCGCGGTGTTAGCTTATGTTATACCTCTAAAAGATTTCGCATCGTTTGTGTTGTAAGTAAACTAACGTAAGCTCGAAGAGGTCATGAAATCCTTATAAGGATAAGGAATACTCCTAACAAATGTTAAGTAAGTGTCTAAAGGTTTCGGGATCAAGCAAATTGAAGAAAATAAGTTTGTCAAAAATTTAGAAAAAGTTGATAGAATTTTGGATACAAATTTTGGGTCAAATTTAGAGCGGTATATCTGCTAGTATATCAGGAGTTTTGAAGTGAAACAAAATCCTAAATTGAAGTTCAGGATGTCTAGTTTTCAACGCAACAAACCATTTGTCAACGCGACATTGTAGTAGGGAGTTGTTGGCATTTAAGACAGACTGCCAGAAGCCTGCGAATCTATGCGATTTTTTTTAGATGTTTTAAGACAGACTGATTATGAGGTGTATGTTTAGAGGTGGTCGGTGTGTTAGCTTTGTTACCACTTTTGTCACGACCCAACCAGAAGGCCATGATAGGCACCCGGAGCTAACACACCGAGCACCTCTAAACATACATCTCATAATAATTTTTGGGTGGACCATAAAGATAACTCATGGATATCATAATCTGTAAGGACATATATCACAACATAAAGACACATCTCTATATAATCTTCAACAATTATGTCCATCATCACCAGCCGACAAGGCTACTAAAATATTATACAATAATATGAACCAGTAGGGTTATGAAATGTCTAACTGTACACACATGTCTATGAACCTCTACATAGAATACAAGTAACCATAAGGACCACTACCAATAGACTACAGCTCCGAAGTAAAATGAGCGCTCCTGAGATTCTGCTGATGAAGCTCCTATGGGTCACATTCGTCTACCTGTCTACTTACAGGCATGAACGCAGCGTCCACAAGAAGGGACGTCAGTACGAGCAATGTACTGAGTATATAAGGCATAAATAGTAACGTGGTAAACGTAGGAAGAACAATGTAAGATAAAAGAACCATTTATACATCATGATACCTTTTAAGACATTCGTCATGCCTACCTAACCTTTTTCTAGAAGAAATATTTCATATATCCACATACGTACGCATATAATACCATACAATACAATACAATACAATATAATACAATACAATACCGTACCCGGCCATAGACTCAGTATTATCCGTACCCAACCATAGTAAGGTTTGGTAATATCCGTACCCGGCTATAGTAAGGCTCGGTAGTATCCATACCCGGCCATATAGGCTCGGTAGTATCCGTACCCGACCATATAGGCTCGGTAGTAACCGTACCCGGTCATATAGGCTCGGTAGTATCCGTACCCGGCCATATAGGCTCGGTAGTATCCGTACCCAGCCATATAGGCTTGGTAGTATCCGTACCCGGCCATATAGGCTTGTAGGAATATATGTGCATGTCGTAGAAGTTGGAATAATGTTCTAGAGGATTTGGGATATGTTTGGAGAGGTTTGGATATTGGATGAATGTTGTAGGAAGTTCTAGAGAGGTGTGGAGGTGAGAAATGGTGAGAAATTGATAAAAAATGATGAGTTAGAGGGGTATTTATAGGTATGTGGGTTGGGTTAGGCTTCATTGGGCCGAATTAGTGGGCATTAAGTGAGTTTCTAGAGAATTCGCGAAGATTCACAGACTTCTAGCAGTCTGTCTAAAAACACCCATAACTCTATACTACGATGTCGCATTGATGAACAATTTGTTGTGTTGGAAACTAGACTTCCTGAACTTCAATATAGGCTTTTGTTTCACTTCCAAACTCCTTATATACTAGAAGATATACCCCTCTAAAATTGACCCAAAATTTATGTCCAAAATTTTGCCAACTTTTTCCAAATTTTCGACAAACTTATTTTCTTCAATTTGCTTGATCCCGGAACCTTTAGACACTTACCTAACACTTGTTAGGAGTATTCCTTATCCTTATAAGGGTTCCATGACCTCTCCGAGCTTACGTTAGTTTACTTACAACGCAAACGACGTAATTTTTTTTTAGAGGTATAACATTCTTTCCCCCTTTAAAAACATTCTTCCTTGAATGTTAAGCTATCAGAGATCTCATGGGAGTGTTCGGTAAAACATCCTCTATAGCCATAGTACTACCAACCTGAAGGTTATAATGTTATAACTCAAAATTGTTTTGCGTCGTATGCGTTGTAAGTAAACTAACGTAAGCTCGGAGAGGTCATGGAACCCTTATAAGGATAAGGAATACTCCTAACAAGTAAGTGTTTAAAGGTTCCGGGATCAAGAAAATTGAAGAAAATAAGTTTGTCGAAAATTTGAAAAAAGTTGGCAGAATTTTCGACAGAAATTTTGGGTCAACTTTAGAGGGGTATATCTTCTAGTATATCAGGAGTTTTGAAGTGAAACAAAAGCCTAAATTGAAGTTCAGGAAGTCTAATTTCCAACGCAACAAACCGTTCGTCAACGCGACATCGGAGTAGGGAGTTGTTGGCATTTTAAGACAGACTTCAAATTCTCTAGAAACTCACTTAAGGCCCACTAATTCGGCCCAACGAAGCCTAACCCGACCCACACACCTATAAATACCCCTCTAACTCATCATTTTTCATTAATTTCTCACTATCTCTCGCCTCCACACCTCTCTAGAACTTCCTACAACATTCATCCAATATCCAAACCTCTCCAAACATATCCCAAATCCTCTGGAACATTCTTCCAACTTCTACAACATGCACATATATTCCTACTAGCCTATATAGCCGGGTACAAATACTACTGAGCCTATATGGCCGGATATGGATACTACCGAGCTTATATGGCCCGGTACGGATACTACTGAGCCTATATGGCCGGGTACGAATACTACCGAGCCTTACTATGGCTGGGTACAAATATTACCGAACCTTACTATGGTCGGGTACGGATAATATCTAGTCTATATGGCCGGGTACGATATTGTATTGTATTGTATTGTATTGTTGGGTAGGGTATTGTATGGGTACGTATGTGGATATATGAAATGTTTCTTCTAGAAAAAGGTTAGGCAGGCATGATGAATTTCTTAAAAGGTATAATAAGGTATAAACAGTTCTTTTATCTTACGCTGTTCTTCCGGCTTTTACCATGTTACTATTTATGCCTTACATACTCAGTATATTGCTCGTACTGACGTCCTTTCTTATGGACGCTGCGTTCATGCCCGCAGGTAGACAGGAAGACAGATGTGACCCATAGGAGCTTCATCAGCGGAATCTTAGGAGCGCTCCATTTGCTTCGGAGCTGCAATCTATTGGTAGTGGTCCTTATGGTCACTTGTATTCTATTTAGAGGCTCGTAGACATATGTGTGCAGTTAGACATTTCATAACCCTACCAGTTCATTTTAGTAGCCTTGTCGACTGGTGATGATAGACATAATTGTTGAAGATTATATAAAGATGTGTCTTTATATTGTGATATATATGTCCTTATAGATTATGATATCCATGAGTTATCGTTATGGTCCACCCAGAAATGATTATGAGATGTATGTTTAGAGGTGCTCGGTGTGTTAGCTCCGGGTAACCGTCATGGCCCTCTGGTTGAGTCGTGACATCTTGCCCGGCCGCTAAGGAGTGTTAATATATATAGTATCTTAATTACACATATATAAATACATATAACATGGACGAGAGCCCAATTAAAAGCTACTACTTTATCAGAGTGATGTAAGGTCGGTAACTTTCGATTTGTGTTATGGAACAATCATCATCGCTATATCTCACCTTAAAGGAACAATTATCATAAGGTGAGACCAACAATAATGAATGGAATCAAGAAAAATCATGAAATAAACTCAACAATCTCATAATAGCATCAAAACCATAAGCTTTGGAATCCCTAAAAATGGAATCATCATGGAACATACTTATCTTTAGCATCATAAGAAACTCTAAGAATCATGAACTTCTAGCTTTTGAGAATAAGGATATTATGGAAAACATGTATGGGTTCATAAGAAAAGAATCATGCCTTTAGAAAGAAAGGGACTAGCATTAACATACCTTTCGGTCGCCTTAACTTTAACTACTTAACGCTTGTCCTCCCAAGCTCATAAATCTACATTCAAGATAATTCATACTATTGTTAGGCTTATCGTCATATGCTTATCTTAAGATTTCAAATTAAACCCCTTTAGAATCTGTCGAAATTCGGGTAGCATCTCCCCTATATCTTCTACTCCCTCCAATTTTCAAAAGAAATCCCAAAGCACAATAAAACATCAACAATTCCATAATCAAAAGATTACATTCAAACTATACTCAATTCAATCCTAAAACTTCTTTCCATAATCAATCCATAACAACAACTTCATACAACCCCTTATACACTCGTATATGACAATTTCTTAACATCATTATTATCCCTCATAACAAGATTATGCTCAAAACATACTAATAATTATAACTCAAGTTAATTCACAACTCAAAATATCATCAAATGCATATTTGAACTTTCCCTCCAATTTTTCTTCTTCTCAAATCTTAACATAATTACCAAACCATCTCATAAACATGAAACTAATATGAAATCTTACCTCAAAATTCAAGAACACTTCAATTCTATGATTTCTTCTCCTTAAAAGTACTCACCCAAACATCTTCAAGAGGAGGGGACAAGTGTAGACCTCACTTGAAAACTCTTAACCACTTTAATCTTCACTTTGATCCTTGATTTGGGCTTGGAAATATGTTGGAATATGTTTGGAGAAGTTTCTAGGACTTCCTAGGACTTGGGGCTTTGTTAAAACTGAAATAAAAGTGACCAAAATTGTCATATAGACTTGTAGGAATATATGTGCATGTTGTGGAAGTTGGAAAAATGTTCCAGAGGATTTGGGATATGTTTAGGGAGGTTTGGATATTGGATGAATGTTGTGGGAAGTTCTAGAGAGGTGTGGAGATGAGAAATGGTGAATAAATTAATGCAAAATGATAATTTAGAGGGGTATTTATAGGTGTGTGGGTCGGGTTAGGCTCCATCGGGCCGAATTAGTGGGCCTTAAGTGAGTTTCTAGAGAATTCGCGTAGGTTCGCAGGCTTCTGGCGGTCTGTCTTAAAACGCCCATAACTCCCTACTCCAATGCCATATTGACGAATGGTTTATTGCGTTAGAAACTATACTCGACGAACTTCATTTTACGCTCTTGAAACACCTCAAAACTCCTGATATCCCAGGAGATATACCTCTCTGAAGTTGACCCAAAATTTCTGCCAATGTTTCCCCAAATTTTTGACAAATTTATTTTATTCGATTTGCTCGATCCCAAAACCTTTAGACACTTGATTAACACTTGTTAAGAGTACTCCTTAACCTTATAAGGTTTCATGACCTCTCAGAGCTTACGTTAGTTTACAAACGACGTGAAAACTTTTAGGGTGTAACACATGCGCTAGTCCGTTGGGATTTGGCTTCACTCTATCCTAGGTAATACTAGAGTGGGCTTTTGAAATGTCTGGGAATCAAGCGAACTACTGAGGTGAACCATTGTTGGCTGTTGGATGACCGCGAACTAACTCCACATTCAACTTGTTCCAAAGATTTTTTTTTGTTTTGTAGTGACGGCTAGACCGTGAACCCGCGTGTCCCATTTGAAACCATGTAGTTTTTTGCCAGTGGTGGCGGAGTTTATGATATGCATGCAATGACTGTTATATATAAAATAAAGTAAACACATAAGCAAATAATTACAACAAAATCACATTATATTGAAACCCTTATGGTTAGAACCTATTAAAAATCCCCAGCAGAGTCGCCATATGTTACGGGTTACTTTTACGCGCGGCATAAAAGTTACTCCATAATTGTGGACTCTATCTAGATTTTTTGTATTTTTGGAGTTTCCACCTAATTTATGAAGGGAAATTAGGAAAACTGATTCAAAAAGGGTTTATTCAAACAAGAGAAAAATCCTTTAAAACCAGAGTTAGAGGTAAGGGTTATGGTGATACCCTAGGGAAGGTTTTAAACACCCTAGTATTAAGGATCCGTAGAATACGGTTGACCTTCAAGCTTCAATGTGTGATTATTGTAATTATTTGCTAAAAAGAGCTTACTTTCTTGTAAAACTATCATGGCATATCATTTTAATACTTTGGCAAAAAAGCTCCCTTTGTTGAAGACAAAGGGTTGAATCTTTCTTTAAAAATGTATAAAGCCTTGAAGTCATTTCATTTTCGGACCAAAACCCACTTAATATTTCTCTTCGTAGAATTCCACTAAACTTGGTCCAATGTCATGCTTTTAATTCTTTATAAGTTCATAGAGAATAGTTTGAGCGTATCTGCTTTGTAAATATGCAATGGGTTTTGTACAAGTGTTAAAATATTTTCTTTCAAAGGGTAATGTATTCATCCAACGTTAATTACTTGAAGGTCAACCATATCCCATTTTTAAACCTTTTCCTCAAACTAAAGTTGAAGTATATTTCCTCTTATTTATTTGACTTAAGGTTGGACTTGGGCCCAAAAAGGGTTTGTGAAATCCTTAAGTCTTTATGGTTTTGAAATTCATTTTCCTTCTACTACCTTATGAAATCAGTTTTTTTCAATTTCCTTTAAGTACCATAAAATTATTTCAAATCTTTATCTTAAAAATAGCTCAAAACAGATTCAATTTCAAATCAATACCCAAATGTTGCTCTTTCTCCAAATTCGCTCTTTCTCCAAATTCGTATGCATATATATAAATTCGGGCAACACCTCCCCTGTTTATATGCCTAGCCCGAAATCACAATACCAACAAAACAACAACTACAATAGCACCAACATCAACAACATCATCATCAATACCAAAATATTCCATAAATGTTTTCCAAAATATCCCTATTTTTCGAGTCAAAGATTTATGATTCTATAAGCTTTTATGATAACAACAACGGACATGTTTTTACAATGTTAATGACGATGCTAAAGATGAGAATGTTTCTATGATGATTACGACGATGATGATGATTTCATATTTAAAAGTCCCAAGCTTATGATTTCAATGTAAATATGAGAATGTTGAGTTATTTTCGTGATTTTCTTGATTTTTATTCATTGTTGTTGATCTCGCCTTATAATAATTGTTCCTTCAAGGTGAGATAGAACGATGATGATTATTCCATAATATAATCGGAGGTTACCGACCTTACGTCACTCCGATGTATTTATAGCTCTTATTTGGCTCTCATGCATGCTTTATAATATATATATATATATATATATGTATGTATGTATTTTCTCACACCGCGCGCGCTATAGTCGGCCGGGCATGGCACGTAGATGTGCACACCACTGCAGTGGGCATGTTATGATATTGCCCCGAACACGAGAGGCCCGGACGCGGGCTAATGATGATAACACCGAGCCTTAATGGCCGAGCATGATACTATATATATGACACCGAGCCTTAATGGCCGAGCATGATACTATATATATGACACCGAGCCTTAATGGCCGGGCATGATACTATATATATGACACCGAGCCTTAATGGCCGGGCATGGTACTATGTATATGTATAAATTTTTTTTTTAAAGGCTAAGCATGCATGGCATCCGCCTTATGAGGCATCCAGATGTACAGGTTATCTTTTTTATTCCATGTTACCTTTCATGTATATATTATGTTGTTATTCATGCCTTACATACTCAATACATTATTCGTACTGACGTCCCTTCTTGTGGACGCTGCGCTCATGCCCGCAGGTAGGTAGGAAGACGGATCAGACCCGTAGGTGTTCTTTCAGCGGATTCTCAGGAGCACTCCACTTACTTAGGAGCTGTAGTCTATTTGGTATTGTCCTTATGATCATTTGTATTCTATGTAGAGGCTCGTAGACGTGTGTGTATAGTTAGATGTTTTATAGCTCCACCGGTTCAGATTGTTGTATAATATATTGGTGGCCTTGTCGGCCTTATTTTGAGCTCTTGATACTTTACTGTTAGCCTTGCCGGCTTTATGAAATACATTATGTTGTGGCGACCTTGTCGGTCTGCATATGTACATATGTGCTGAATGAGCGGATATCCCTATGTTGGGCCTTTTTTGCATGCAGATATTCTTTGAGTTATGGTTTATAATGTTCAAAGTCACGGATGAGTCAGGTGGTTCCCGGCCTACGGGTCGGAGCCCGTCATACTCCTGGTAGGGGTGTGACAAAGTGGTATATGCATATATATATATATAGACACACACGCACAAACATATATATACACACACACACACACACTTTGTATGCCATCTTAATTTTGAAAGAAATTATCAAGTTCGAAAATCATTTACCATGTTTCATGCATCATTTATCTTTTGTTAATTCTAAGTTTGAAAATCATTTAGAAAGTTTCCTAATCCATTCTACGTGACATATAAATACCTAAGTTCTAACAATTGGATTTCAACATTTATACAAGCATTCTTTACATATACATATACATATACACAAACATGAAATAACAAGAGAAAAAGTTAGGTTGGGGGGCCTACCGAGCCCACCAGTTATCGTTTTCACCCATGGTTGGGCCTTCAAAGCATCGGGCTCGATAGAAGAAAAGTGTTGGGCTTCTGGCTAAATAGAGGTTCATGATACCTTGGCCCGAGTAACCCAGCGGCAAGGATTCCAGGCAAAGGGGAGGGGGGAAGAAAATGCCGGTTAAAGGGCATCTAAACTTACTAATTATTTTAGCATAAAAAAAAGGGAAATACTCAAACAGGATCACATATACAAACATACATATCATGTATAATTCAACTGTATATAGTCAATAGCATGAAAAAGGTCAACACATAAAGGGGACATGTCACGACCCAATTTCACTAAGTCATGTGGGCACCTACCTTTCCCACCTCGGTAGGTGAACCCTTAACTCAACATTCATAAATAATAGAACATAGCAGAAGAAGTAAAATAGTGAAAGTCTCACAATTATAATCTAAATAAGAAAACGCGGAAGTAATGAAATCCGACCCAGTATCTGGTCTGATCATACAAAAGCATCTAACTAAAATCTACAAGCCTGTATATATTAACAATACATTAAGTCCGAATATGTCTCAGAATAGGAAAATAAGACATAAATAAGAAGAATCTTCAAGGTGGCGGACGTCTCGTGCTCACCTTGTAGACTCTAAGTAACTCTCGGGGCGACTATCAGCCACGAGAAACAGAAGTAGATCCAACCTGGAATTCTACATTCATAAAAGAATGCAGCAAGTGAAGGTCAGTACAAAACCACAGTACTGGTAGGTATCATAGGCCGACTAAGTATTGCTAACATAATCCAGACAATAAAGCAAGATAGGCAGATAAACCAACAAGTATAAGTCAAACATAATCAGAACCAAGTATACATCATCGCCTAGGTAGAGCATCTAAACCCAAATGTGTCAAGTCTCAATTTGTCCAATCCGAAACCAACATCACAAGTAAAGCACCCGATCATCACAATATAAGCCATGATGCAATGCAATGCAATAATGTATGAATGCAAATGCAATGCCATGTAATGTTGTGCACATATGTACTCCGGACGGAATACCTTCACATCTCGGTAGCACAACCCAAGGTGACTCGCGAAGTCTAAGTGCCATTCGTCCCGGATCTTTTCCCAACAGACAGACGAGACTCCGGATCTTTTACCATGGAGGGTTCTCACCGGCACCACCCTGGGGGACCCGCAGAGTCCATGCACTCACTCAATCCAAGATTTCGGGACAAACATCGGATATCAAACTCTCATACAAAACCGAGCCTAACTCATCACAGTGTTTCATCAAGTATCAATAATGTATCAACAATATATCATGAAGGATGAGAATGCGTACAATGTATGTGTCAACATCAATAATCGAATCAATAACACAAGTACTAAGTATGGTTACGCCAACCATATCATGAAAGACTACACAAGTCATATAGAACTCTATCCTCGTATTAACATCAACCAATAAGATAATACAATATCAGAATCATGATGGAACAACAGTTCCCAATATGTACTAACAACATGTGTCATCAAGCCAACACAATAGAACAATCAGGTCACAACACAATAGGGTGGCTAGCCCCAATCACACAACAGGGCCCAACCTAAGACAATATCCAACCCAACATCATACCCGAAGGTTTACATACTGTCTCCGATAATATCATCTAAATATATGCTTCGCTACATGAAATCTCACCAAGGGTAAGCCTTAACCTACCTGGATGGCCGAACAGTAATACACCAACAATCACTTCTTAGCCTTGCCCTTCCGCTGAGCCTCAAGATCAAGAAAGCCTAGGCATATTTGAAATCCAGATTAGAAATCATGAAGATTGATACCTATATTGATATCATTCAAATTAGGTCAAAAACAACCCTAGAATTTGGGGAAACGGGGCCCACAAGGTCAAAACGCAAAATTCGGGGTTAGAATATCCAATTAAACACTAAGTGATCAAAACTCATCAACTAATAACTAAATTAACTCAAGGATTCATCCAATTTTGAAATCCAAGCAAAACCCCCAATTTTGGGTATAAACCCTAACTCTTAGATTCAAGGATTCAATACTAATGATGGAAGATATATGATTAGCAGCCTTAATTACATCATAATCTAGTATAAACCCAATCAATTTCATCATTTAAAAGCCTAAGTAGAATATTCATTAAATCCACTTTTAATCTTCCATTATTTAATGAACTACCAAGATGGAAAGGATTCTAAGAGGATTAGGAATAATGTAATAGCAAGGGATTAGAAAGACTTACCTCCAAGAATATTCTCCAAGAATCCTCTAGAATTGCTCCCTAGAGCTTAGTTTTCGGAATGGAAATAAATGAGGGACTAACGGCTTTTAATATACACTTAATGAAATATAACAGGCCCGATACCGTTATGGCGGCATTGGGACCGCCATGGCGCCACCGCCCCGACGTCCTCCCAGACCGTCAGGACGATCTAGGCAAAACAAGCTTGGCCGCCCTAGTGGCAATCACGCTGCTACAGTGGTGCCGCTGGGACGGTACTGGTGCCGCTCTAGCGGACAGAAGGAACTAGAAATCCCAATAAGTTCCCAAGTCTCAACTGAAATCCCGACCAACTCCCAAGGCCATATGCTCACAAACCACATACATAAACACACATAAAAATGTGCTACGAACGCACTCGTGGCCTCAGAATTTCCAATAGAGGTCTCGTTGACCTCGTCAACCCTGATACCTCAATTCCAACTTGCCAATCCAAGTCCCAAAATGCATCTGAGTGCATTGAGAACTGAACCAGATATGCACCCAAGTTCTAAAATACCATCCGGACCTCTCGGTATAGATGAATTTTCAAAAAGGTCCGTTTACCCAAAATTCAACTTTAAGTCAACCCTTTTTCGCTTTAAGCTCAAATTCCACAAAACGTCATCCAAATCAAATCTAAACACCTCAGGAAGTGTGTCAATGGTCCCTTCGGGTCAAAAGGGAGCTAACCAAGCTCGGGAAATGGTCGGAAATGCAATAACGACCAAACGGGTTGTTACAGGACATGCCCAAACATCACTAAGAGAAAGAAGAAGAAAAAGGAAATAGGCCCAATATGAAAACAAATGCAATTGATAGTACAAGAAAAACCCAAAAATAGTTGTGGTAAAGATATCACTTAAGAGAGGCCATATTTAGCAAATTATAGTTTTATTCCTAAAATAGTAGGTAGTATACCATGGGTATACACGATATACCTCCCAATATATACTGAGGTATATATGGAGCATATATATCATGCATAGCTGGTGTATACCTAAGATAAAAGATATCAAACAAGATGGGAGGGAAAAAGGAGAAACACGAAAAAACAAACATGACATAGCACTAATCTTGAAATAGTCCTAGACACAGATGTATATGGACATACACAGAGGGTGTTACACTTGGATACTCATCATATTCATTAACAAGGAATAGAAACAGTCAAAAGAGGCATTTCTTTTCAAGATTGAGTCACCAAGCAGGCTATTCAATACTCCAAACACACAGAAAGAGGAAAAAGATAGAAGGGGAATAAGGGATGATGGTCACAAGTGGGATATGATATCTCTTTTAATTTTGTTTAAGCACAACAAGCATACACATACATATATGAAAGCCTTATTTACACAAACTCAATATTCTCATGCTTGGAAGCTGTTATCACCCCAAGTTTGACACAAGCAACATGTAACAAATGATTTCATGAGGGGGATAAACAAGGCATAGCCTAAAATACCCTAGAAGAGGGACAATACTTTAATCCACCAACTCCACAACAGTTATGTCACGACCCAACCCCGTAGGCCGTGACTAGTGCCCGATCTGGGCACTCAAACACATTCTAGTATATAGCAGAAGCCGACAAGGCTTTATTTCCAATTTAGATTATTTTCAGAAAAATTTCGGCAGAGTTTCCTTTGTTTTACGGACTACCCCATATACCCTGCACGCAGAAAATACCAACAAAGGCCGCACAGGGCCAACAGAGTAACATTTAAATATATGCGGACCGGCCGCCGCGGCGAATGGGATCGCCCAAACACAACATATACACACAGCTGTACAGAAAGATCCCAACCCACAAACATGTCCACAGACCTCTAACAGACCGACAGAATCATATGACGGGACAGGGCCCCGCCGTACCCATGAACGAGAATATACATATATAGAAGTGACAGACTATACCAAAAGATGGCTCTGAATAAAAGAGCGCTCCAAAAATAGCAGAATGAGATCCTAAGCGGACGGATCAGCAAACCTGTCGTCGGTACCTGCGCGCCATGAAAACACAGCCCCCGAAGAAAGGGGGTCAGTACGAAATATGTACTGAATATGTAAAGCCTGAGTTGCAGAAACAAAATCATAACTGGTATAGAACGTACAGAAAGTAAACAGAAAATACAAAGTATCAGATATATATTTTCAAAACATGCGGAGTGTGTACAAAAACATATGTCATATCAAATCCGGCCCCTGCCAAGGGACTCGGCAGACAGAACGTGGCCACCCTCCCGACGCTGGTGCCACAACACAGAAGAATCAGAATAGGGGCATAACCCCGTAACATAATATGTCATATCAGATGGCCATAGTAAATCATATCAGAACAAGTGTACATTGCACAGCATACTCCACAAACCCATGTACGCGTATACCTGCCCCCTCACATCGAGGCACGGCGAACAATGCAAAGGATCACGCTTGACAACATATCCTGGCCCGGGCTCAGTGTGGGAAACATTGGGCATCCACGAATGGAGTAGTGAGAGACTAATGCAATTAAAATATCATGAATGTTTCCATAGACTCGATGAGGCATATCAAGGACAAACCGATCCAATGAAGTCGGAAGGAATCATAGTAAATGAGTTTCGAGTATCAAAACAATTTATCAGACTTAGTGGAATATTTAAAACAACGTTTTTTAGGTAATTAGAATGGTAGTCAAAACGTTTCTTTTAAGAACTATTCGAAAAGAAGACTTAAGTACATTAAGGGCAAAACCGGGAATAGTGGGCCCACCTCGGGACAAGCAAGGCGATGGGTCCAAATTACGCCCTTTAAGCTTATGGGATCACCTATAAAGGTTCTACGGACATTCTGTAGCTTTCCAAGGAGTTTAGAGAAGGTTTGCATAATTTCCAAGAAAACATACCAAAAGAGTTCAATCTTACTGAAAGAAAAAGTGATATTTTCACTTGCGGATTCCGAGGGGCAGAAAGTCTTTCGAGGCCCGAATTCAATCCTAATACACTTAGGCATGCCAAAAGAAGGATCGGGGTAGCTTTACATACCTTTTGATCTTTTTAAGCCTATCCAAGCCCACTCTCCGTTTCGTCGAAAATCTGCAAATGGTCACATTTACCAATTGTAAGCTATAGATGCTACGAATTCAATTCAACTCCTATTTGTCTACCGGAATTTCGGCAGCACTTCCCCTATACATATAGCACCCCCGAGAATTCAACTCGGCTCACAATCATCAACAACAACCCAAACAACAACATCAACATCAACAACAAACACTAGAAACACAATATGGCACAACTAGTTCTACTTGCCGACATAATGCCATAACCTTTACTTTAACCTTAACTTTCAAACTAATCTCAACGATTTCACATTCATTATCAATCTAGATCACCACAACATAGCTTAGAAGCATTTCATATCGTTTTCCTCAAATTATACACACTAAACAACTTAATTCATTTCTATCTCAAATCAAGCACACCTTACGGCCATATGTTTATTTTTCCATATCAACTAAATTCATCCAACTTTCAATTCCCATATGCATTTCATCACAATTACAACTAGAATATAACATAAATTCAACACATTATCACCACACAACACCACACACACCCACGGCTACAAGCCATATTCCAAACCCACTTTGTAAACTTCCATTTTTCCATACAATCAACACATTTCTATATACTACAACACAATCAAAACTTCATAACACAATAAAAAGGTAGAAATTCTTACCTTTTCTTCAAGTCTTCTTCACTTGGAGATATGATCACTTTGGTGATTCTAATGCTCCCCACTCCAAACCAACTATACCAAGTTACAAAGGAACCTTGACTTAGTAGGAAATCAACAAGAAATAAATTTTTAGAACAATATTTTTGGTAGCTAATTTTTCCTCCCAAACCCGAGGGCACCCCTTTCTTTTGCTCTTGTTCTTGATTTCTATCCTTGTCTATTTTTCTTGAACCTTCTTAAGGGATAAAGACCAATATATAATATAATACCTTATGTTAATTAATCACATGGAAATTTAATACAAATTGTGGGCTTGGGCCACACCATGGCCGGCCACTCCAATGCATTGGTCCATTATTTTTGGCCCAATGACTTATAGTCCACGTTTTGTAATTCCTGAAACTAATTTCCAAAATTCCAAAATTTCCCTTAGCCTTGTCCCACACTTCCATGACTCTATTCTTTCATGCATAACCCCTATGTTCAACAAAATATCAAATTTGACCTTATATCTCAAGAATCCAATATAATTCAAGTTTTTCCAAACGTGTGAAAACACGGGATATAACATCCTCCCCCCCTTTAGAACATTCGTCGTCGAATGTAAAATTAATCTTATAGGGTTGGAAAATACTCTGGGTGAGTTCATGTTTGCAAACAAAACATGTGACATACGATTGGTATTGAAATGAAATTAAGCAGGGATTCAAGATTACCTGCGGGCATAGGGAACAATTGAGGATATTTCTTCCTCATTTCCTCTTCGGCCTCCCATGTCATTTCCTCCCTATTATCGTTCCGCCACAGCACCTTGACAGAAGCTACATCCTTGTTCCGGAGCTTTCTTACCTGGCGGTCTAGAATGGCTACTGGCTGCTCCTCGTAAGATAACTGCTCCGTCACCTGGATATCATCTGCAGGAAATATTCTGGAGGGGTCACCAATGCATTTACGGAGCATAGATACATGGAATACCGGATGTACCGCCCCCAAATCAGATGGCAGATCTAACTCATAGGCGACATTCCCAATTTTCCGGACAATCAAATAAGGCCCAATATAACGCGGACTAAGTTTGCCCTTTCTGCCGAACCGCATTACGCCTTTCATAGGCGATACCTCCAGAAATACCCAATCACCAACCTGGAATTCCAAAGGACGACGCCGTTTGTCAGCGTATGATTTGTGTCGACTCTGGGCTGCCAATAGTCGCTCCCGAATAAGTTTCACCTTATCAATGGCCTGCTGGATCATATCTGGGCCGATTAATTCTGTCTCGCCAATATCAAACCAGCCGATAGGTGACCTGCATTTCCTACCATATAAAGCCTCGTACGGAGCCATCTGGATGCTGGAATGGTAGCTGTTATTATAAGAAAATTCAATCAATGGCAAGTGATCCTCCCAGGTACCTCTGAAATCAATAACACAGGCCCGCAACATATCTTCAAGCGTCTGGATAGTGCGCTCGGCCTGTCCGTCACTCTGAGGATGGAAAGCTGTGCTCAGGCTCAGCTGAGTCCCTAATCCTTCCTGAAAAGATCTCCAGAAGTTCGCTGTGAACTGAGCACCTCTGTCCGTGATAATAGATATAGGAACTCCATGAAGTCGTACAATTTCTTTAATATAAAGCCTGGCATAATCCTCAGCGGAGTAAGTAGTTCTGACGGGGAGAAAATGGGCTGATTTTGTCAGCCTATCAACAATAACCCAGATGGAATCATACTTCCGTGGAGTGCGAGGCAACCCTGTAATGAAGTCCATATTAATGATCTCCCACTTCCACGTCGGAATTTTCATTTCCTGCAACAGTCCACCCGGTTTCTGATGTTCAATTTTGACCTGTTGACAATTGGGACACTGGGCGACGAACTCTGCGATATCCCGTTTCATGCCATCCCACCAGTATAAGCATCGGAGATCATGGTACATCTTCGTAGACCCAGGATGGACCGAATAGCAAGCATAATGTGCCTCGCTCATAACCTGCTGCTGAAGACCTGCAATATCAGGTACACACAACCTGCCCCTGAATAATAAAGTCCCGTCTGGAGTGAACTCGAACGGATAGGCTGTGTCTCTGTATCGTGCCAAAACAGGATCTTCATATTGATGCCGTTTGATATCTTCCTTAATAGATGATTCAGAAACCCCTTGGACAGAAATCCGTGTACCTCCAGATTCGGCCAGACGAACCCCAAGATTAGCCAACTGATGAAGGTCACGCACTATCTCTCTCCTGTCTGGCTGTAAATCTGCCAAGCTGCCCATATATTTCCGGCTAAGCGCATCTGCCACAACATTAGCCTTTCCCGGATGATACAGAATATTCACATCATAGTCTTTCAGGAGCTCCAGCCACCTCTGCTGCCACAAATTAAGCTCTTTCTGCTTGAAAATATACTGGAGACTCTTATGATCTGTATAGATATCAACATGAACGCCATATAAATTGTTATGTCCCGTGTTTTCGTATAATTGGAAATCGAGAAATAATTGTGATTTGTGTGTTAAAAAGGAAATGATTTGATTTTCGTGAATATGACTATGTGGGTTATGGAAATTTTAATGTTAAGACCTCGGGGAAGGCCGAGGATAAATTTGGAATTTCGGAAATTAGTTTCGGGAATTACAAAACGAGGCGTTTTATGAATTGGGCCAAGAAAATATAACACAAAAAGAGGCCCAATAAATTGAAGGGTGGCCGGCCTTGGGTAGGCCCAAACCCATTATGTGGAGGTCATGTGCATAGCACATGACCCTTAAGAGAATATATATCAATATGTACTTGGTAATTTTCAAGCAAATAAATCAAAACTCAAGAACACAAAAAAAAGGGGGGTTCGGCCGAGAATAGAAAGAGGAGAGAAAAAAATTATCCAAGCCTTGTTTGTGATCCAAAGATCCTAATCTCTACATAATTGTGAAGTACTCAAGGCCCTCTTCAACGGGGTATAATTAGTTTGGCACAAGGACTATGTTTGCGACAAGTCGGGGTTTCAAGAAAAGGTGAGAATTCTTACACTTTTATGTTATAGAATTGATATGAATGTGTTAAGGATTGGAAATAGATGAGAATCCCGTAACGTGGATGTTAGTAAAAAGTCATGGGTGTGCGTGTAGAGTGTGGGTTGGCCGTGAGCCATAGGGAGGAGGAAATGGTGTTAATTGATCTTGTTTAAGTTGGTATAATGCGTTGTTGTGACCCTTACGTCGTAAATGATTGATTGATGAATGAAATTGGCGTTGGAAAATGATTTTGGATATTATCGGAAAGCGTATACCTTCGGTATCATTATGTATATCATTGTATATTTAAGGTGCTAGAGACTTTATATATGAACTTATAATGATGTTAATGAATTCGGAATGAAACGACGTGAGTTAGAATGTTCGTCGTGGATTTTTGATGTTTTAAAGAATTCTGGAAAATAATGGATTTTGGTGTAATTTCGTGTATGGCTTGGATTGTAGTTAGGATGTGATTGTATAAGTTTGAATGTGGAAATGAATACAATTTTGTAGATTTAGAATTGGAGTTTTGAAAGTTTGAATGAAAGTTGCCAACTTAGATAACAAAGTAGAACTTTGAAGCTAGAATGGTTTGATTGTTGTTTGTGTTGTTTGTTGACGTGTGGGCTGTTGTGGTTGATGTATTTTGAGCCGAGCTAAGCCTCGGGGATGTTAGATTTATAGGGGAAATGCTGCCGAAATTTCGGTAGGCAAAAATTGAAGTTAAAGGCATTTTTAAGCCTAAGAATCTCAATTGGTAACTTTGACCATTTGCAGATTTTTGACGAAACGGGACTGGACTTTCGGGAGAGCTTACGACATCTGTGAGGTATGCAAAGCTTCCCACTCCTTCATTTGGCATATCCTAGTATGTTAGTCGAATATGAGACCTTCCGGAGCATTTCTGTTCCTCGAAACCCGATCCACAGAAAAGTTACTATTCATTCAATTCAATTGAAGCCTAAGGGCTCTATTTTGGCTAGAATGCCACCATTCGTCCGAAACCTATCGAAATGTGGTCGGGTAACCTAGAAATGATTATGTATGACCCCTGGCATATAAATGTTCGTAAAAATATGTTCGCCACCTCCCTTTGACTCGAGGTGGGCCCGCTAACCCTGAGACGCCTTATTTGTCTTATTGGGCTGTCCTTTTGAATAACGTTTGGAATGGCACTTTCGATGTTGGAATTCCCGTCTATGGGATATGTTTCGACAATTACGATATGTTAAGCTACGTTCTGAGCTACACATATTATTTTGGAAAAGTTTTGATAAATGAAACTTTATATCGGCTAAGTATCCGACTATTTTGCATTATGATATGACTTATGGGTTTACTTCGTTTTGGAAAACTATTTTGAAGTATGAATTGCATTGGTTTGCTCACGACTCCGCTCATGCCTTATTATGATTTCGTTCACCGGTTCCCGGGCCGGTTTTGATTCGTGCGCCTTATGACAATTCGGCCGTATGCTGTGTTACGGTTCCCGAGGCTTCGCCATAGGGCCGGGTTCCGTTTGGAGTTATGCTGTGATATGGCTCGTGATGCGATACGCTCACCTATGATTATGCTTGTGTTCGGGGATGTACGGAGATTTGAAACCTTCTGGTGTTATGCTGTGTGTGGCGCCAGCGTCGGAGTGGCGACCACGTTCCTAAGCGTTTGCATAATTTCATTGCATTATGTATACGTATATGATTTCGATATAGATTTTGACCTACCCATTTGTACTCCACTTTGACATTTGATTTGCTATCGGTTTTGATCCATATTTCTGTACTCCGTGCTTTACATACTCAGTACATATTTCGTACTGACCCCCTTTCTTCGGGGGCTGCGTTTTATGCCCGCAGGTGCAGATATCGGTGATCCTCCGCAGTAGGCTTCACTTCTTGCTATTCCGGAGTACTCCTATTTGATCCGGAGTCCACTTTTGGTACAAACTCTTTTTGCTTTGTATATATTCGGTATATTTGACTATTTGGGTACGGCGGGGCCATGTCTCGCCATATGTCTTTGTTTTGAGTTCGTAGAGGCCTGTAGTCATATATGTGGGGCGAGGGTCCTATGTATGTTTGTCTGATTCCGTTTTCTGGTCTTAAGGCTGTCTGTTTGTTATGCTGGCCCCAAATGGCCCTTATGCTTATGTTTGCACTTTTGGCCGACGATGTCTACTCCGCCGCTTCGTTTGTATTTGATATGATATTTTGATTTGGCACGACCGCTTAAGACATATTTTGATATAAATTATGTTCGGTATGATTTCGAAAAATTATGAAATAAGTTTGGATTTGCAAATGAATGTGCGATTCGGTCTGGGTACCCAGGTAGGGTGCCAGTCGCGGCCCACGGGGCTGGGTCGTGACAAAAGTGGTATCAGAGCGGTTTGTCCTCGAAATGTCTACAGGCCGTGTCTCGTAGAGTCTTGTTTATCGATGTGTTGTGCACCACATCCATAAACGAGAAGCTACAGGGCATTTAGGATGTTACTTTCTTTGGAATCTTAGATCGTGCGATAGAGCTGTGCTATTAGGATGATTTTGATCTGACTCGCCTTTGTGTTTGCAGTGATGCCTCCGAAGAAGGCAACGGCGGCCCAGAAGGGCAAGGCGAGGATTGGAGATACTAGTCAGGCACAGCGAGCTACCCGGGCTCGTGTTTATGATTTGCCTGAGGATGTGCCTCATTCTGAGGGGTCTGCTACACCCCCACTAGTACAGCCTGGAGCAGGACCTTCAGCAGCTCCAAAGGTCCGTTTACCCGCACCCGAGACTCCAGCTCCTCAGCCAGGGGCGGAGGATAGGACCTTGAGAGAGGCTGTACAGTTGTTGACTACCTTGGTGGCAGGGCAGGCTCGCAGACGCGGGCGGAGGGATGATGATGACGATGACAGGCGGGACAGCCTGAGAGTTCGGGAGTTTCTGTTATGTGGCCCTCCAGAGTTCTTCGGGTCTAAGCCCGATGAGGACCGCCATGACTTTATTCGGGGGATGCGACGCTCACTGGACTTGGTCAGGGCTTCAGAGACCGAGTCAGTTGAGCTGGCTTCGCACCGGCTTCGAGATGTGGCTACCCACTGGTACGAGACTTGGGAGCTGTCTAGGGGAGAGGGTGCCCCTCCAGCCACTTGGGATCAGTTTGTGACAGCATTCACCCGCCACTTTTTGCCACCCGAGTTACGGCGGGCATGGGCTGATCGATTCTTACGTCTGCAGCAGAGGGGTCGGAGTGTTCGCGAGTATAACCTTGAGTTTGATTCTCTGGCCCGATATGCACCGGCCGTGGTAGCAGATATGTCCGATCGGATGCACAGATATGTTATGGGATTGGACCGGTATTTGGTTGATAGCTGTATGGCAGTGTCATTGCAGGCAGACATGGACATTTCCCGACTTCAGGCCTATGCGATGGGTATGGAGGACCGTCGCAGGTCTGATCCTGCTGGCAAAGATCGAGATAGGAGGCCGCCCAAGAGGGCTAGGTCCGCAGGTTATTCTGGAGATTCTCGAGGCGGACAGCCTCAATAGCAGCAGTCAGATAGGCATTTTCCTTCGTCCGGCCGGATTACTCAGTCAGGCAGCCGGAGATTCGATAGTACATGACCGTCTGGGGCCGGTCAGAGCTCCAGAGTGGCAGGTTCACAGGTACCCAGGGGTCCCAGCCAGGCCAGACCACCCAGACCCCGTTGTCCTCATTGCGGGAAGTCTTATCCCGGGGAGTGTTACCGAGCGACTGGAGCTTGCTTTTCGTGTGGTGGTCAGGGCCACTTTATGAGAGACTATCCTTTGACTAGCAGTTCTGGTAGTGCTGCTCAGCAGACAGGGTCAGCCGCCGGTTCTTCTTCTGCTCCATCAGTTGCACGCCCTGGAGGGCGAGGTATTTCAGCACCGGTAGGACGCGGTCGAGGCCGCGGTGGCGCTTCAGGTTCTAGCGGTCCCTCGAACCGCATATATGCTTTGGCCAGCCGCCAGGATCAGGAGGCTTCGCCAAATGTCGTCACAGGTACATTGCTGGTTTTCTCCAGATCTGTATATGCATTGATTGACCCTGGCTCTACTTTATCATATATCTCCCCGCTTGTTGCTAGTAAAATTGGGATAGTGTCTGAGCCTATAGAGCCATTTGAGGTAGCTACGCAAGTTGGGGATTTTGTTATAGCAAGACAGATCTATAGAGATTGTTCTGTGACCATTTATGGTCGTAGCACTAAGGATGATCTGATAGAGTTAGATATGCTTGAGTTTGACGTCATTATGGGCATGGACTGGTTGTCTTCCTGTTATGCTAATGTCGACTGCCAGAAAAAGGTAGTCCGTTTTCAGTTTCCAGGGGAACCAGTCATAGAGTGGTTCGGATCTACAGCATCGCTGAGAGGTAAGTTTATTTCATACCTCAAGGCTAAGAAGATGATCCAGAAGGGGTATATCTATCATTTGGTTCGTGTGCACGATACTGCCGCGGAGGTACCTACCCTTCAGTCCGTTCCGGTCGTCAGTGAGTTTCCAGATGTTTTTCCTGACGAGCTTCCTGGCCTTCCGCCTGAGCGGGAGATTGATTTTACTATCGAGTTGATGCCGGATACGCAGCCTATATCTATTCCTCCGTACAGAATGGCACCAGCTGAGTTGAAGGAGTTGAAAGAGCAGCTGAAAGATTTGTTGGATAAGGGCTTTATCAGACCCAGCACATCACCCTGGGGAGCGCCGGTATTGTTTGTCAGAAAGAAAGATGGGTCATTGCGGATGTGTATCGATTACCGACAGCTTAATAAGGTGACTATAAAGAATAAATATCCCCTCCCCCGGATTGATGATTTGTTTGATTAGCTGCAGGGTGCTAGACACTTTTCAAAGATAGATCTGCGCTCAGGTTATCATCAGGTGCGAGTACGGGAGTCAGATATCCCGAAGACTGCTTTCAGGACCCGGTACGGGCATTATGAGTTCAGAGTTATGTCTTTCGGGCTGACTAATGCTCCAGCAGTATTTATGGATCTGATGAACCGGGTATTTCGGCCTTTTCTGGATATGTTTGTTATTGTGTTTATCGATGATATTCTGATTTACTCGCGATCAGCCGAGGAGCATTCAGATCATTTGAGGACGGTACTTGGCATCCTCCGTTAGCAGAAGTTATATGCTAAATTCTCTAAGTGTGAGTTCTGGTTGACTTCTGTGGCATTCTTGGGCCATATTGTCGGCGCAGATGGTATTCGGGTTGACACGCAGAAGATTGAGGCTGTGCAGAATTGGCCCAGGCCTACTACACTGACAGAGGTGCGCAGTTTTCTGGGATTGGCTGGGTATTATCGCAGGTTTGTGGAGGATTTTTCTTCTATTGCAGCACCACTGACGAGGCTTACCCAGAAAGCAGCAAAATTCCAGTGGTCGGATGCCTGCGAGCGCAACTTTCAGATGCTGAAGGAGAGATTGATTACAGCACCAGTTCTGGCTCTTCCAGAGGGATCTGACGGGTATGTTGTCTATTGTGACGCCTCTGGTATTGGGATAGGATGTGTATTGATGCAGCACGGTCGAGTCATAGCCTATGCTTCCCGCCAGCTCAGACCGCACGAGAAGAACTATCCCACTCATGATCTTGAGTTGGCCGCGGTGATTCATGCTTTGAAGATTTGGCGGCATTATTTATATGGGGTCCATGTTGATATCTATATGGACCATAAGAGTCTCCAGTATATTTTTAGGCAGAAGGAACTAAATTTGCGGCAGCGGAGATGGCTTGAGCTACTAAAGGACTACGACGTTGATATTCTGTACCATCCGGGGAAAGCCAATGTGGTAGCTGACGCGCTTAGCCGCAAGTCCGTGGGCAGTCTGGCTGATGTTCCATCTGATAAGAGAGATTTGGTTCGTGATATTCATCAGCTGGCCAACCTCGGAGTCCGTTTGGTGGATTCTGGAGATTCTGGGATTTCTGTTCGTCCAGTTGCCGAGTCATCTATTATTCAGGAGGTAAAGCAGCGCCAGTTTGAGGATCCTTTTTTGATTCAGTACAGAGATGTGGCCCTTAATAAAGCAAAGACTCAGTTTGAGATCTCGCCTGACGGAGTATTATTATATGACGGCAGATTCTGTGTACCGGACGTTGCGGGCTTACGGCGGCAGATTATGGGCGAGGCCCATAATGCACGGTATTCTGTTCATCCTGGTTCCACTAAAATGTATCGGGACCTCAGGTGTTTGTATTGGTGGGACGGCATGAAGAAAGATATTGCTGAGTTTATTAGTCAGTGCCCGAACTGCCAGCAAGTTAAGATCGAGCATCAGAAGCCCGGTGGATTATTACAGGAGATGGAAATTCCAGCCTGGAAATGGGAGATAATTAATATGGATTTCGTTGTTGGATTACCGCGCACTCCACGCAGGTACGACTCTATCTGGGTTGTTGTTGACAGGCTGACGAAATCAGCCCATTTCTTTCCGTTCGGACTACTTATTCGGCTGAGGACTATGCCAGATTTTATATCAGAGAGATAGTCAGACTTCACGGAGTCCCTATATCTATTATTACTGACCGAGGTACCCAGTTTACAGCAAATTTCTGGAGGTCATTTCAGGAGGGATTAGGGACTCAGGTGAGTCTCAGTACAGCTTTTCACCCTCAGTCCGACGGGCAGGCCGAGCGCGCACTATTCAGATGCTCGAAGATATGTTGCGGGCCTGCGTTATTGATTTCAGGGGCAGCTGGGATGATCATTTGCCGCTTATTGAGTTTGCCTATAATAACAGTTATCACTCCAGCATCCAGATGGCACCGTATGAAGCCCTGTATGGCAGGAAATGCAGATCTCCTATTGGTTAGTTTGACGTGGGCGAGACTAAGCTGATTGGGCCAGATGTGATCCAGGAAGCTGTATATAAGGTAAAGCTTATTCGAGAACGATTATTGGCTGCTCAGAGTCGACAGAAAGCTTATGCAGATAGACGACGTCGACCGTTAGAGTTCCGGATTGGCGACTGGGTATTCCTGAAGGTGTCGCCCATGAAGGGTGTCATGAGATTCGGTAGAAAGGGTAAGTTGAGCCCCCGGTACATTGGGCCGTATCAGATCGTGCGAAAGATAGGCGAGGTCGCCTATGAGCTAGACTTACCATCCGACTTGGAGGCCGTACACCCGGTGTTTCATGTGTCTATGTTGCGGAAATGTATTGGTGATCCTTCCAGGATATTCCCAGTAGATGACATTCAGGTGACGGAGCAGTTATCTTATGACGAGCAGCCTGTATCTATTCTGGATCGACAGGTGCGGAGACTACGCACTAAAGAAGTGCCCTCCGTCAAAGTCCTGTGGCGCAACAATAATCGGGAGGAGATGACTTGGGAGGCGGAGGACGAGATGAAGAAGAAATATCCCCACTTGTTTCCGACGTCCACAGGTAATCTAATTTTTTTCAGTTTGTTGTGTTGATTGATAAAATGAATTATGTATGTCATTATTAAAAAGGGATACTCCTGCCTTGATCATAAGACCTTATAAGATTAATCTAACATTCGGGGACGAATGTTCTTAAGGGGGGGAGAATGTTATGTCCCGTGTTTTCGTATAATTGGAAATCGAGAAATAATTGCGATTTGTGTGTTAAAAAGGAAATGATTTGATTTTCGTGAATATGACTATGTGGGTTATGGAATTTTTAATGTTAAGACCTCGGGGAAGGCCGAGGATAAATTTGGAATTTCGGAAATTAGTTTCGGGAATTACAAAACGAGGCGTTTTATGAATTGGGCCAAGAAAATATAACACAAAAAGAGGCCCAATAAATTGAAGGGTGGTCGGCCTTGGGTAGGCCCAAACCCATTATGTGGAGGTCATGTGCATAGCACATGACCCTTAAGAGGATATATATCAATATGTACTTGGTAATTTTCAAGCAAATAAATCAAAACTCAAGAACACAAAAAAAAGGGGGGTTCGGCCGAGAATAGAAAGAGGAGAGAAAAAAATTATCCAAGCCTTGTTTGTGATCCAAAGATCCTAATCTCTACATAATTGTGAAGTACTCAAGGCCCTCTTCAACGGGGTATAATTAGTTTGGCACAAGGACTACGTTTGCGACAAGTCGGGGTTTCAAGAAAAGGTGAGAATTCTTACACTTTTATGTTATAGAATTGATATGAATGTGTTAAGGATTGGAAATAGACGAGAATCCCGTAACGTGGATGTTAGTAAAAAGTCGTGGGTGTGTGTGTAGAGTGTGGGTTGGCCGTGAGCCATAGGGAGGAGGAAATGGTGTTAATTGATCTTGTTTAAGTTGGTATAATGCGTTGTTGTGACCCTTACGTCGTAAATGATTGATTGATGAATGAAATTGGCGTTGGAAAATGATTTTGGATATTATCGGAAAGCGTATACCTTCGGTATCATTATGTATATCATTGTATATTTAAGGTGCTAGAGACTTTATATATGAACTTATAATGATGTTAATGAATTCGGAATGAAACGACGTGAGTTAGAATGTTCGTCGTGGATTTTTGATGTTTTAAAGAATTCTGGAAAATAATGGATTTTGGTGTAATTTCGTGTATGGCTTGGATTGTAGTTAGGATGTGATTGTATAAGTTTGAATGTGGAAATGAATACAATTTTGTAGATTTAGAATTGGAGTTTTGAAAGTTTGAATGAAAGTTGCCAACTTAGATAACAAAGTAGAACTTTGAAGCTAGAATGGTTTGATTGTTGTTTGTGTTGTTTGTTGACGTGTGGGCTGTTGTGGTTGATGTATTTTGAGCCGAGCTAAGCCTCGGGGATGTTAGATTTATAGGGGAAATGCTGCCGAAATTTCGGTAGGCAAAAATTGAAGTTAAAGGCATTTTTAAGCCTAAGAATCTCAATTGGTAACTTTGACCATTTGCAGATTTTTGACGAAACGGGACTGGACTTTCGGGAGAGCTTACGACATCTGTGAGGTATGCAAAGCTTCCCACTCCTTCATTTGGCATATCCTAGTATGTTAGTCGAATATGAGACCTTCCGGAGCATTTCTGTTCCTCGAAACCCGATCCACAGAAAAGTTACTATTCATTCAATTCAATTGAAGCCTAAGGGCTCTATTTTGGCTAGAATGCCACCATTCGTCCGAAACCTATCGAAATGTGGTCGGGTAACCTAGAAATGATTATGTATGACCCCTGGCATATAAATGTTCGTAAAAATATGTTCGCCACCTCCCTTTGACTCGAGGTGGGCCCGCTAACCCTGAGACGCCTTATTTGTCTTATTGGGCTGTCCTTTTGAATAACGTTTGGAATGGCACTTTCGATGTTGGAATTCCCGTCTATGGGATATGTTTCGACAATTACGATATGTTAAGCTACGTTCTGAGCTACACATATTATTTTGGAAAAGTTTTGATAAATGAAACTTTATATCGGCTAAGTATCCGACTATTTTGCATTATGATATGACTTATGGGTTTACTTCGTTTTGGAAAACTATTTTGAAGTATGAATTGCATTGGTTTGCTCACGACTCCGCTCATGCCTTATTATGATTTCGTTCACCGGTTCCCGGGCCGGTTTTGATTCGTGCGCCTTATGACAATTCGGCCGTATGCTGTGTTACGGTTCCCGAGGCTTCGCCATAGGGCCGGGTTCCGTTTGGAGTTATGCTGTGATATGGCTCGTGATGCGATACGCTCACCTATGATTATGCTTGTGTTCGGGGATGTACGGAGATTTGAAACCTTCTGGTGTTATGCTGTGTGTGGCGCCAGCGTCGGAGTGGCGACCACGTTCCTAAGCGTTTGCATAATTTCATTGCATTATGTATACGTATATGATTTCGATATAGATTTTGACCTACCCATTTGTACTCCACTTTGACATTTGATTTGCTATCGGTTTTGATCCATATTTCTGTACTCCGTGCTTTACATACTCAGTACATATTTCGTACTGACCCCCTTTCTTCGGGGGCTGCGTTTTATGCCCGCAGGTGCAGATATCGGTGATCCTCCGCAGTAGGCTTCACTTCTTGCTATTCCGGAGTACTCCTATTTGATCCGGAGTCCACTTTTGGTACAAACTCTTTTTGCTTTGTATATATTCGGTATATTTGACTATTTGGGTACGGCGGGGCCATGTCTCGCCATATGTCTTTGTTTTGAGTTCGTAGAGGCCTGTAGTCATATATGTGGGGCGAGGGTCCTATGTATGTTTGTCTGATTCCGTTTTCTGGTCTTAAGGCTGTCTGTTTGTTATGCTGGCCCCAAATGGCCCTTATGCTTATGTTTGCACTTTTGGCCGACGATGTCTACTCCGCCGCTTCGTTTGTATTTGATATGATATTTTGATTTGGCACGACCGCTTAAGACATATTTTGATATAAATTATGTTCGGTATGATTTCGAAAAATTATGAAATAAGTTTGGATTTGCAAATGAATGTGCGATTCGGTCTGGGTACCCAGGTAGGGTGCCAGTCGCGGCCCACGGGGCTGGGTCGTGACAAAAGTGGTATCAGAGCGGTTTGTCCTCGAAATGTCTACAGGCCGTGTCTCGTAGAGTCTTGTTTATCGATGTGTTGTGCACCACATCCATAAACGAGAAGCTACAGGGCATTTAGGATGTTACTTTCTTTGGAATCTTAGATCGTGCGATAGAGCTGTGCTATTAGGATGATTTTGATCTGACTCGCCTTTGTGTTTGCAGTGATGCCTCCGAAGAAGGCAACGGCGGCCCAGAAGGGCAAGGCGAGGATTGGAGATACTAGTCAGGCACAGCGAGCTACCCGGGCTCGTGTTTATGATTTGCCTGAGGATGTGCCTCATTCTGAGGGGTCTGCTACACCCCCACTAGTACAGCCTGGAGCAGGACCTTCAGCAGCTCCAAAGGTCCGTTTACCCGCACCCGAGACTCCAGCTCCTCAGCCAGGGGCGGAGGATAGGACCTTGAGAGAGGCTGTACAGTTGTTGACTACCTTGGTGGCAGGGCAGGCTCGCAGACGCGGGCGGAGGGATGATGATGACGATGACAGGCGGGACAGCCTGAGAGTTCGGGAGTTTCTGTTATGTGGCCCTCCAGAGTTCTTCGGGTCTAAGCCCGATGAGGACCGCCATGACTTTATTCGGGGGATGCGACGCTCACTGGACTTGGTCAGGGCTTCAGAGACCGAGTCAGTTGAGCTGGCTTCGCACCGGCTTCGAGATGTGGCTACCCACTGGTACGAGACTTGGGAGCTGTCTAGGGGAGAGGGTGCCCCTCCAGCCACTTGGGATCAGTTTGTGACAGCATTCACCCGCCACTTTTTGCCACCCGAGTTACGGCGGGCATGGGCTGATCGATTCTTACGTCTGCAGCAGAGGGGTCGGAGTGTTCGCGAGTATAACCTTGAGTTTGATTCTCTGGCCCGATATGCACCGGCCGTGGTAGCAGATATGTCCGATCGGATGCACAGATATGTTATGGGATTGGACCGGTATTTGGTTGATAGCTGTATGGCAGTGTCATTGCAGGCAGACATGGACATTTCCCGACTTCAGGCCTATGCGATGGGTATGGAGGACCGTCGCAGGTCTGATCCTGCTGGCAAAGATCGAGATAGGAGGCCGCCCAAGAGGGCTAGGTCCGCAGGTTATTCTGGAGATTCTCGAGGCGGACAGCCTCAATAGCAGCAGTCAGATAGGCATTTTCCTTCGTCCGGCCGGATTACTCAGTCAGGCAGCCGGAGATTCGATAGTACATGACCGTCTGGGGCCGGTCAGAGCTCCAGAGTGGCAGGTTCACAGGTACCCAGGGGTCCCAGCCAGGCCAGACCACCCAGACCCCGTTGTCCTCATTGCGGGAAGTCTTATCCCGGGGAGTGTTACCGAGCGACTGGAGCTTGCTTTTCGTGTGGTGGTCAGGGCCACTTTATGAGAGACTATCCTTTGACTAGCAGTTCTGGTAGTGCTGCTCAGCAGACAGGGTCAGCCGCCGGTTCTTCTTCTGCTCCATCAGTTGCACGCCCTGGAGGGCGAGGTATTTCAGCACCGGTAGGACGCGGTCGAGGCCGCGGTGGCGCTTCAGGTTCTAGCGGTCCCTCGAACCGCATATATGCTTTGGCCAGCCGCCAGGATCAGGAGGCTTCGCCAAATGTCGTCACAGGTACATTGCTGGTTTTCTCCAGATCTGTATATGCATTGATTGACCCTGGCTCTACTTTATCATATATCTCCCCGCTTGTTGCTAGTAAAATTGGGATAGTGTCTGAGCCTATAGAGCCATTTGAGGTAGCTACGCAAGTTGGGGATTTTGTTATAGCAAGACAGATCTATAGAGATTGTTCTGTGACCATTTATGGTCGTAGCACTAAGGATGATCTGATAGAGTTAGATATGCTTGAGTTTGACGTCATTATGGGCATGGACTGGTTGTCTTCCTGTTATGCTAATGTCGACTGCCAGAAAAAGGTAGTCCGTTTTCAGTTTCCAGGGGAACCAGTCATAGAGTGGTTCGGATCTACAGCATCGCTGAGAGGTAAGTTTATTTCATACCTCAAGGCTAAGAAGATGATCCAGAAGGGGTATATCTATCATTTGGTTCGTGTGCACGATACTGCCGCGGAGGTACCTACCCTTCAGTCCGTTCCGGTCGTCAGTGAGTTTCCAGATGTTTTTCCTGACGAGCTTCCTGGCCTTCCGCCTGAGCGGGAGATTGATTTTACTATCGAGTTGATGCCGGATACGCAGCCTATATCTATTCCTCCGTACAGAATGGCACCAGCTGAGTTGAAGGAGTTGAAAGAGCAGCTGAAAGATTTGTTGGATAAGGGCTTTATCAGACCCAGCACATCACCCTGGGGAGCGCCGGTATTGTTTGTCAGAAAGAAAGATGGGTCATTGCGGATGTGTATCGATTACCGACAGCTTAATAAGGTGACTATAAAGAATAAATATCCCCTCCCCCGGATTGATGATTTGTTTGATTAGCTGCAGGGTGCTAGACACTTTTCAAAGATAGATCTGCGCTCAGGTTATCATCAGGTGCGAGTACGGGAGTCAGATATCCCGAAGACTGCTTTCAGGACCCGGTACGGGCATTATGAGTTCAGAGTTATGTCTTTCGGGCTGACTAATGCTCCAGCAGTATTTATGGATCTGATGAACCGGGTATTTCGGCCTTTTCTGGATATGTTTGTTATTGTGTTTATCGATGATATTCTGATTTACTCGCGATCAGCCGAGGAGCATTCAGATCATTTGAGGACGGTACTTGGCATCCTCCGTTAGCAGAAGTTATATGCTAAATTCTCTAAGTGTGAGTTCTGGTTGACTTCTGTGGCATTCTTGGGCCATATTGTCGGCGCAGATGGTATTCGGGTTGACACGCAGAAGATTGAGGCTGTGCAGAATTGGCCCAGGCCTACTACACTGACAGAGGTGCGCAGTTTTCTGGGATTGGCTGGGTATTATCGCAGGTTTGTGGAGGATTTTTCTTCTATTGCAGCACCACTGACGAGGCTTACCCAGAAAGCAGCAAAATTCCAGTGGTCGGATGCCTGCGAGCGCAACTTTCAGATGCTGAAGGAGAGATTGATTACAGCACCAGTTCTGGCTCTTCCAGAGGGATCTGACGGGTATGTTGTCTATTGTGACGCCTCTGGTATTGGGATAGGATGTGTATTGATGCAGCACGGTCGAGTCATAGCCTATGCTTCCCGCCAGCTCAGACCGCACGAGAAGAACTATCCCACTCATGATCTTGAGTTGGCCGCGGTGATTCATGCTTTGAAGATTTGGCGGCATTATTTATATGGGGTCCATGTTGATATCTATATGGACCATAAGAGTCTCCAGTATATTTTTAGGCAGAAGGAACTAAATTTGCGGCAGCGGAGATGGCTTGAGCTACTAAAGGACTACGACGTTGATATTCTGTACCATCCGGGGAAAGCCAATGTGGTAGCTGACGCGCTTAGCCGCAAGTCCGTGGGCAGTCTGGCTGATGTTCCATCTGATAAGAGAGATTTGGTTCGTGATATTCATCAGCTGGCCAACCTCGGAGTCCGTTTGGTGGATTCTGGAGATTCTGGGATTTCTGTTCGTCCAGTTGCCGAGTCATCTATTATTCAGGAGGTAAAGCAGCGCCAGTTTGAGGATCCTTTTTTGATTCAGTACAGAGATGTGGCCCTTAATAAAGCAAAGACTCAGTTTGAGATCTCGCCTGACGGAGTATTATTATATGACGGCAGATTCTGTGTACCGGACGTTGCGGGCTTACGGCGGCAGATTATGGGCGAGGCCCATAATGCACGGTATTCTGTTCATCCTGGTTCCACTAAAATGTATCGGGACCTCAGGTGTTTGTATTGGTGGGACGGCATGAAGAAAGATATTGCTGAGTTTATTAGTCAGTGCCCGAACTGCCAGCAAGTTAAGATCGAGCATCAGAAGCCCGGTGGATTATTACAGGAGATGGAAATTCCAGCCTGGAAATGGGAGATAATTAATATGGATTTCGTTGTTGGATTACCGCGCACTCCACGCAGGTACGACTCTATCTGGGTTGTTGTTGACAGGCTGACGAAATCAGCCCATTTCTTTCCGTTCGGACTACTTATTCGGCTGAGGACTATGCCAGATTTTATATCAGAGAGATAGTCAGACTTCACGGAGTCCCTATATCTATTATTACTGACCGAGGTACCCAGTTTACAGCAAATTTCTGGAGGTCATTTCAGGAGGGATTAGGGACTCAGGTGAGTCTCAGTACAGCTTTTCACCCTCAGTCCGACGGGCAGGCCGAGCGCGCACTATTCAGATGCTCGAAGATATGTTGCGGGCCTGCGTTATTGATTTCAGGGGCAGCTGGGATGATCATTTGCCGCTTATTGAGTTTGCCTATAATAACAGTTATCACTCCAGCATCCAGATGGCACCGTATGAAGCCCTGTATGGCAGGAAATGCAGATCTCCTATTGGTTAGTTTGACGTGGGCGAGACTAAGCTGATTGGGCCAGATGTGATCCAGGAAGCTGTATATAAGGTAAAGCTTATTCGAGAACGATTATTGGCTGCTCAGAGTCGACAGAAAGCTTATGCAGATAGACGACGTCGACCGTTAGAGTTCCGGATTGGCGACTGGGTATTCCTGAAGGTGTCGCCCATGAAGGGTGTCATGAGATTCGGTAGAAAGGGTAAGTTGAGCCCCCGGTACATTGGGCCGTATCAGATCGTGCGAAAGATAGGCGAGGTCGCCTATGAGCTAGACTTACCATCCGACTTGGAGGCCGTACACCCGGTGTTTCATGTGTCTATGTTGCGGAAATGTATTGGTGATCCTTCCAGGATATTCCCAGTAGATGACATTCAGGTGACGGAGCAGTTATCTTATGACGAGCAGCCTGTATCTATTCTGGATCGACAGGTGCGGAGACTACGCACTAAAGAAGTGCCCTCCGTCAAAGTCCTGTGGCGCAACAATAATCGGGAGGAGATGACTTGGGAGGCGGAGGACGAGATGAAGAAGAAATATCCCCACTTGTTTCCGACGTCCACAGGTAATCTAATTTTTTTCAGTTTGTTGTGTTGATTGATAAAATGAATTATGTATGTCATTATTAAAAAGGGATACTCCTGCCTTGATCATAAGACCTTATAAGATTAATCTAACATTCGGGGACGAATGTTCTTAAGGGGGGGAGAATGTTATGTCCCGTGTTTTCGTATAATTGGAAATCGAGAAATAATTGCGATTTGTGTGTTAAAAAGGAAATGATTTGATTTTCGTGAATATGACTATGTGGGTTATGGAATTTTTAATGTTAAGACCTCGGGGAAGGCCGAGGATAAATTTGGAATTTCGGAAATTAGTTTCGGGAATTACAAAACGAGGCGTTTTATGAATTGGGCCAAGAAAATATAACACAAAAAGAGGCCCAATAAATTGAAGGGTGGTCGGCCTTGGGTAGGCCCAAACCCATTATGTGGAGGTCATGTGCATAGCACATGACCCTTAAGAGGATATATATCAATATGTACTTGGTAATTTTCAAGCAAATAAATCAAAACTCAAGAACACAAAAAAAAGGGGGGTTCGGCCGAGAATAGAAAGAGGAGAGAAAAAAATTATCCAAGCCTTGTTTGTGATCCAAAGATCCTAATCTCTACATAATTGTGAAGTACTCAAGGCCCTCTTCAACGGGGTATAATTAGTTTGGCACAAGGACTACGTTTGCGACAAGTCGGGGTTTCAAGAAAAGGTGAGAATTCTTACACTTTTATGTTATAGAATTGATATGAATGTGTTAAGGATTGGAAATAGACGAGAATCCCGTAACGTGGATGTTAGTAAAAAGTCGTGGGTGTGTGTGTAGAGTGTGGGTTGGCCGTGAGCCATAGGGAGGAGGAAATGGTGTTAATTGATCTTGTTTAAGTTGGTATAATGCGTTGTTGTGACCCTTACGTCGTAAATGATTGATTGATGAATGAAATTGGCGTTGGAAAATGATTTTGGATATTATCGGAAAGCGTATACCTTCGGTATCATTATGTATATCATTGTATATTTAAGGTGCTAGAGACTTTATATATGAACTTATAATGATGTTAATGAATTCGGAATGAAACGACGTGAGTTAGAATGTTCGTCGTGGATTTTTGATGTTTTAAAGAATTCTGGAAAATAATGGATTTTGGTGTAATTTCGTGTATGGCTTGGATTGTAGTTAGGATGTGATTGTATAAGTTTGAATGTGGAAATGAATACAATTTTGTAGATTTAGAATTGGAGTTTTGAAAGTTTGAATGAAAGTTGCCAACTTAGATAACAAAGTAGAACTTTGAAGCTAGAATGGTTTGATTGTTGTTTGTGTTGTTTGTTGACGTGTGGGCTGTTGTGGTTGATGTATTTTGAGCCGAGCTAAGCCTCGGGGATGTTAGATTTATAGGGGAAATGCTGCCGAAATTTCGGTAGGCAAAAATTGAAGTTAAAGGCATTTTTAAGCCTAAGAATCTCAATTGGTAACTTTGACCATTTGCAGATTTTTGACGAAACGGGACTGGACTTTCGGGAGAGCTTACGACATCTGTGAGGTATGCAAAGCTTCCCACTCCTTCATTTGGCATATCCTAGTATGTTAGTCGAATATGAGACCTTCCGGAGCATTTCTGTTCCTCGAAACCCGATCCACAGAAAAGTTACTATTCATTCAATTCAATTGAAGCCTAAGGGCTCTATTTTGGCTAGAATGCCACCATTCGTCCGAAACCTATCGAAATGTGGTCGGGTAACCTAGAAATGATTATGTATGACCCCTGGCATATAAATGTTCGTAAAAATATGTTCGCCACCTCCCTTTGACTCGAGGTGGGCCCGCTAACCCTGAGACGCCTTATTTGTCTTATTGGGCTGTCCTTTTGAATAACGTTTGGAATGGCACTTTCGATGTTGGAATTCCCGTCTATGGGATATGTTTCGACAATTACGATATGTTAAGCTACGTTCTGAGCTACACATATTATTTTGGAAAAGTTTTGATAAATGAAACTTTATATCGGCTAAGTATCCGACTATTTTGCATTATGATATGACTTATGGGTTTACTTCGTTTTGGAAAACTATTTTGAAGTATGAATTGCATTGGTTTGCTCACGACTCCGCTCATGCCTTATTATGATTTCGTTCACCGGTTCCCGGGCCGGTTTTGATTCGTGCGCCTTATGACAATTCGGCCGTATGCTGTGTTACGGTTCCCGAGGCTTCGCCATAGGGCCGGGTTCCGTTTGGAGTTATGCTGTGATATGGCTCGTGATGCGATACGCTCACCTATGATTATGCTTGTGTTCGGGGATGTACG
The DNA here is from genome assembly GCF_019175385.1 of Lycium barbarum. Lineage (NCBI taxonomy): Eukaryota > Viridiplantae > Streptophyta > Magnoliopsida > Solanales > Solanaceae > Lycium > Lycium barbarum. Next base: position 47,883,760 of record NC_083341.1, on the reverse strand, counting down.
GAGATTTGAAACCTTCTGGTGTTATGCTGTGTGTGGCGCCAGCGTCGGAGTGGCGACCACGTTCCTAAGCGTTTGCATAATTTCATTGCATTATGTATACGTATATGATTTCGATATAGATTTTGACCTACCCATTTGTACTCCACTTTGACATTTGATTTGCTATCGGTTTTGATCCATATTTCTGTACTCCGTGCTTTACATACTCAGTACATATTTCGTACTGACCCCCTTTCTTCGGGGGCTGCGTTTTATGCCCGCAGGTGCAGATATCGGTGATCCTCCGCAGTAGGCTTCACTTCTTGCTATTCCGGAGTACTCCTATTTGATCCGGAGTCCACTTTTGGTACAAACTCTTTTTGCTTTGTATATATTCGGTATATTTGACTATTTGGGTACGGCGGGGCCATGTCTCGCCATATGTCTTTGTTTTGAGTTCGTAGAGGCCTGTAGTCATATATGTGGGGCGAGGGTCCTATGTATGTTTGTCTGATTCCGTTTTCTGGTCTTAAGGCTGTCTGTTTGTTATGCTGGCCCCAAATGGCCCTTATGCTTATGTTTGCACTTTTGGCCGACGATGTCTACTCCGCCGCTTCGTTTGTATTTGATATGATATTTTGATTTGGCACGACCGCTTAAGACATATTTTGATATAAATTATGTTCGATATGATTTCGAAAAATTATGAAATAAGTTTGGATTTGCAAATGAATGTGCGATTCGGTCTGGGTACCCAGGTAGGGTGCCAGTCGCGGCCCACGGGGCTGGGTCGTGACAAAAGTGGTATCAGAGCGGTTTGTCCTCGAAATGTCTACAGGCCGTGTCTCGTAGAGTCTTGTTTATCGATGTGTTGTGCACCACATCCATAAACGAGAAGCTACAGGGCATTTAGGATGTTACTTTCTTTGGAATCTTAGATCGTGCGATAGAGCTGTGCTATTAGGATGATTTTGATCTGACTCGCCTTTGTGTTTGCAGTGATGCCTCCGAAGAAGGCAACGGCGGCCCAGAAGGGCAAGGCGAGGATTGGAGATACTAGTCAGGCACAGCGAGCTACCCGGGCTCGTGTTTATGATTTGCCTGAGGATGTGCCTCATTCTGAGGGGTCTGCTACACCCCCACTAGTACAGCCTGGAGCAGGACCTTCAGCAGCTCCAAAGGTCCGTTTACCCGCACCCGAGACTCCAGCTCCTCAGCCAGGGGCGGAGGATAGGACCTTGAGAGAGGCTGTACAGTTGTTGACTACCTTGGTGGCAGGGCAGGCTCGCAGACGCGGGCGGAGGGATGATGATGACGATGACAGGCGGGACAGCCTGAGAGTTCGGGAGTTTCTGTTATGTGGCCCTCCAGAGTTCTTCGGGTCTAAGCCCGATGAGGACCGCCATGACTTTATTCGGGGGATGCGACGCTCACTGGACTTGGTCAGGGCTTCAGAGACCGAGTCAGTTGAGCTGGCTTCGCACCGGCTTCGAGATGTGGCTACCCACTGGTACGAGACTTGGGAGCTGTCTAGGGGAGAGGGTGCCCCTCCAGCCACTTGGGATCAGTTTGTGACAGCATTCACCCGCCACTTTTTGCCACCCGAGTTACGGCGGGCATGGGCTGATCGATTCTTACGTCTGCAGCAGAGGGGTCGGAGTGTTCGCGAGTATAACCTTGAGTTTGATTCTCTGGCCCGATATGCACCGGCCGTGGTAGCAGATATGTCCGATCGGATGCACAGATATGTTATGGGATTGGACCGGTATTTGGTTGATAGCTGTATGGCAGTGTCATTGCAGGCAGACATGGACATTTCCCGACTTCAGGCCTATGCGATGGGTATGGAGGACCGTCGCAGGTCTGATCCTGCTGGCAAAGATCGAGATAGGAGGCCGCCCAAGAGGGCTAGGTCCGCAGGTTATTCTGGAGATTCTCGAGGCGGACAGCCTCAATAGCAGCAGTCAGATAGGCATTTTCCTTCGTCCGGCCGGATTACTCAGTCAGGCAGCCGGAGATTCGATAGTACATGACCGTCTGGGGCCGGTCAGAGCTCCAGAGTGGCAGGTTCACAGGTACCCAGGGGTCCCAGCCAGGCCAGACCACCCAGACCCCGTTGTCCTCATTGCGGGAAGTCTTATCCCGGGGAGTGTTACCGAGCGACTGGAGCTTGCTTTTCGTGTGGTGGTCAGGGCCACTTTATGAGAGACTATCCTTTGACTAGCAGTTCTGGTAGTGCTGCTCAGCAGACAGGGTCAGCCGCCGGTTCTTCTTCTGCTCCATCAGTTGCACGCCCTGGAGGGCGAGGTATTTCAGCACCGGTAGGACGCGGTCGAGGCCGCGGTGGCGCTTCAGGTTCTAGCGGTCCCTCGAACCGCATATATGCTTTGGCCAGCCGCCAGGATCAGGAGGCTTCGCCAAATGTCGTCACAGGTACATTGCTGGTTTTCTCCAGATCTGTATATGCATTGATTGACCCTGGCTCTACTTTATCATATATCTCCCCGCTTGTTGCTAGTAAAATTGGGATAGTGTCTGAGCCTATAGAGCCATTTGAGGTAGCTACGCAAGTTGGGGATTTTGTTATAGCAAGACAGATCTATAGAGATTGTTCTGTGACCATTTATGGTCGTAACACTAAGGATGATCTGATAGAGTTAGATATGCTTGAGTTTGACGTCATTATGGGCATGGACTGGTTGTCTTCCTGTTATGCTAATGTCGACTGCCAGAAAAAGGTAGTCCGTTTTCAGTTTCCAGGGGAACCAGTCATAGAGTGGTTCGGATCTACAGCATCGCTGAGAGGTAAGTTTATTTCATACCTCAAGGCTAAGAAGATGATCCAGAAGGGGTATATCTATCATTTGGTTCGTGTGCACGATACTGCCGCGGAGGTACCTACCCTTCAGTCCGTTCCGGTCGTCAGTGAGTTTCCAGATGTTTTTCCTGACGAGCTTCCTGGCCTTCCGCCTGAGCGGGAGATTGATTTTACTATCGAGTTGATGCCGGATACGCAGCCTATATCTATTCCTCCGTACAGAATGGCACCAGCTGAGTTGAAGGAGTTGAAAGAGCAGCTGAAAGATTTGTTGGATAAGGGCTTTATCAGACCCAGCACATCACCCTGGGGAGCGCCGGTATTGTTTGTCAGAAAGAAAGATGGGTCATTGCGGATGTGTATCGATTACCGACAGCTTAATAAGGTGACTATAAAGAATAAATATCCCCTCCCCCGGATTGATGATTTGTTTGATTAGCTGCAGGGTGCTAGACACTTTTCAAAGATAGATCTGCGCTCAGGTTATCATCAGGTGCGAGTACGGGAGTCAGATATCCCGAAGACTGCTTTCAGGACCCGGTACGGGCATTATGAGTTCAGAGTTATGTCTTTCGGGCTGACTAATGCTCCAGCAGTATTTATGGATCTGATGAACCGGGTATTTCGGCCTTTTCTGGATATGTTTGTTATTGTGTTTATCGATGATATTCTGATTTACTCGCGATCAGCCGAGGAGCATTCAGATCATTTGAGGACGGTACTTGGCATCCTCCGTTAGCAGAAGTTATATGCTAAATTCTCTAAGTGTGAGTTCTGGTTGACTTCTGTGGCATTCTTGGGCCATATTGTCGGCGCAGATGGTATTCGGGTTGACACGCAGAAGATTGAGGCTGTGCAGAATTGGCCCAGGCCTACTACACTGACAGAGGTGCGCAGTTTTCTGGGATTGGCTGGGTATTATCGCAGGTTTGTGGAGGATTTTTCTTCTATTGCAGCACCACTGACGAGGCTTACCCAGAAAGCAGCAAAATTCCAGTGGTCGGATGCCTGCGAGCGCAACTTTCAGATGCTGAAGGAGAGATTGATTACAGCACCAGTTCTGGCTCTTCCAGAGGGATCTGACGGGTATGTTGTCTATTGTGACGCCTCTGGTATTGGGATAGGATGTGTATTGATGCAGCACGGTCGAGTCATAGCCTATGCTTCCCGCCAGCTCAGACCGCACGAGAAGAACTATCCCACTCATGATCTTGAGTTGGCCGCGGTGATTCATGCTTTGAAGATTTGGCGGCATTATTTATATGGGGTCCATGTTGATATCTATATGGACCATAAGAGTCTCCAGTATATTTTTAGGCAGAAGGAACTAAATTTGCGGCAGCGGAGATGGCTTGAGCTACTAAAGGACTACGACGTTGATATTCTGTACCATCCGGGGAAAGCCAATGTGGTAGCTGACGCGCTTAGCCGCAAGTCCGTGGGCAGTCTGGCTGATGTTCCATCTGATAAGAGAGATTTGGTTCGTGATATTCATCAGCTGGCCAACCTCGGAGTCCGTTTGGTGGATTCTGGAGATTCTGGGATTTCTGTTCGTCCAGTTGCCGAGTCATCTATTATTCAGGAGGTAAAGCAGCGCCAGTTTGAGGATCCTTTTTTGATTCAGTACAGAGATGTGGCCCTTAATAAAGCAAAGACTCAGTTTGAGATCTCGCCTGACGGAGTATTATTATATGACGGCAGATTCTGTGTACCGGACGTTGCGGGCTTACGGCGGCAGATTATGGGCGAGGCCCATAATGCACGGTATTCTGTTCATCCTGGTTCCACTAAAATGTATCGGGACCTCAGGTGTTTGTATTGGTGGGACGGCATGAAGAAAGATATTGCTGAGTTTATTAGTCAGTGCCCGAACTGCCAGCAAGTTAAGATCGAGCATCAGAAGCCCGGTGGATTATTACAGGAGATGGAAATTCCAGCCTGGAAATGGGAGATAATTAATATGGATTTCGTTGTTGGATTACCGCGCACTCCACGCAGGTACGACTCTATCTGGGTTGTTGTTGACAGGCTGACGAAATCAGCCCATTTCTTTCCGTTCGGACTACTTATTCGGCTGAGGACTATGCCAGATTTTATATCAGAGAGATAGTCAGACTTCACGGAGTCCCTATATCTATTATTACTGACCGAGGTACCCAGTTTACAGCAAATTTCTGGAGGTCATTTCAGGAGGGATTAGGGACTCAGGTGAGTCTCAGTACAGCTTTTCACCCTCAGTCCGACGGGCAGGCCGAGCGCGCACTATTCAGATGCTCGAAGATATGTTGCGGGCCTGCGTTATTGATTTCAGGGGCAGCTGGGATGATCATTTGCCGCTTATTGAGTTTGCCTATAATAACAGTTATCACTCCAGCATCCAGATGGCACCGTATGAAGCCCTGTATGGCAGGAAATGCAGATCTCCTATTGGTTAGTTTGACGTGGGCGAGACTAAGCTGATTGGGCCAGATGTGATCCAGGAAGCTGTATATAAGGTAAAGCTTATTCGAGAACGATTATTGGCTGCTCAGAGTCGACAGAAAGCTTATGCAGATAGACGACGTCGACCGTTAGAGTTCCGGATTGGCGACTGGGTATTCCTGAAGGTGTCGCCCATGAAGGGTGTCATGAGATTCGGTAGAAAGGGTAAGTTGAGCCCCCGGTACATTGGGCCGTATCAGATCGTGCGAAAGATAGGCGAGGTCGCCTATGAGCTAGACTTACCATCCGACTTGGAGGCCGTACACCCGGTGTTTCATGTGTCTATGTTGCGGAAATGTATTGGTGATCCTTCCAGGATATTCCCAGTAGATGACATTCAGGTGACGGAGCAGTTATCTTATGACGAGCAGCCTGTATCTATTCTGGATCGACAGGTGCGGAGACTACGCACTAAAGAAGTGCCCTCCGTCAAAGTCCTGTGGCGCAACAATAATCGGGAGGAGATGACTTGGGAGGCGGAGGACGAGATGAAGAAGAAATATCCCCACTTGTTTCCGACGTCCACAGGTAATCTAATTTTTTTCAGTTTGTTGTGTTGATTGATAAAATGAATTATGTATGTCATTATTAAAAAGGGATACTCCTGCCTTGATCATAAGACCTTATAAGATTAATCTAACATTCGGGGACGAATGTTCTTAAGGGGGGGAGAATGTTATGTCCCGTGTTTTCGTATAATTGGAAATCGAGAAATAATTGCGATTTGTGTGTTAAAAAGGAAATGATTTGATTTTCGTGAATATGACTATGTGGGTTATGGAATTTTTAATGTTAAGACCTCGGGGAAGGCCGAGGATAAATTTGGAATTTCGGAAATTAGTTTCGGGAATTACAAAACGAGGCGTTTTATGAATTGGGCCAAGAAAATATAACACAAAAAGAGGCCCAATAAATTGAAGGGTGGTCGGCCTTGGGTAGGCCCAAACCCATTATGTGGAGGTCATGTGCATAGCACATGACCCTTAAGAGGATATATATCAATATGTACTTGGTAATTTTCAAGCAAATAAATCAAAACTCAAGAACACAAAAAAAAGGGGGGTTCGGCCGAGAATAGAAAGAGGAGAGAAAAAAATTATCCAAGCCTTGTTTGTGATCCAAAGATCCTAATCTATACATAATTGTGAAGTACTCAAGGCCCTCTTCAACGGGGTATAATTAGTTTGGCACAAGGACTACGTTTGCGACAAGTCGGGGTTTCAAGAAAAGGTGAGAATTCTTACACTTTTATGTTATAGAATTGATATGAATGTGTTAAGGATTGGAAATAGACGAGAATCCCGTAACGTGGATGTTAGTAAAAAGTCGTGGGTGTGTGTGTAGAGTGTGGGTTGGCCGTGAGCCATAGGGAGGAGGAAATGGTGTTAATTGATCTTGTTTAAGTTGGTATAATGCGTTGTTGTGACCCTTACGTCGTAAATGATTGATTGATGAATGAAATTGGCGTTGGAAAATGATTTTGGATATTATCGGAAAGCGTATACCTTCGGTATCATTATGTATATCATTGTATATTTAAGGTGCTAGAGACTTTATATATGAACTTATAATGATGTTAATGAATTCGGAATGAAACGACGTGAGTTAGAATGTTCGTCGTGGATTTTTGATGTTTTAAAGAATTCTGGAAAATAATGGATTTTGGTGTAATTTCGTGTATGGCTTGGATTGTAGTTAGGATGTGATTGTATAAGTTTGAATGTGGAAATGAATACAATTTTGTAGATTTAGAATTGGAGTTTTGAAAGTTTGAATGAAAGTTGCCAACTTAGATAACAAAGTAGAACTTTGAAGCTAGAATGGTTTGATTGTTGTTTGTGTTGTTTGTTGACGTGTGGGCTGTTGTGGTTGATGTATTTTGAGCCGAGCTAAGCCTCGGGGATGTTAGATTTATAGGGGAAATGCTGCCGAAATTTCGGTAGGCAAAAATTGAAGTTAAAGGCATTTTTAAGCCTAAGAATCTCAATTGGTAACTTTGACCATTTGCAGATTTTTGACGAAACGGGACTAGACTTTCGGGAGAGCTTACGACATCTGTGAGGTATGCAAAGCTTCCCACTCCTTCATTTGGCATATCCTAGTATGTTAGTCGAATATGAGACCTTCCGGAGCATTTCTGTTCCTCGAAACCCGATCCACAGAAAAGTTACTATTCATTCAATTCAATTGAAGCCTAAGGGCTCTATTTTGGCTAGAATGCCACCATTCGTCCGAAACCTATCGAAATGTGGTCGGGTAACCTAGAAATGATTATGTATGACCCCTGGCATATAAATGTTCGTAAAAATATGTTCGCCACCTCCCTTTGACTCGAGGTGGGCCCGCTAACCCTGAGACGCCTTATTTGTCTTATTGGGCTGTCCTTTTGAATAACGTTTGGAATGGCACTTTCGATGTTGGAATTCCCGTCTATGGGATATGTTTCGACAATTACGATATGTTAAGCTACGTTCTGAGCTACACATATTATTTTGGAAAAGTTTTGATAAATGAAACTTTATATCGGCTAAGTATCCGACTATTTTGCATTATGATATGACTTATGGGTTTACTTCGTTTTGGAAAACTATTTTGAAGTATGAATTGCATTGGTTTGCTCACGACTCCGCTCATGCCTTATTATGATTTCGTTCACCGGTTCCCGGGCCGGTTTTGATTCGTGCGCCTTATGACAATTCGGCCGTATGCTGTGTTACGGTTCCCGAGGCTTCGCCATAGGGCCGGGTTCCGTTTGGAGTTATGCTGTGATATGGCTCGTGATGCGATACGCTCACCTATGATTATGCTTGTGTTCGGGGATGTACGGAGATTTGAAACCTTCTGGTGTTATGCTGTGTGTGGCGCCAGCGTCGGAGTGGCGACCACGTTCCTAAGCGTTTGCATAATTTCATTGCATTATGTATACGTATATGATTTCGATATAGATTTTGACCTACCCATTTGTACTCCACTTTGACATTTGATTTGCTATCGGTTTTGATCCATATTTCTGTACTCCGTGCTTTACATACTCAGTACATATTTCGTACTGACCCCCTTTCTTCGGGGGCTGCGTTTTATGCCCGCAGGTGCAGATATCGGTGATCCTCCGCAGTAGGCTTCACTTCTTGCTATTCCGGAGTACTCCTATTTGATCCGGAGTCCACTTTTGGTACAAACTCTTTTTGCTTTGTATATATTCGGTATATTTGACTATTTGGGTACGGCGGGGCCATGTCTCGCCATATGTCTTTGTTTTGAGTTCGTAGAGGCCTGTAGTCATATATGTGGGGCGAGGGTCCTATGTATGTTTGTCTGATTCCGTTTTCTGGTCTTAAGGCTGTCTGTTTGTTATGCTGGCCCCAAATGGCCCTTATGCTTATGTTTGCACTTTTGGCCGACGATGTCTACTCCGCCGCTTCGTTTGTATTTGATATGATATTTTGATTTGGCACGACCGCTTAAGACATATTTTGATATAAATTATGTTCGGTATGATTTCGAAAAATTATGAAATAAGTTTGGATTTGCAAATGAATGTGCGATTCGGTCTGGGTACCCAGGTAGGGTGCCAGTCGCGGCCCACGGGGCTGGGTCGTGACAAAAGTGGTATCAGAGCGGTTTGTCCTCGAAATGTCTACAGGCCGTGTCTCGTAGAGTCTTGTTTATCGATGTGTTGTGCACCACATCCATAAACGAGAAGCTACAGGGCATTTAGGATGTTACTTTCTTTGGAATCTTAGATCGTGCGATAGAGCTGTGCTATTAGGATGATTTTGATCTGACTCGCCTTTGTGTTTGCAGTGATGCCTCCGAAGAAGGCAACGGCGGCCCAGAAGGGCAAGGCGAGGATTGGAGATACTAGTCAGGCACAGCGAGCTACCCGGGCTCGTGTTTATGATTTGCCTGAGGATGTGCCTCATTCTGAGGGGTCTGCTACACCCCCACTAGTACAGCCTGGAGCAGGACCTTCAGCAGCTCCAAAGGTCCGTTTACCCGCACCCGAGACTCCAGCTCCTCAGCCAGGGGCGGAGGATAGGACCTTGAGAGAGGCTGTACAGTTGTTGACTACCTTGGTGGCAGGGCAGGCTCGCAGACGCGGGCGGAGGGATGATGATGACGATGACAGGCGGGACAGCCTGAGAGTTCGGGAGTTTCTGTTATGTGGCCCTCCAGAGTTCTTCGGGTCTAAGCCCGATGAGGACCGCCATGACTTTATTCGGGGGATGCGACGCTCACTGGACTTGGTCAGGGCTTCAGAGACCGAGTCAGTTGAGCTGGCTTCGCACCGGCTTCGAGATGTGGCTACCCACTGGTACGAGACTTGGGAGCTGTCTAGGGGAGAGGGTGCCCCTCCAGCCACTTGGGATCAGTTTGTGACAGCATTCACCCGCCACTTTTTGCCACCCGAGTTACGGCGGGCATGGGCTGATCGATTCTTACGTCTGCAGCAGAGGGGTCGGAGTGTTCGCGAGTATAACCTTGAGTTTGATTCTCTGGCCCGATATGCACCGGCCGTGGTAGCAGATATGTCCGATCGGATGCACAGATATGTTATGGGATTGGACCGGTATTTGGTTGATAGCTGTATGGCAGTGTCATTGCAGGCAGACATGGACATTTCCCGACTTCAGGCCTATGCGATGGGTATGGAGGACCGTCGCAGGTCTGATCCTGCTGGCAAAGATCGAGATAGGAGGCCGCCCAAGAGGGCTAGGTCCGCAGGTTATTCTGGAGATTCTCGAGGCGGACAGCCTCAATAGCAGCAGTCAGATAGGCATTTTCCTTCGTCCGGCCGGATTACTCAGTCAGGCAGCCGGAGATTCGATAGTACATGACCGTCTGGGGCCGGTCAGAGCTCCAGAGTGGCAGGTTCACAGGTACCCAGGGGTCCCAGCCAGGCCAGACCACCCAGACCCCGTTGTCCTCATTGCGGGAAGTCTTATCCCGGGGAGTGTTACCGAGCGACTGGAGCTTGCTTTTCGTGTGGTGGTCAGGGCCACTTTATGAGAGACTATCCTTTGACTAGCAGTTCTGGTAGTGCTGCTCAGCAGACAGGGTCAGCCGCCGGTTCTTCTTCTGCTCCATCAGTTGCACGCCCTGGAGGGCGAGGTATTTCAGCACCGGTAGGACGCGGTCGAGGCCGCGGTGGCGCTTCAGGTTCTAGCGGTCCCTCGAACCGCATATATGCTTTGGCCAGCCGCCAGGATCAGGAGGCTTCGCCAAATGTCGTCACAGGTACATTGCTGGTTTTCTCCAGATCTGTATATGCATTGATTGACCCTGGCTCTACTTTATCATATATCTCCCCGCTTGTTGCTAGTAAAATTGGGATAGTGTCTGAGCCTATAGAGCCATTTGAGGTAGCTACGCAAGTTGGGGATTTTGTTATAGCAAGACAGATCTATAGAGATTGTTCTGTGACCATTTATGGTCGTAGCACTAAGGATGATCTGATAGAGTTAGATATGCTTGAGTTTGACGTCATTATGGGCATGGACTGGTTGTCTTCCTGTTATGCTAATGTCGACTGCCAGAAAAAGGTAGTCCGTTTTCAGTTTCCAGGGGAACCAGTCATAGAGTGGTTCGGATCTACAGCATCGCTGAGAGGTAAGTTTATTTCATACCTCAAGGCTAAGAAGATGATCCAGAAGGGGTATATCTATCATTTGGTTCGTGTGCACGATACTGCCGCGGAGGTACCTACCCTTCAGTCCGTTCCGGTCGTCAGTGAGTTTCCAGATGTTTTTCCTGACGAGCTTCCTGGCCTTCCGCCTGAGCGGGAGATTGATTTTACTATCGAGTTGATGCCGGATACGCAGCCTATATCTATTCCTCCGTACAGAATGGCACCAGCTGAGTTGAAGGAGTTGAAAGAGCAGCTGAAAGATTTGTTGGATAAGGGCTTTATCAGACCCAGCACATCACCCTGGGGAGCGCCGGTATTGTTTGTCAGAAAGAAAGATGGGTCATTGCGGATGTGTATCGATTACCGACAGCTTAATAAGGTGACTATAAAGAATAAATATCCCCTCCCCCGGATTGATGATTTGTTTGATTAGCTGCAGGGTGCTAGACACTTTTCAAAGATAGATCTGCGCTCAGGTTATCATCAGGTGCGAGTACGGGAGTCAGATATCCCGAAGACTGCTTTCAGGACCCGGTACGGGCATTATGAGTTCAGAGTTATGTCTTTCGGGCTGACTAATGCTCCAGCAGTATTTATGGATCTGATGAACCGGGTATTTCGGCCTTTTCTGGATATGTTTGTTATTGTGTTTATCGATGATATTCTGATTTACTCGCGATCAGCCGAGGAGCATTCAGATCATTTGAGGACGGTACTTGGCATCCTCCGTTAGCAGAAGTTATATGCTAAATTCTCTAAGTGTGAGTTCTGGTTGACTTCTGTGGCATTCTTGGGCCATATTGTCGGCGCAGATGGTATTCGGGTTGACACGCAGAAGATTGAGGCTGTGCAGAATTGGCCCAGGCCTACTACACTGACAGAGGTGCGCAGTTTTCTGGGATTGGCTGGGTATTATCGCAGGTTTGTGGAGGATTTTTCTTCTATTGCAGCACCACTGACGAGGCTTACCCAGAAAGCAGCAAAATTCCAGTGGTCGGATGCCTGCGAGCGCAACTTTCAGATGCTGAAGGAGAGATTGATTACAACACCAGTTCTGGCTCTTCCAGAGGGATCTGACGGGTATGTTGTCTATTGTGACGCCTCTGGTATTGGGATAGGATGTGTATTGATGCAGCACGGTCGAGTCATAGCCTATGCTTCCCGCCAGCTCAGACCGCACGAGAAGAACTATCCCACTCATGATCTTGAGTTGGCCGCGGTGATTCATGCTTTGAAGATTTGGCGGCATTATTTATATGGGGTCCATGTTGATATCTATATGGACCATAAGAGTCTCCAGTATATTTTTAGGCAGAAGGAACTAAATTTGCGGCAGCGGAGATGGCTTGAGCTACTAAAGGACTACGACGTTGATATTCTGTACCATCCGGGGAAAGCCAATGTGGTAGCTGACGCGCTTAGCCGCAAGTCCGTGGGCAGTCTGGCTGATGTTCCATCTGATAAGAGAGATTTGGTTCGTGATATTCATCAGCTGGCCAACCTCGGAGTCCGTTTGGTGGATTCTGGAGATTCTGGGATTTCTGTTCGTCCAGTTGCCGAGTCATCTATTATTCAGGAGGTAAAGCAGCGCCAGTTTGAGGATCCTTTTTTGATTCAGTACAGAGATGTGGCCCTTAATAAAGCAAAGACTCAGTTTGAGATCTCGCCTGACGGAGTATTATTATATGACGGCAGATTCTGTGTACCGGACGTTGCGGGCTTACGGCGGCAGATTATGGGCGAGGCCCATAATGCACGGTATTCTGTTCATCCTGGTTCCACTAAAATGTATCGGGACCTCAGGTGTTTGTATTGGTGGGACGGCATGAAGAAAGATATTGCTGAGTTTATTAGTCAGTGCCCGAACTGCCAGCAAGTTAAGATCGAGCATCAGAAGCCCGGTGGATTATTACAGGAGATGGAAATTCCAGCCTGGAAATGGGAGATAATTAATATGGATTTCGTTGTTGGATTACCGCGCACTCCACGCAGGTACGACTCTATCTGGGTTGTTGTTGACAGGCTGACGAAATCAGCCCATTTCTTTCCGTTCGGACTACTTATTCGGCTGAGGACTATGCCAGATTTTATATCAGAGAGATAGTCAGACTTCACGGAGTCCCTATATCTATTATTACTGACCGAGGTACCCAGTTTACAGCAAATTTCTGGAGGTCATTTCAGGAGGGATTAGGGACTCAGGTGAGTCTCAGTACAGCTTTTCACCCTCAGTCCGACGGGCAGGCCGAGCGCGCACTATTCAGATGCTCGAAGATATGTTGCGGGCCTGCGTTATTGATTTCAGGGGCAGCTGGGATGATCATTTGCCGCTTATTGAGTTTGCCTATAATAACAGTTATCACTCCAGCATCCAGATGGCACCGTATGAAGCCCTGTATGGCAGGAAATGCAGATCTCCTATTGGTTAGTTTGACGTGGGCGAGACTAAGCTGATTGGGCCAGATGTGATCCAGGAAGCTGTATATAAGGTAAAGCTTATTCGAGAACGATTATTGGCTGCTCAGAGTCGACAGAAAGCTTATGCAGATAGACGACGTCGACCGTTAGAGTTCCGGATTGGCGACTGGGTATTCCTGAAGGTGTCGCCCATGAAGGGTGTCATGAGATTCGGTAGAAAGGGTAAGTTGAGCCCCCGGTACATTGGGCCGTATCAGATCGTGCGAAAGATAGGCGAGGTCGCCTATGAGCTAGACTTACCATCCGACTTGGAGGCCGTACACCCGGTGTTTCATGTGTCTATGTTGCGGAAATGTATTGGTGATCCTTCCAGGATATTCCCAGTAGATGACATTCAGGTGACGGAGCAGTTATCTTATGACGAGCAGCCTGTATCTATTCTGGATCGACAGGTGCGGAGACTACGCACTAAAGAAGTGCCCTCCGTCAAAGTCCTGTGGCGCAACAATAATCGGGAGGAGATGACTTGGGAGGCGGAGGACGAGATGAAGAAGAAATATCCCCACTTGTTTCCGACGTCCACAGGTAATCTAATTTTTTTCAGTTTGTTGTGTTGATTGATAAAATAAATTATGTATGTCATTATTAAAAAGGGATACTCCTGCCTTGATCATAAGACCTTATAAGATTAATCTAACATTCGGGGACGAATGTTCTTAAGGGGGGGAGAATGTTATGTCCCGTGTTTTCGTATAATTGGAAATCGAGAAATAATTGCGATTTGTGTGTTAAAAAGGAAATGATTTGATTTTCGTGAATATGACTATGTGGGTTATGGAATTTTTAATGTTAAGACCTCGGGGAAGGCCGAGGATAAATTTGGAATTTCGGAAATTAGTTTCGGGAATTACAAAACGAGGCGTTTTATGAATTGGGCCAAGAAAATATAACACAAAAAGAGGCCCAATAAATTGAAGGGTGGTCGGCCTTGGGTAGGCCCAAACCCATTATGTGGAGGTCATGTGCATAGCACATGACCCTTAAGAGGATATATATCAATATGTACTTGGTAATTTTCAAGCAAATAAATCAAAACTCAAGAACACAAAAAAAAGGGGGGTTCGGCCGAGAATAGAAAGAGGAGAGAAAAAAATTATCCAAGCCTTGTTTGTGATCCAAAGATCCTAATCTCTACATAATTGTGAAGTACTCAAGGCCCTCTTCAACGGGGTATAATTAGTTTGGCACAAGGACTACGTTTGCGACAAGTCGGGGTTTCAAGAAAAGGTGAGAATTCTTACACTTTTATGTTATAGAATTGATATGAATGTGTTAAGGATTGGAAATAGACGAGAATCCCGTAACGTGGATGTTAGTAAAAAGTCGTGGGTGTGTGTGTAGAGTGTGGGTTGGCCGTGAGCCATAGGGAGGAGGAAATGGTGTTAATTGATCTTGTTTAAGTTGGTATAATGCGTTGTTGTGACCCTTACGTCGTAAATGATTGATTGATGAATGAAATTGGCGTTGGAAAATGATTTTGGATATTATCGGAAAGCGTATACCTTCGGTATCATTATGTATATCATTGTATATTTAAGGTGCTAGAGACTTTATATATGAACTTATAATGATGTTAATGAATTCGGAATGAAACGACGTGAGTTAGAATGTTCGTCGTGGATTTTTGATGTTTTAAAGAATTCTGGAAAATAATGGATTTTGGTGTAATTTCGTGTATGGCTTGGATTGTAGTTAGGATGTGATTGTATAAGTTTGAATGTGGAAATGAATACAATTTTGTAGATTTAGAATTGGAGTTTTGAAAGTTTGAATGAAAGTTGCCAACTTAGATAACAAAGTAGAACTTTGAAGCTAGAATGGTTTGATTGTTGTTTGTGTTGTTTGTTGACGTGTGGGCTGTTGTGGTTGATGTATTTTGAGCCGAGCTAAGCCTCGGGGATGTTAGATTTATAGGGGAAATGCTGCCGAAATTTCGGTAGGCAAAAATTGAAGTTAAAGGCATTTTTAAGCCTAAGAATCTCAATTGGTAACTTTGACCATTTGCAGATTTTTGACGAAACGGGACTGGACTTTCGGGAGAGCTTACGACATCTGTGAGGTATGCAAAGCTTCCCACTCCTTCATTTGGCATATCCTAGTATGTTAGTCGAATATGAGACCTTCCGGAGCATTTCTGTTCCTCGAAACCCGATCCACAGAAAAGTTACTATTCATTCAATTCAATTGAAGCCTAAGGGCTCTATTTTGGCTAGAATGCCACCATTCGTCCGAAACCTATCGAAATGTGGTCGGGTAACCTAGAAATGATTATGTATGACCCCTGGCATATAAATGTTCGTAAAAATATGTTCGCCACCTCCCTTTGACTCGAGGTGGGCCCGCTAACCCTGAGACGCCTTATTTGTCTTATTGGGCTGTCCTTTTGAATAACGTTTGGAATGGCACTTTCGATGTTGGAATTCCCGTCTATGGGATATGTTTCGACAATTACGATATGTTAAGCTACGTTCTGAGCTACACATATTATTTTGGAAAAGTTTTGATAAATGAAACTTTATATCGGCTAAGTATCCGACTATTTTGCATTATGATATGACTTATGGGTTTACTTCGTTTTGGAAAACTATTTTGAAGTATGAATTGCATTGGTTTGCTCACGACTCCGCTCATGCCTTATTATGATTTCGTTCACCGGTTCCCGGGCCGGTTTTGATTCGTGCGCCTTATGACAATTCGGCCGTATGCTGTGTTACGGTTCCCGAGGCTTCGCCATAGGGCCGGGTTCCGTTTGGAGTTATGCTGTGATATGGCTCGTGATGCGATACGCTCACCTATGATTATGCTTGTGTTCGGGGATGTACGGAGATTTGAAACCTTCTGGTGTTATGCTGTGTGTGGAGCCAGCGTCGGAGTGGCGACCACGTTCCTAAGCGTTTGCATGATTTCATTGCATTATGTATACGTATATGATTTCGATATAGATTTTGACCTACCCATTTGTACTCCACTTTGACATTTGATTTGCTATCGGTTTTGATCCATATTTCTGTACTCCGTGCTTTACATACTCAGTACATATTTCGTACTGACCCCCTTTCTTCGGGGGCTGCGTTTTATGCCCGCAGGTGCAGATATCGGTGATCCTCCGCAGTAGGCTTCACTTCTTGCTATTCCGGAGTACTCCTATTTGATCCGGAGGCCACTTTTGGTACAAACTCTTTTTGCTTTGTATATATTCGGTATATTTGACTATTTGGGTACGGCGGGGCCCTGTCTCGCCATATGTCTTTGTTTTGAGTTTGTAGAGGCCTGTAGTCATATATGTGGGGCGAGGGTCCTATGTATGTTTGTCTGATTTTGTTTTCTGGTCTCAAAGCGGTCCGTTCGTTATGATGGCCCCAAATGGCCCTTATGCTTATGTCTGCACTTTTGGCCGGCGATGTCTACTCCGCCGCTTCGTTTGTATTTGATATGATATTTTGATTTGGCACGACCGCTTAAGACATATTTTGATATAAATTATGTTCGGTATGATTTCGAAAAATTATGAAATAAGTTTGGATTTGCAAATGAATGTGCGATTCGGTCTGGGTACCCAGGTAGGGTGCCAGTCGCGGCCCACGGGGCTGGGTCGTGACATAAATAATGTCTCCATATCTTCAGGGCATGGATCACCGCTGCAAGCTCCAGATCGTGAGTAGGATAATTCTTTTCATGCTTTTTCAATTACCGAGAAGCATAAGCTATAACTCTGCCGTGCTGCATCAATACACAGCCCAATCCCACGCCAGAAGCGTCACAATAAATAACATATCCATCGGGTCCCTCTGGAAGAGTCAGAACTGGGGCTGTGGTCAGCTTCTCTTTCAGCAACTGGAAGCTTCGTTCACAAGCATCAGTCCACTGGAACTTGGCTCCCTTCTGAGTTAGCCTTGTCAAAGGCGCTGAAATCGAAGCAAAATTTTCCACAAATCTTCTGTAATAGCCAGCTAACCCCAGGAAACTACGTACCTCTGTGGGCGTCGTGGGTCTGGGCCAATTTTTCACGGCCTCAATCTTCTGTGTATCCACCCGGACACCATCAGCTGCAATAATATGCCCCAGGAATGCCACTGAAGCCAGCCAGAATTCACATTTAGAAAATTTTGCATATAATTTCCGATGCCGAAGTACCCCAAGTACCGCTCTCAGATGATCTGCGTGTTCTGCCTCGGACCGAGAATAAACCAGGATATCATCGATAAATACAATTACGAACATGTCTAAGAACGGCCTGAATACCCGGTTCATTAAATCCATGAATACCGCAGGAGCATTGGTCAGCCCAAAAGACATAACTCTGAATTCATAATGCCCATATCTGGTCCAGAATGCTGTCTTAGGAATATCAGCCTCTCGTACCCGTACCTGATGATAGCCTGACCGAAGATCTATCTTCGAAAAATATTTGGCGCCCTGCAACTGATCAAACAAGTCATCAATTCTGGGGAGGGGGTATTTATTCTTTATAGTTACCTTATTCAGCTGCCGATAATCAATACACATACGCAGCGACCCGTCTTTCTTACGCACAAATAATACCGGGGCCCCCCAAGGCGTAGTACTGGGCCTGATAAAGCCTTTTTCTAACAGATCCTTCAACTGCTCTTTCAGTTCTTTCAATTCTGCCGGTGCCATTCTGTACGGGGGAATAGATATCGGCTGAGTATCTGGAAGCAAATCAATAGTAAAATCTATCTCCCGTTCCGGAGGAAGGCCTGGAAGCTCATCTGGGAATACATCTGGAAATTCATTAACCACGGGAACTGACTGAAGAGTCGGCGTTTCTGCTGTCAAGTCTTGTACCCGAACCAGATGATAAAAATAACCCTTTCTGATCATTTTCTTCGCCTTAAGGTATGAAATAAACTTACCTTTCGGCGATGCTGTATTACCGGCCCATTCTATAACTGGCTCCCCGGGAAACTGGAAGCGAACTACCTTATTTTGGCAGTCAACATTAGCATAACAGGAAGCTAGCCAGTTCATACCCATAATAACATCGAACTCGATCATATCTAACTCCACCAGATCTGCCTTAGTGTCTCGGCCGCATATAATTACAGAACAGCCTTTATACACCTGTTTCGCTACAATAAAGTCCCCAATCGGTGTGGCTACCTCAAACGGCTCTATAGGTTCAGACGTTATACCAATTTTACTAGCAACCAGAGGCCAAATATATGACAAGGTCGAACCTGGATCAATCAATGCATACACAGACCGAGAGAAAACCGATAATGTACCTGTAACGACATTAGGCGATGCCTCCTGATCCTGGCGGCTGGACAGAGCATAAATGCGGTTCGAAGGACCGCTAGTACCAGAAGCTCCACCACGGCCTCTGCCGCGACCCGCTGGTGTTGAAGTACCTGGCCCCGTAGGGCGCATAGCCACTGATAAAGATGAAGACCCGACGGCTGATCCGGTAGGCTGCGCTGCACCACCCGAACTACCCTTATACGGGCAATCTCTCACAGAATGGCCCTGATGGCCACAAGAAAAACATGCACCGGTGGCTTTGTAGCACTCCCCCGGATGGTATTTGCCACAATAAGAACACCGAGGCCTAGGTGGCCTCGTCTGACCAGAACCCCTATCTGTCCGCGAACCTGAAGCCCTGGAGCTCTGACCTGCTCCTGAATACCCTGGGCTATCAAATCTGCGACCTGTAGGCTGTGGAGGTGCGCTCTGTGCCGGCTGGGATAGATGTCTGCTAGGTTGCTGAGGCTGTCTACCCCGAAAATCTCCAGAATACCCAGACGATCTGGCCCTCTTGGGCTGTCTCCGATCCTGACTCCTATCAGGCTGACGCTCCCTATGCCGGTCCTCCATGCCCTGGGCGTGCGCCTGAATCCGAGCAATATCCATGCTGGGCTGAGCAGCCAATACCAAACAGTTGTCGACAAAATAACGGTCCAGCCCCATAATGTACCTGTGCATCCTGTCAGCCATAGTAGCTACCACAGCAGGTGCGTATCGGGCTAATGAGTCGAACTCCATACTGTACTCTCGAACACTGCGACCCCTCTGTCTCAGCAATAAGAATCTGTCAGCCTTGGCCCGCCGTAACTCCGGAGGCAGAAAATGGCTAAGAAAAGCCTGAGAAAAATCATCCCAAACTGCTGGGGGAGCGCCGTCACCCCTAGATAACTCCCATGACTCGTGCCAATTAGCCGCCACATCATACAACCGGTACGAGGCCAACGCAACTGACTCTGTCTCGGAAGCATTAATCAGCTGTAAAGTGCGCCGCATCTTCCTGATAAACTCCTCAGGATCCTCCTCGGGCTTAGTCCCGAAGAACTCTGGAGGACCACAAGTCAAGAACTCACGGGCTCTCGAACTGTCACGCCTGTAAGCCCGGTCACCTCCCAGTCCGTGCCCCTGAACCTGTCCTGCCACAAGTCTGGTCAATAGCTGGACTGCCTCTCTCATGGACTGATCCTCAGTGCCTGGCCGTGGAGCTGGGGGCTCAGGTACTGGAATCTCGGGAGCTGGCGGTGGAGCCGCCCCCCGACCTGCAGCTGCTGCTGCTCCAATCTCCTCTATATGTGGCGGTGTGGAAGAGCCCTCTGCCGGGGGCAAAATATCAGGAGCAATATGAGCATGGGCCCTGGTAACCCTCTGGGCCCGACTAGTCTCTCCCACAGCTGCTGCCTTGGCCTTTTGGGCCGCTGTAGCCTTTTTTGGAGGCATAACTGCAAATGTAACAATTCGCTAGGGAGGAATCATCTTGATAACACAGCTCTATCGCACGATCTAAGACAGAAAGAAGGGTAGTATCCTAAATGCCCTGTAGCCTCCTGTTTATAGGTTTGGTGCACAACACACCGATAAACAAGACTCTACTAGACACGGTCTGTAGACATTCCGAGGACGAACCGCTCTGATACCACTTTTGTCACGACCCAACCCCGTAGGCCGTGACTAGTGCCCGATCTGGGCACTCAAACACATTCTAGTATATAGCAGAAGCCGACAAGGCTTTATTTCCAATTTAGATTATTTCCAGAAAAATTTCGGCAGAGTTTCCTTTGTTTTACGGACTACCCCATATACCCTGCACGCAGAAAATACCAACAAAGGCCGCACAGGGCCAACAGAGTAACATTTAAATATATGCGGACCGGCCGCCGCGACGAATGGGATCGCCCAAACACAACATATACACACAGCTGTACAGAAAGATCCCAACCCACAAACATGTCCACAGACCTCTAACAGACCGACAGAATCATATGACGGGACAGGGCCCCGCCGTACCCATGAACGAGAATATACATATATAGAAGTGACATACTATACCAAAAGATGGCTCTGAATAAAAGAGCGCTCCAAAAATAGCAGAATGAGATCCTAAGCGGACGGATCAGTAAACCTGTCGTCGGTACCTGCGCGGCATGAAAACGCAGCCCCCGAAGAAAGGGGGTCAGTACGAAATATGTACTGAATATGTAAAGCCTGAGTTGCAGAAACAAAATCATAACTGGTATAGAACGTACAGAAAGTAAACAGAAAATACAAAGTATCAGATATATATTTTCAAAACATGCGGAGTGTGTACAAAAACATATGTCATATCAAATCCGGCCCCTGCCAAGGGACTCGGCAGACAGAACGTGGCCACCCTCCCGACGCTGGTGCCACAACACAGAAGAATCAGAATAGGGGCATAACCCCGTAACATAATATGTCATATCAGATGGCCATAGTAAATCATATCAGAACAAGCGTACATGACACAACATACTCCACAAACCCATGTACGCGTATACCTGCCCCCTCACATCGAGGCACGGCGAACAATGCAAAGGATCACGCTTGACAACATATCCTGGCCCGGGCTCAGTGTGGGAAACATTGGGCATCCACGAATGGAGTAGTGAGAGACTAATGCAATTAAAATATCATGAATGTTTCCATAGACTCGATGAGGCATATCAAGGACAAACCGATCCAATGAAGTCGGAAGGAATCATAGTAAATGAGTTTCGAGTATCAAAACAATTTATCAGACTTAGTGGAATATTTAAAACAACGTTTGTTAGGTAATTAGAATGGTAGTCAAAACGTTTCTTTTAAGAACTATTCGAAAAGAAGACTTAAGTACATTAAGGGCAAAACCGGGAATAGTGGGCCCACCTCGGGACAAGCAAGGCGATGGGTCCAAATTACGCCCTTTAAGCTTATGGGATCACCTATAAAGGTTCTACGGACATTCTGTAGCTTTCCAAGGAGTTTAGAGAAGGTTTGCATAATTTCCAAGAAAACATACCAAAAGAGTTCAATCTTACTGAAAGAAAAAGTGATATTTTCACTTGCGGATTCCGAGGGGCAGAAAGTCTTTCGAGCCCCGAATTCAATCCTAATACACTTAGGCATGCCAAAAGAAGGATCGGGGTAGCTTTACATACCTTTTGAGCTTTTTAAGCCTATCCAAGCCCACTCTCCGTTTCGTCGAAAATCTGCAAATGGTCACATTTACCAATTGTAAGCTATAGATGCTACGAATTCAATTCAACTCCTATTTGTCTACCGGAATTTCGGCAGCACTTCCCCTATACATATAGCACCCCCGAGAATTCAACTCGGCTCACAATCATCAACAACAACCCAAACAACAACATCAACATCAACAACAAACACTAGAGACACAATATGGCACAACTAGTTCTACTTGCCGACATAATGCCATAACCTTTACTTTAACCTTAACTTTCAAACTAATCTCAACGATTTCACATTCATTATCAATCTAGATCACCACAACATAGTTTAGAAGCATTTCATATCGTTTTCCTCAAATTATACACACTAAACAACTTAATTCATTTCTATCTCAAATCAAGCACACCTTACGGCCATATGTTTATTTTTCCATATCAACTAAATTCATCCAACTTTCAATTCCCATATGCATTTCATCACAATTACAACTAGAATATAACATAAATTCAACACATTATCACCACACAACACCACACACACCCACGGCTACAAGCCATATTCCAAACCCACTTTGTAAACTTCCATTTTTCCATACAATCAACACATTTCTATATACTACAACACAATCAAAACTTCATAACACAATAAAAAGGTAGAAATTCTTACCTTTTCTTCAAGTCTTCTTCACTTGGAGATATGATCACTTTGGTGATTCTAATGCTCCCCACTCCAAACCAACTATACCAAGTTACAAAGGAACCTTGACTTAGTAGGAAATCAACAAGAAATAATTTTTTAGAACAATATTTTTGGTAGCTAATTTTTCCTCCCAAACCCAAGGGCACCCCTTTCTCTTGCTCTTGTTCTTGATTTCTATCCTTGTCTATTTTTCTTGAACCTTCTTAAGGGATAAAGACCAATATATAATATAATACCTTATGTTAATTAATCACATGGAAATTTAATACAAATTGTGGGCTTGGGCCACACCATGGCCGGCCACTCCAATGCATTGGGCCTTAAATTCCATTCCATTATTTTTGGCCCAATGACTTATAGTCCACGTTTTGTAATTCCCGAAACTAATTTCCAAAATTCCAAAATTTCCCTTAGCCTTGTCCCACACTTCCATGACTCTATTCTTTCATGCATAACCCCTATGTTCAACAAAATATCAAATTTGACCTTATATCTCAAGAATCCAATATAATTCAAGTTTTTCCAAACGTGTGAAAACACGGGATATAACAATTTAGAAAGCAGTAGGGCAGGGTGCAACACAGAAACACCAAAAAGGAAACAAAATTACACATGTACAATGCTTCCCTACACCCATACCCCAACATGTCATTTCACATAGTATCCCTCTTCTCCCTTTACTAGAACCTTAGTGGGTTCCATAGAAGTGTGATTGAACATAGAGGAACCCTAGCCGCCTAGGATCAGTAGTACTAGGCTGAGTATATTAACTCAAAGCTATTCCTTACCTTTCCCTCGCCCTAGGTAAATCACTCTTTGCCTTATCACATCCGAGTGACAACCTCTTTAAGTTTCTTTTTACATTTACAAAGGCCACAACAGTGTTATCATTCCCCTTTAATAAGTTATACTAGTTCAGCTTACATGGTCTAGCAAACACCTAATCTTGAAACTTCTAAGCTATTGTGACACAGTGAATTCCATGCAGACAAAACAGCCAACACTTAATCATGAATCAGTTTTAATCAAACATCTTATCATACTCAATCAGCATTTCTATATTTGATAAACAAGTGATCAATATAAGGTCCATTTTAATCATCTACACCCACAATATATATAATATATGCATATGAACTAAACACTTGTTTGACTCTGACATTGATGTTCAGTTACAAGCATTTGAATATTATAATGGTTAAGGTCAATTAGTTAACTCAGAAGCATATCAGTATTGTAGACATTTCAAATAAAAGGGACAGACCTTGAATCAACGGGGCATAGCTAACAACAATATTTAAAAAATACTCAAGCATTTGACTTGGTCCATACTCAACATATTTATGATTTATCTACCAACAACCAGACAAGTAACTATACTAAACCAACATTGACTAACAATAAGCAGAAATTAAACCAGGTAAACATACATATAATAGCTGAATGATCAGCCGAAGCTAGCAACGCAGTTGTGCTACTATTACCTCTATTTAACAATGACTACACAAGGTAAATAGTATCACGACCCAACTAGTGGGCCATGACGGGTACCCAGAGCTGGCTACCGAGCACCACTCATCATGCTATCTATTGTACTCAACCTGGATATATATCATTTTCAACATAGAACTTGTCATAAACCAATTTCCGAATGTCCCAAAACATATATATATATATATATATATATGCATAAGCCCACGATGCTACAAAATGATGTAC
This sequence comes from Lycium barbarum, assembly GCF_019175385.1. NCBI lineage: Eukaryota > Viridiplantae > Streptophyta > Magnoliopsida > Solanales > Solanaceae > Lycium > Lycium barbarum. The sequence continues at coordinate 47,859,506 of NC_083341.1, read as the reverse complement.
AACACATACACTGAAAAAGTCTCATGACATCTACAACCCACATATAAGTATCTACGAGCCCCTAACTGAAGTACTGAAATCATGAGGGCGGGACATGACCCTGCTATGCCCCAATATATACACAAAAGAATATACCAAGAAATGGTGCCTCCGAAGTAGTGGAGTGCTTCTGAAAATTTGTTGAGTAGGCTCCTAAGTGTCTGCACCGTCTTCCGGTCTACCTGTGGGCATGAATACAATGTCCATAAAAGAAAGGACGTCAGTACGAACAATATACTGAGTATGTTTGAGATTGAAATAGAATGGTTTTTTCATTTCGGTGATGTTGAGATGACTTCTACCGAAGAAGAACCAAAGACCGTTTGGATAGTGTTGGCACATGTTTTAAATGAGGAAGAAAGCTCGATCACAACATTTTGGTACCGCCTAGGCCTACCTTTCGAGAAATCATAAACAAACTTTCCTTTATAAAAGCAGATAAGGTATCCACCCCGAACATAGCCTTCTTCGACCTTTATGTCCTTTCCGGACGTACAAACGGTTTCTTACAATAGAGGAGAGTTTATCTCTTACCGAGCTTGGGAAAATACCCAAGCCCAATCCTTTGCCATATGTTTGTTGGGGACTATGGTTTTCTCTTAAAACCCTAGTTTGGCCATCGATTCTCGCAACATCATGGTCGCCAATGCCATATTCTATGGTGTCACCAAAGACAAAGGGATCAAATATTTCACTTTGACACCCATCATACTTGCAGACATGTACCGGTCCTTAGGCAGTTGCAAAAACGGACACGATATTTTTAACGTGGTAATCTACTCCTACAATGGTGGATAGTCAAGCATTTACTTAAAGTAATTTGAACACAAACATTGAATGGTACAGTTGATGTCAACTTCCTCGAATCTCAAGTCACGAGGATTTCTTTGAGATATTTTAGGGATATGCGGTCCAGAATGGGTTGGGCTCGAAATTTTTCAGAGTTAAGAGAGAAATATGATCAGTGAATATTTGATGACGTCATCTCCAAAAGCGTCATTGTCCGAGGAGGAAAACTGCCTTCTTTACCACTTATTGGCATTTAGGGAATCCGACCTTATTCTCTGCCGAATGTATTGCCGCAGTTTGGGAGAAGACAAGAGATACCCCATGTTACACCTTGGAAATTTCATGTCGTCGTGTGGTGAATGAACCACTGCAAGCTTAAGGGTAACAGGAAGTTCATAAGACTAAAAGACGGATAATTAGTGGCCTTAGAATGCATACGTTAAGATTTTGAAGTCATATGAATTGACAAGAATAAGGATTAGTAAGGGCAAGTGGAGTATAAGTGGGGTTTAGGAAAGGTTTCATAAATTATTGCGTTAAGAATTGTCTGGCAAGGCCCCGAGGGCGAGTTATAAGGATGTTTAGATCATTAATGAAGTATTAAACAAGTGTTAAGAAGGGTGTACAAGGATTGGAGATCAAACAAAACGACGAGGACAACTTTGGAAAAACTGTGAGTTACACGACCACATTATACGGCCTGTGGAATTTTATACGGACCGTATAACGGTCCGTATAAACCAACAACAACTATGTGTTCAATGATGGTGAACCACAGACACTTATACAGACCGTGAAATGTTATACGGACTGTATAAGTGGTCCGTATAAGTCCCTACGGGCTGAGTTATTCCAAGTATTTAAATGTGATCCCACTTCATTACATTCATTCTCCTCACTTCTCCACTTCTCTCCAAGATTTTAGAGGGTTCCACACACACTTCATATACAAGAATACAAAGGAAAGCAAAGATCAATATCAAGAATTCAAGTGAATCAAGTGCAAGAAGATCACTAGGGTTCCTCCAAGTCAAGAATTCTCTTAGGAGTGAAGTTAGGGTTTTCTCCAAAGTGAAGTATTGCCAACCAAAACCCGTTCCTACGCATTCAAAGGTGAGTTTCATGATTATTCCATGTTGTTTAAGGTAAGGAAAAGTTGAAACACTTGGATTATGGAAGACAATGGAAAATGGATGACAAAAGATGAGATTAGTGGCAATTGTGAATAGTAGATTAATATGAATCATGAATCTTGGTATGTTAATCACGTTATAAATGAGGTTAGGAGTATGAGAGGAGCATTAGATGAGAATGAATGTAACGTTATAGTATGATTATGACTATGGATGATCGTGAGAGGAAATTGTAGGAATTGGATAATAATGAATTCGACTAAAGTCATTGTGGATGATATTATAAATGTTATTATTGACGTCTGGTAGTTGAAATATGATATGGGGAAAGTAGTATAAACAAAGGAAATGCTGCCCAATTTTCCCTAGAAATAGTAACACGTTCTTATATTCGATTAAGTAATGTTGACGTGAATTCTCTTGAAGGTAGAAACGTGGGCATTGAAGGAGAACAAGCAAGCGATAAAATAGTTAAACAGAAAAGGTATGTGAGGCTAGTCCTTTCTTTCTATGGCATGAATCCTATAGCATGACTTCTCCTTCCTTTTCATGATTCTCCTACATTCCGGAAAACTAATAGCCTATGTTTATGTATAGCTATATGAGCTAAGAGATATATTATGAGCCCAATAATGATGATGATGATTTTAAGTCTAAAGATTCTAGAGATTATGAGATGATGTTCCTATATAGTTAACGATGTTGTTCATTGCACACACTCACCTTATATACTATTTCCTTCGAGGTGAGGCAGAATGCTTATAAATGCTCCATAATGGAATCGGGGGTTCATGACCTTATGTCACCCCGATAGAGTATAATTGTCTTAAGTTTCCAGTCATGCGTTATGGTAATGTTATGATGAGAATATGATAAGTCTATGACATGTACATGATATTATCACACCGCGCCTATATGGCCGGGCAGACACCGTTGAGGCGGGCAACGTATACACAATGTCTAGATGGCATAGGCAGACACCACTAGTAGGCGGCATGATATGGTACCCCGGACGCGGGAGGCCTGGACGCAGGTTAATGATTATCACACCGTACCTATATGGTCGGGCAGCTTGTACATTTATACATACATGATATGATGATGATTATGAGTAAGCCAGCATGTGTTATTTCTTTTACAAGTGACAGTCATATACTGTTTCTCCTTATTGATGCTTCCTTTATACTATTGATGTATTTTCATTACTTATGCCTCTCATACTCAGTACAATGTTCGTACTGACGCCTGTTTTCTTTGGACGTTGTGTTCATGCCCACAGGTAGACAGGGAGGTGAGCTTGATTCAGACTCGTAGGAGCCAGTAGCTGATTTGAGAGCACTCCATTATTCTGGTGGTGCTTTTGATTATTCTTTTGTGTACATATGTATATTTTGGGCACAACGGGGTCCTGTCCCGTCCCTATGTCTAGCACTCTAGTAGAGGCTCGTAGATACGCAAGTGTGGGTTATATGGTCTCACGAGGTTGTTATTATACTATATATATATATATATATATATATATTATCATTTTGATAACCGAAAGACTTATGTATATAAAAGTATTTGTGTTCTCAAATGAAAAGTGATTTTCTTATGATTTGAGTATGATGAGTAGTAGAACGAGTGGTGCTCGGTGGTTAGCCCCGGGTACTCGTCGCGGCCCCTAGTCGGGTCGTGACAAAAGTGGTATCAGAGTAGTTCAGTCCTAGGAAGTGTCTACGAGCCGTGTCTAGTAGAGTCTTGTTTATGGTGTGTTGCGCGCCACGCTAATAAACAGGAGGCTACAGGGCATTTAGGAAAAATGACCATCTTTCATCTTAAGAGATCGTGCGATATGAAAGTGCAAGAGGGGGGTGAATTGTAAATTTTTTGAACTGTTAGTCGACTAGGTTGAATCGATAGTCGACTGTTTGATCAGAGAATGCTAAAGTAAAGTACAGAAGATAAATGACACAAGTATTTTATACTGGTTCAGATTCAATGGGAATCCTAGTTCAGTCCCCTTGGATTGCAAGGGTGTTCTCTACAGCTCTTTGTTTAAAGATTTGGTACAATGGAGGTTTGAATGGAGTTCCTACGTCTACACTCAAATCACTCTTAGTCTTTTTGATACAAAGCCTCACAAGCTATATTATAACTCTCCTTTATTTTTTTCTTACACTATAAATCACTCCGACATATAATGTTTATGAACAGTAAAGCAGAGCACTACGGTAATGAGACTAAGCATACTGTTGTTTTTGTGAAGCAGCCCTTTTATGGCTGGTCAGGCTCTTCACGTAGAGAAATCAACCTAAGTGATTTGATCCTTGGAAAAAGGAATTAGTGATCCTATTTCCAAGAATAAGGCTGGAGCTGTTGCTTTTTTCCTTGTGTGATGAGGCCGCATTAATCAGTCATCAAGATCGTTACATGCCCAGAATATTCCTTATTTAATGCGCAGATATTCTTTCCTTCCTTGAACTGATTTTGTACTGCTGGAGCGTATCTTGTCAGCCCCCACAATATCTATAATATCGCAGTATCCAATTGTAGGGCTGGGAAGTTTTTCACTGAGTTCAACTTGTGTAAGCCCATCGCGTTTGGGCTGCCTTGGGCTCTTTGGTTCCTTGTGCGATTCAGTTATTTTAGCTGCACAAATAAAATTGTCATCATAAAAACTTGACACTAACAATCTCCCCCTTCTTGAGGATGACAATTTTAAATGAGGTGTAGTCAACTTCCCTGTGGCGGATGCTCCCCCTGAATAGGTGGAGGCTCCCTCTGATTAGCTTGATCAGTTGACTGTCTATTTCTCCCCCTTTGGCATCCCTAAAAAAATAGACACAGATAATATATAGGCTTAGAAAATAGCACAAAAAGAGTAAACCAAAGTGCAACACAAACAAAACAAATGACCTTAGGGTCCACAAAAAACATTGTTTAAATAGACCAAAAGATAACTAGATTTAAAAGAACTACTCCTGGCGTCGGAACACGGGACGACGAAGGAAATAAGCCAAGGTATTCACAATAGCATCCTTCATTTCAGTCAACGAAGTAGTGAGCTGTTCAGGCATGGCACCAACACTGGCTTGAAGCTTGGCAGACAATTTGACAGCTTCCTTTATCATAACATCCAGTTTAACCCGCAGCTTAGAGACATCAGTACCCGTTTCCTTTGTCGTATCGCGAATTTTCTTGACTTGAAACAGAGTGGATGCCATTAAGTCTTTGATGGACTCAATCTTCTCATCCATAGAGGACAGTTTGGATAGAAGGTCTGCATAACATTCAGCAGAGACGACAGAAGGATCAGATTTTTTCAATTTGGTGGAGGGACTAGGTTGAGATGCACCATAGACCTCCTTTAGCACCCAAGATTCATTGCTCAAGACATACTGTTACACCCCGCGTTTTCAGAGCAGGAGTATGACATTTACCTCACCGTAGTAAGGGAGTGTCGGAGACGTCCCATAATGTTTTGAAAAGCACAAGCCATGAAAAGTACGTAACAACGAAGAAAGAGGGTGAATTACGATCTCGTAAGTCGTAATCGGGAAAGAGTATTTTGAAACACGAGAACATGATCATTATTAGTATAATAAGTGATAAACATCATATATGGAGAGTTTCGGAATATTTCGAGATCGAGCGAATTGAAGAAAATAAGTTCGACGAAAATTTGAGAAATACCGGAAAGATTTTTAGTCAAATTTGGAGGGGTATATATCCATGTATATTTGGAGTTTTAAGGCGTTTCAAAAGCCTAAAATGCAGTTCGTCGAGTCTAGTTTATAATGTAACAAACCGCTCGTTGATAGGACCTTGGAGGAGAGAATTATAGACGTTACAAACTGAACTGTCGCGCAGAAACAGCACTGCTACAGTACCGCAACAGTACTGTAGCTACAGTGACGCCGTTTCAGCCCTTATAAAAAGGGGAAAACCCCCATTCTTATCATCAAAAAAACTTCTCAAAACTTCCAGAAAAATCAGCCATCAAAGGGATCCTAAATTCCCCATAAAAGTGAAGGATTTTGAGTGAATTTAAGGCTACGGAATATCAATCGAAGTCCGGACAACGCATAGTCACAAATATGATTTCATTTTGGAGTTGGAGTGGCTTGGAAACAAGTAAATGTTGAAGATTTGGCTACCTTCATGAAAAACAAGGTATGAATTGTTGAATCTCTTTCTCTATCAATATGAATTAAGAAATAATGGCAAGAACAAGGTGATAGTTTGTTGTATTGATGTTGTTAATTTGTGGGTTAGTTGAGAAATTTAGGAAACATAGTGTGGACGGTTGTATGACATATGTTGGTGTTGGAAATGATGTTGTTGGAATATATGTATTATAAGGTTATTGTTGTTTCATTGGAATTGGAGAGTCTTGAGGGAAGTAGAATGCTAATTGAAGTGTTGGAATGCATCTTGGATGAAATATGTGAATTGCTAGTGCGATTGTTGAATTATGTAAATAGTTTGGCCGGGTTTGAATTCCCGGATTGTGATTGATGAGAATTTGGTTGTGTTGAATGCTGAGGATGGTATATTTACAGAGGAAATGCTGCCGAAATTTCGGTAGCCAAGTGTTTCCTTAAGATTTCAACTCTAAGTATACTAATGAGAGTTTTGGTAAAAACGACCAATTTGCAGATTTTGACGAAATTGTGACGTGAATTCGGAGTAGCAAAAGGAGTGGAAAGAGGTATGTAAGGCTTCACCCTTCTTTCTATGGCATGTCTTGGGTGTAATAAGTCGGGTACGAGCCTCGGGGACAACTCTGTTCCCCAGAATCCGCACCTAAAGTTTTCTCCTTTTTGTTCAATAGAATTGAATTAGAAAGTGTGCCAATTGTGGAAAAAACCTCCTAAACCCTTAGCACTTGTATAAATGAGACCCAATTACCCTAAGATCCTCACAAGTAACGCTATGACACGTAATATATGTAAATCGTATACGCTACCTCATCCGGCCCGAGGTGGGCCCGTTACTCTCGGATTTTCCTTATAGTCTTGCTTGACTTACTTGAAGTGAATCCAAAGGAAAACTTTAATCCCGATTTCGTTACCAAATGATAAGTACTATGACTCCTCTAACGAGGATACTTCCATGACGATAATGATAACAATGATGTTAGATAAGAGGATATGCCTATGATACGTACTACCAGAACGACTCTATGACTAAGATGACTAAGCTAAGTATCTTATGTAAACATGAAAATGATAAACTAATTTTCGAATCCTATTTATATTCCCTAGCTATGACTTCACTTTCTAAAGACTTCCAAGCCTATGAACTGTCATCTATGACGCCCACGATTTCATTCTACGTTTACTTTAATACTATTCTCCGTTGACCATCTCACCTTAAAATATTCGTCCCTTCGAGGTGAGACAAGAGCGATCATGAGTATTCCATAATGTACTCGGAGGTCACCGACCTTACGTCACTCCGATGGCTACATGATTTTCCCTTGGGCTCCCTTGTGTGCTTATATGATGTATATTTATATAAAACATGTATATTTATATAAGATATGTATATATATATATATATATAAAACATGTATATGTATATAAGATATATATATAAGTATATAAAATATGTATATGTATATAAGATAAGTAAATGTATATAAGACATGTATATGTATACAAGCTATGTATATGAACCTGGGCTGGGGGGAAGGGATACATGGGGGAATGGGAAGGGAAACATGTTTCATTGCTACCTGATCAGCTGGCTTATCATCCCGGACGCGGGGTGCCCGGACGCGGGATATATGGGTGAGCCGGTGTATATCGGCGCTATGTGGGTGAGCCGACATTGCTCGGCGTTATGATATGACCTACCATGTCATGACCAGACATGCTATGATAAGATATGCTATGGTAAGCTATACTATGACATGATATGCTATGATCTACCACGACAGGACATGATATGACAAGCTATGCTATGCCATGATACGCTATGACATGCTATGCTAAGGTGAGACATGCTATGACACACTATGCTATGACACGACACGCTATAACATGCTATGCTATGATATGATGAACTATGATATGATATACTATAGCCTGACATACTATGACACGATATACTATAACGCGATATGCTACGACAAGACAAGATAAGATATGATACGATATGATAATACATGACATGGTATAAGTTCTATTTTCTATGTCCTATGACTCCATGACATTATTAATTATACACTATGTTATTGCTTGTGTTATCTTCCATGTCTTACATACTCGGTACACTATTCGTACTGACGTCCCTTTTTGTGGACGCTGCGTTTCATGTCGCGCAGGTCAGCAGACAGGTGGACTTGATCCTTCGGAGCTCTACCAGCGGTACTCTACAGCGCTCCAGTTGTTCCGGAGCCTCACTTCAGTGGTACCATTTTGTGTATGTATTCTCGGGCACGACAGTACTCGGCCCTTTCTATGTATAAGCGTATTATGTCTAGAGGCTCGTAGACAGATATGTACAGTCTGTCAGGTACAGTTAGATATATGGTGTTTTAGCATGTTAATGTCTAGTAACAAAAAAAAATATATGGCATAGTTCCTACGGCCCGCTGAGAGGTAAAGGTAAAAGGATAGATAAGGGGTGCTCGGTACAAGTACCGGGTACTCGTCACGACCCCTAGTTGGGTCGTGACACATACCCCATGCTACCAAATGCCCTAGAGTTGTAACACTGCTTAACGAGAGTAATGGGATAGTCGACTAAGTCAATTTTGTGGACTTCAAGGATGCGAGAGATGAGCATACCATATGGGAGGCTAGAAGGATTTGACGCACACTCAATCATGTAGTTGATGACTATGGAGGACAAATTGATTTTCTTCTTGGAGAGAAGGCAAAAAGCAAAGATGGCATCACGTTGGGAGATAGTAGAGTAGGACCCATGAGGAACAATAGTAGTCGCAACCATATGAGCTAACACACGAGCCTCAAAAGAGATGTTAGACGGACCAATTTGAGCAGGGACAGAGGTGGAATTTGAAAGGGCTTTCTTAACATCATCAAAGGAAACCTCAAGAGATTCAGGCCAGGAATTTTTTGGAAGTTCGGAAAACCCAGAACAGGTGCAACCAAGAATAGAATTAAGGACAGAGCAATTTAATACAATGTGGGTACCAAGGATCATGGTTTTGAGTTCATTAGCCTTAGAGGACCGGAGATTTTCATAAAACATACGAACAGGGGTGTCATACACATGAGAAGGGGTTGTGAAAAAAATTTCCCAACCTTGATAGACAAATAAGTGTTTTATCTTACAACACAGAGAAAGCATATGGTCAAGATCAACAATCCTACCAGATACGATGGTTTTGTCTTTAAGAGACAAGAAGCGTTCTTCGTGGTGGTCATCCCAAATTTGTTTACGAAGATCAAGGGGTTTATCAATGATGGTTTTGGGTTTCTTGGAGGAGGTTGAACATGCAGCATCAGCAAAAGCTCGCTTGCCAAGATTGCAAATTGGAACGGAGTTGGAGGCGTCAGAGGAAGAGGAGTCGCCGGAGTTTGAGTCATGAGGAGCAGCAGAGAGGCTCTTACAGATTTCCTTTAGCCTGGAACTTTGGCGGGTGGAGAGAAGGTGGGTTTTTTAAGTTTTCGCCATTGAAGAGACGAGACACATAAAGGAGGGTTTGGCGGGGAAAGGGTAAAGATGAAGACGAAAAGGGGAAAGGGAAAAGATTTTATGGGGATATGTAGGAAAAGATTTTATGGGGAAGGTAAGAAAGTAAAACATGGGAAGATGGGCCGGTCATCATGGGAATGAAAATACAATTTATGGCAAGGATTTTGAATAGCCGAAAATTATGGCACGGATTACTAAAAATTAGACAGATTGATCAATAATTCCCAAAGATCTTCTTAGCATACAGAAACGTTCTTCAAGAAGAGGTTTAGTAAAAATATCAGCAAGCTGGTTTTCAGTGTTAACAAAAACTATTTCAAAATCTCCCTGAGCAATATGATTTCTGATAAAATGATGCTTAATATCTATATGCTTGGCCCTAGAATGATGCACAGGATTTTTGGACAGACAAATAGCACTCGAATTGTCACAGAAAATTTTTATAGGTTTAAAAAACAAGTCATAATCACTTAGTTGACAAGACATCCAAATTAACTGTGTGCAACATTGACCAACAACAATGTATTCAGCCTCAGTGGTAGAGAGAGAGACTGATCTCTGTTTTTTGCTATTCCAGGAAATAAGAGATTTTCCTAGAAGCTGGCAAGTACCACTGGTACTTTTTCTATCATCTTTATCACCTGCAAAGTCTGCATCTGAAAAACCTTCAAGTGTAAAATCGTTGGAGTTAGGATACCATAAACCATAGATAGTTGTTCCATGAAGGTATCTAATAATACGCTTGACAGCAGTCAGATGAGATTCCTTTGGAGCAGCTTGGAATCTAGCACACCTGCACACACTAAACATAATATCTGGTCGACTAGCAATTAGGTAAAGCAACGATCCAATCATACTGCGATATTTAGTTTCATCAACAGGTTTTCCTGTCTCATCCTTATCAAGAGTACCAGTAGGACTCATTGGAGTTCCCATAGATTTTGAGTCAGACATTCCAAATTTTTGAACGAGTTCCTTGGCATACTTTTCTTGACATATAAATATTCCACTGCCAGTTTGATGGATTTGTCGTCCCAAGAAGAATTTTAATTTTCCCATCATACTTATTTCGAACTCGCTTTGCATAAGATCAGAGAATTCCTTGCACATAGAGGGGTTAGAGCTTCCAAAAATAATATCATCAACATATATTTGTATAATGAGATTCCCTAAAGAGGATCGTTTAATAAAAAGAGTTGTATCAATCTTTCCTCGGAAGAAGCCGTGACTTACCAAGAATGAGCTTAAACGATCATACCATGCCCTAGGGGCTTGTTTAAGATCATATAAAGCTTTACTTAATTTAAAAACATGATAGGGAAATTTTATATTTTCAAAACATGGCGGCTGTTTGACATACACTTCTTCTTCAATGAAGCCATTTAGAAAAGCACTTTTGACATCCATTTGAAAAAGTTTGAATTTTTTAAAAGAGGCATACGCAAGCAAAATTCTAATGGATTCCAACCTGGCAACAGGAGCAAAAGTTTCATCATAGTCAACTCCTTCCTGTTGTGAGTATCCTTGAGCAACAAGTCGGGCTTTGTTTCTGACTACTTCTCCGGCCCCATTTAGCTTGTTCCTGTATACCCATTTTGTGCCAATGATTGAAGCATTTTCAGGTTTGGGAACTAGATTCCATACTTTGTTCTTTTCAAATTGATCAAGTTCCTCTTCCATAGCTTTTACCCAGTGTTCATCTTTTAAGGCATCACCAAATTTCTTTGGTTCATATTGAGAGATAAGAGCCAGATTTACATAATTTTTACTAGATGCTCTAGTTTTCATCCCTTCATTTATGTCTCCAATAAAAAATTTCTTTAGATAGTCAGGTTCACTTCTCCATTCATTTGGAACTGTTCCAATAGTAACATCAGTCGACTGAGGTGTATCAGAAGTCGACTCAGAGGATGCCTTTTCTTCAGTGGGTCTTGTAACCACTGCAGTAGGTATTTGACTATCTTCTTCATCTGCAATTTTTCTTTTCTTGGCCATGTGATTAGTGTTACACCCCGTAAGAGTTTGTGCTATTTTAATTAAGACAAGAAAGAATGAGTTAAGAAAGTTCAAGGAAAGTTAATCGAGTTAGTAAGAATATCGTTATATATATATATGGTTGCCTTAAGTATCCCGAGGTGACATCGTAACCTAAAGGATTTGAAATCGCGTTATGAGCGTATATGAGGTAATGTGAGTTCCCTTTTAAAGTATTTGAGATTATTAGTAATGATATAGAAGATGGATAAAAGATATGAATATATTTTTGCGATTGGAGTTTCGTCGAAGCTTCGTAAGTTCTTCAGTTACGTTTAAGGTTATTGTAATTCTCCGGACCCTTCGAGATGTGTATGGATTGTTATGTATGTATATGAGTATGTATATGAGTATGTATATGTATGTATAAGAGGTTACATGAGGGTCGGAAGAGGATTAGAAGTTAAACGAATCTGAACGAAATGAATCCGAACAACTTCAGAAAAATCTCGGACCAGATTTTTAGCCCATATTGTTGGAGGCATATCTCTTAGTATATGAGGAGTTTTAAGGTGTTTCAAAAGCCTAAAATTAAGTTCATCGTGTCTAGTTTTCAGCGCAACAAACCGCACGTCAAAATGATATCGGAATAAGGAGATATGGACGATGAAAGTTGGGCTGGCGGGGCAGAAACTTGAGACCCGATCCAAGCACTCATATTTTGGCCCATGAGTATGTTTCGGCCCATGAGGCCCATTAACGTTAAAATATATAGTAGATTCATTTGAGGGCTGATCATTTTTAGCTCATATCCTCCAAAACATTAGAGAGAGAGAGAGAGAGAGAGAGAGAGAGAGAGAGAGAGAGAGAGCTTCTAGGCTAAGGAAGCCATTTTGATTAAAATCCGAGCTCCGAATCCCGAAGCTCATGAAGAGAAAAACGTTGTACGTTGCGTTGCCTTCAATTTGAGATAAATATTGGTCTTGGGGGATGAAATTTTCGTGGTGGAGCTTCTGATAAGGTATTTATAAAATTCTTTTTATGTTATTAAAGTGTTTATTTAGAGTTTTAACGAATTAGAACGGAGAAAACAGCATTATAAACTCGTTTGTTGTTTTGTTGAAATTTATGGGTGAGGGGCTGTTTTAATTGAAATTGATGGACTGATTTGAATTAATATTTTGGTTGTTGTAATCATGGATATGTGAGGAGAGTGAAGGTATTTAATGGTTAGAGTTGAAATGAAGGTTTTTGCTTTATGAAGAAAAGAGGAATCTTTGCATTTTAGTGCGATTTGTGGTAGTTATGTATATTGTTGAATGGGTTGTTGTTGATATATTGAGCCGAGCTAAGTCTCGGGGATGTCATATATATAGGGGAAATGCTGCCGAAATTTCGGTAGGCAAGTATGTAACAAGCTTGGGCTATTGAAAGGCTAGAATTTGACATTTGGCAAACTTGACCATTTGTAGATTTTTGACGAACTTGAGGCTCGATTTTGGAGACGTATAAAGGGCGGAAAAGGTATGTAAAGCTTATCCTTTCCTTCTTTGGCATGCCCTAGGTCTACTAGGTTGAGATTTCGGCCTCGGGGACCATCCTGCTCATCGTAACCCGAGATTAGTTTTCGTTACTATTCATTCAATAGAATTGAATTATGAAAGGTACATTTTACTAGAAAAGTGGTTGGACTTCCAAAACTTTTACAAATGTAACCCGATCGTTCTAAAAATTTCCTGGATGACTCCGTAGAGTCTAATGGTCGTGATTCTTGTCCGCCGACTCGACTTGGCCCGAGGTGGGCCCGCTATCCCCGATGCCTCTCTTATTGTTCTGTTTGTCTTATTCCCGTACGGTAAGTCAAGGGAACTCATGGTTATTGTTCCGACTACTAAACGGGAGATATTTTATCTATCCCGAGACAGATTTTAATGATTATTGACCCAATTGTGGGGACCGAAACCCTGACATGTGATGTACGGCTTTAGCCAATGTACTCTTGTCCGGAGTTCGCAGGTAACTCCTGGTTATTATGTTGTTCACTATATGATAGGTGTTATGACCACCTTCATGAGCATTATAAATTTTTTTTGACATCTAAAGCGTTTTTAAAAATCTTACCCTGAGATTCTGGACAAACTACTTAATTTCTTTATTTTCCGATATACGATTTTGGTATACCTGAGTCCTGTGTGATGCATGATCCTGGCATGTGTGATTATGTTTGGAAAGTGATAATTTGGCATTTTGTCTGGTTATCTTCTGTGTTACCGAGTCCCGGGCCGGTTATGTGAATATGCGCATATGTGATATTGGCCGCTGGACCCTCGACCGCGGCGTGCCCGACATTGACTGCTGGACCCTTGACCGCGTCATGCCGGACGTGTGGCATTGACTGCTGGACCCTTGACCGCGTCTGCCACACTTGTGATTATGCCGACATAGACCGCTGGACCCTTGACCGCGGTATGTCGAACTTGTGATAGAAAACCGCTGGATACTTGACCGCGGTATGTGTGATTGTGACCGCTGGACTTATGGCCGCGGAAATTGTGCGTTGATTCTTCTATGTGTGTGAAACAAAGATGTTTTCCAAAAGAAAGCAAACATTTTGTCATCCCGATTGTCGTGTTGATTTCTCCGGAACTTCTTTTGCCTGTTGTACGCCGGATACGACTCCTTAGTATGCTGGCTATTGTGCTCGCTTTCTATATATCGTATTTCAGTTGTGACTTTGCTTTCTGTGTTGTATGCTTTACATACTCAGTACATATTTCGTACTGACCCCCTCTTTTCGGGGGGCTGCGTTTCATGCCCGCAGGTAGAGATTCTTGTTTTGGTGACCCACCGGTATAGGATCTCCATCCTGCGGTTCGGAGTGCTCCTCTTGCTTTCGGAGCCGACGTTTTGATATATACTCTTTTGGTGTACATGTTTATGTTGTTCAGGGTATGGCGGGGCCCTGTCCCGCCATATGATTCGGTTTGTCTGTTTAGAGGTCTGTAGACGTATTTGTGGGTGTGTGTGCCTATTTCTGTACGGATGTGTTTGCATGACTCTATTCGTTATGGCAGCCTCGTCGGCGTGCATTTTGTATATGTTTGTGGCAGCCTTGTCGGCGTGCATTTGTATATGCGTTTTGGGCCGTTGTGCCATTTGACAGCCTTGTCGGCTTTTGACATATTTGATAGCCTTGTCGGCTTTTCGTTATATATATATATGTCCGCACACGGTTGCGTTGAAATGTGTTGAAACAGTTTGATATAGTTTGAGACGGCATATAGTATTTGTGGCCGTATATGCTATCTGTATGTATTCGATTTGGATAAGTGTGTTACGATTTGGTATGTTTGTCTGTCTGGGTGTCCAAGTAGGGCACCAGTCGCGGCCTACGGGGCTGGGTCGTGACAGAAGTGGTATCAGAGCAGTTCCGTCCTCGGGTTGTCTACAGACCGTGTCTAGTAGAGTCTTGTTTATCGGTGTGTTGTGCACCACATCTATAAATAGGAGGCTACAGGGCATTTAGGGTGTTTCCTTTCTTTGGATCTTAGATCGTGCGATAGAGCCAGTCATAAGAAGTGAAATTCCTCTTACTAACCTTTGATTTCAGCTGAAGAATGATATCGACAAAAGAAAGTGACCGATGATATTGGAAGCTACACAATACGCAAGTAAGTTATGGTACGAAAGAGGCGTGTCGGGTAAGGTAAGAATATTGGAATTTGATTGAAATGTGAGATTTGAGGATGAAAGAGAAGTTGGATAGAAAAGTACAACAGAACAGATAGTTAAAGGATCAGGTACGTCTCGAGGTGCCATATGTGAGGTAAGTCCCGACACCTTTATACTTTTATTTGAAATTGTTAGCCCTGTGTGGCTATGATACGATGTGATATGATGTGTATATACGTATGTGTGTTGGCCCTGTGAGGCATGGTTGGTATTTCCTGTGTGCAGGTTTTGGGATAGTAAGAAATACAGAGGAACCTCTGCCCAAATGTTTCCAGAAATATGAATAGGAAAATGAGATATAAGTTCTTAGCATGTTTTGAAAGTCGATACCGATAGGGAAAATCTATTATGTTGGATTAAACTCTAAGAGATACCCTCCATGTCATTCGTAAGAAGCATCATCCTTACTTGGGAGATTTTATTTTGGGAAAGCATATATGATCAGCAAATTTCTGGAGATCATTTCAGGAGGGATTGGAGACCCAGGTGAATCTGAGTAAAGGGGCGATAGAAGAGTTGAGTCAAAAATAGAGAAGCGACACGAGATAATATGATTGAAGTGTTATAAGTAGGATTAAGGGAAATTGCGAAATGGTTTAAGTGAGATGGTCAGAATGAGCTAGTTACTAGAAGACAGTGAATTTAAAGAGAACGAGCAAGAAGAACTCGACTTAAGCTTCAAGTATAGATGGATATGGTAAGTTGCAGTCGATTACGGAGGTAGCTAAATCGTGTCTACTATATTTGGAAGATCACTATTAACAGATGTCAGGTGGAGAATGGCATTAGTCTAAGTAAAGAAAGGCACAACATGATAGATGAGTTCAAGTTACAAGTGAATCGTTATAAGATCACCAGAAGCAGTATAATTATGTAGGACTAATTATTTCTAAATCGTTATGTAGGACTAATCGTTATAAGGCACAACAAGTCGGGCTTTGTTTCTGACTACTTCTCCGGCCTCATTTAGCTTGTTCCTGTATACCCATTTTGTGCCAATGATTGAAGCATTTTCAGGTTTGGGAACTAGATTCCATACTTTGTTCTTTTCAAATTGATCAAGTTCCTCTTCCATAGCTTTTACCCAGTGTTCATCTTTTAAGGCATCACCAAATTTCTTTGGTTCATATTGAGAGATAAGAGCCAGATTTACATAATTTTTACTAGATGCTCTAGTTTTCATCCCTTCATTTATGTCTCCAATAAAAAATTTCTTTAGTTAGTCAGGTTCACTTCTCCATTCATTTGGAACTGTTCCAATAGTAACATCAGTCGACTGAGGTCTATCAGAAGTCGACTCACAGGATGCCTTTTCTTCAATGGGTCTTGTAACCACTGCAGTAGGTATTTGACTATCTTCTTCATCTGCAATTTTTCTTTTCTTGGCCATGTGATTAGTATCATAAAATACAACATGAATAGATTCTTCAATAGATAAGGTACGTTTGTTAAAAATTCTATAGGATCTACTAGTAGGGGAATAACCAAGAAATATACCTTCATCACTTCGAGGATCAAACTTACCAAGATTTTCCTTTCCATTATTGTGAACAAAAAATTTACATCCAAAAGGATGAAAGTAGCTAATATTTGGTTTCTTACCAGTCCATAGCTCATAAGGAGTTTTCTTGAGAATTGGTCTGATTAGACATCTGTTCAAAATATGACTAGTTGTACTTACCGCTTCGGCCCAAAAGTGATGTGGTAAGTTTGTTTCTATGATCATTGTTCTTGCCATATCTTGAAGAGTTCTGTTCTTTCGTTCAACCACACCATTTTGTTGTGGAGATCGAGGTGAGGAGAAATTGTGTGTACCCTTGGTCATTGCAGAATTCTTCAAATGCTTTATTTTCAAATTCTCCTCCATGATCACTTCTAATAGAAGTGATGTAATATCCTTTTTCACACTGAATTTTCTCAAAAAAAACATAAAATTCATTAGAGTATCATCTTTATGAGCAAGAAATATTACCCAGGTCAAGCGAGAAAAGTCATCTATTCTAACAAATGGATACCTTTTTCCTCCAATGCTAGCAGTTCTAGTAGGACCAACAAGATCCATATGAAGTAGTTGCAAGGGCTTGGATGTAGACACAATATCTTTTGAACTAAAAGAGTTTCTAGTTTGTTTACCTTTTTTTTGTGGTGTTCCTGCAAAACAGAATTTTTACTTTTGTTTAGGTACCCAAGGGTTCTTGGGTCCATGATGGTTAGTTTCAAAACACTTACTTTTCTTGGGTTTCCATACCCAACCAGGTGCAGTGGAGAAATGAAATCTACAGTTATGATAGTCATGGCCAAGTTTTCCACAACAAAAACATGTTTGAAAGGGTTTTCCTTCAACTTTACGAGGATTTGTTGGCCTATATATTCCAGACTTCCTTTCAGTCGACTTAGAGGTTCTAGTTGACTGATCAGTCTTTAAAAAAACAGTTGTCTTCCCTTCCAAGTTATTAGTCATTGGTAAGACCTTTTTCCCAGTGGACGTATATGTGTAAGTTGACTGGTTTGACTTGGCATAATTTTGACTGGAGGGTTTCAGTAAAATATCTATTTTAGATTGTAAATTGTATACTTTATTTTGAATAGAATTTTTTTCTTTTTCGCAAATTTCTAATTTTGATTCCCATTTTTTTTCTCTCTCTTTAGTTTCCTATATTCATCAAAGACATTATTCAGGTCTATAAGAGTTTGATCTAATAATTCTTGAGTTTCTTCACATTTAGAGCAGGGATGGGAGCTTACCTTACTGCCTCCTTCGAGAGCCATGAAACACACATTTTCAATCTCTTCAGATTCTTCATATGAAATTTCATCTTCACTCCAGCTACTGAAGGCCCTTTGTTTTTGATAACTTCTAGTTGGTTTCTTTCTAGTCTCAGGACATTCAGATGCGATATGGCCATATTTTCCACATTCATAACACTTTCCATCATTCTTTTGATGCCCAGTGGAAGTCTTACCTTTTCTAAAGTTTGAGCTTCCTTTTCTATTATTTCTTGATCTTCTCATGACTTCTATCACATGCCTAGAAATCATGGCCACTTCTTCTTCTTTAAAGTCATCATCAGATTCTTCAAATTGAGCCTTGAAAGCAACCACTTTCTTTTTTTTATCCTTCTGATATCTTTGAATGTGATTCTTTTCAAATGCTATCAAATTTCCTCTTAATTCATCATAAGTAAACTTATCCAGATTTCCATCTTCAAGAATAATTGCTTTGGTTTCCTAAGTCTTTGGCAGACTTCTAACAAGCTTTCTAACTTGTTGACAGTTGGTATAAGTTACTCCAAGGGATTTGAGTTCTCCAATGATCTTGCTGAATCTCGTGAACATTGATTCGATGTTCTCATCGTCCTTCATCATAAAGGCTTCATAGTCGTGTCTTAGAGCATCAATTTTTGTTTCCCTTACTTTTGATGTTCCTTCATAGGTGACCTCAAGTTTGTCCCACATTTCTTTGGCAGTGCTACAATTTGAAATTTTTGCATACTCTTCTCCACTTTCTGCACAGTAGAGCAAGGCTATTGCCCTGACATTTATTTGCAGTGTCTTGTTGTTCCTTGGTAATGTCATGTGATTCTAGATCAATTGTCGAAGTATCTGCATCTTCGTTGTTTTCAATGTCGGCTCTTGGAATAGGTTTCTGTCCTTTCTTAATCACAATCCAGGCCTGATAATCAGTTGACTGCACAAAGATTTTAAACCTTTCCTTCCAATGACAATAGTGTTCACCATTGAAGTATGGTGGTCTTGTTGTGGAGTGCCCATCTTGTAATATTGCTCTAGGAATTTGATATCCAGCCATTTCGTCTTTTCTCACGTGCGGTTAAGCAATTGAAAGTGAGAACTTGCTCTGTTACCAATTGAACAGAAGATAAATGACACAGGTATTTTATACTGGTTCAGATTCAATGTGAATCTGTTATATCCCGTGTTTTCACACGTTTGGAAAATTTGAAATATCTTGGATTTTTGAGAAATGAGGTCAAATTTGATTTTATTTGACATAGGAGTTGTGCATGAAAGAATATTGTTGTGAAAGTGTGGGACAAGGCTAAGGGAAATGTTGGAATTTTGGAAATTAGTTTCGGGAATTACAAAACGTGGATTATAAATCATTGGGCTAAAAAAAAATGAAATGAATTGAGGCCCAAACCATAGACCATGGCCGGCCACTATGGCCTTGGCCCAAGTCCAATTACATGGTCATGTGCTTGACCATGTGACCAATAATTATAAGAAGACCAAGTCTTCATAGTATATCCATTAGAGAGCAAGAAAACCAAAGCAAAAAAATAAGAGCAAGAAGAGAGGAGGGTTTCGGGTTTGGATTGGAAATTTGACTCCCAAAAATATTGCTCCTAAAATTTTTCTTTTGTGGTTTTCCTACTAAATTGAGTAACCTCTTCAACTTGGTGTAGTTGTCTTGGAGGGAGAAGTACTTGATTCATCAAAGTGATCACAAGTTCAAGTGAAGATGACTAGAGAATAAGGTAAGAATTCATCCCTTATCCTTGTGTTATGAAGTTTTGTTTGTGTTGTAGTATGTAGAAATGTGTTGATTGTATGAAGAAATGGATGTTTGCAAAGTGGGTGTGTGGTATATATGTGTAGCCGTGTGCATGTGTATATTGTAGAGCCATAATGTGTTGAATTCATGTTATATTCTAGTTGTGGTGGTAGTGAAATGCATATTGGGAATGAAAGTTGAATGAATTGAGTTGAAGTTGATAAAAAGAGTATATGGCCATGTGGTGTGGAGTGTGTGGAATGGAAATGGATTAAGTTTGTTTAGTGTGTTAGTTGTGTTATTGTGATTCTTGCAATGTAAATGGAAGTAAAATGATATGAGTTTGCTTTGAAATGGAATGTAGAAACTTATGTCGCCTTAGTATGATTTTTCGACATTATGAAAATGAAGTTATTAGGTTGCAAATTATGATGGGTATTGATGAATTTGGAAGATGGAATCATGTTATGAATATGAAAGTCAAGGATTAGAAGTTTCGAATGCGTTATGACTTTGGCGGAAAGTTTGTATATTATGTATACCGTGTGTATAATTTGAGGAAACGATATGAAATGCTTCTAAACTATGTTATGATGATCTAGATTGATAATGAATGTGAAACCCTTGAGATCGGTTTGGAAATTGAAGTTGAAATGAAGGTTATGGCATTATGTCGGCAAGTAGAACTAGTGGTGTCATATTGTGTTTCTAATGTTTGTAGTTGATGTTGATGTTGTTGTTTGGGTTGTTGTTGATGAGTTTGAGCCGAGTTGAATACTCGGGGTGCTATATGTATAGGGGAAGTGCTGCCGAAATTTCGGTAGACATATATGAGTTAAGTTGAATTCGTAGCATCAATAACTCACAATTGGTAAATGTGACCATTTGCAGATTCTCGACGGAACGGGGAGTGAGCTTGGATAGGCGTGCAAAGCTCACAAGGTATGTAAAGCTACCCCGATTCTTCTCTTGGCATGCCTAAGTGTATTAGAATCGAATTCGGGCCTCGAAAGACTTTCTGCCCCTCGGAAATCCGCAAGTGAAAATATCACTTTTTCTTCCAGTAAGATTGAACTCTTTTGGTATGCTTTCTTGGAAATTATGCAAACTTTCTCTAAACTCCTTGGAAAGATATAGAACGTCCGTACAACCTTTGTAGGTGACCCCATAAGCTTAAAATATGTAATTTGAGCCCACCGCCTTGCTTGTCCCGAGGTGGGCCCACTATTCCCGGTTTTGCCCTTATTGTACTTAAGTCTTATTTTCGAGCGGTCTTTGAAGGAAATGTTTGGACTACCATTCTAATTACCTAACTAACATTGTTTCAAATATTCCATTAACTCTGATAACCTGTTTTGACACTCGGAACGATTTCAGAAAGGTTATACTTTTGTAATTAATTATGATACCCGAAACTCACTTATTATGATCCCGTCTGACTTCATTGGATTGGTTTGTTTTTGATATGCCTCATCGAGTCTATGGAAACATTTATGATATTTTAACTGCATTAGTCTCTCACTACTCCATTCGTGGATGTCCCAATGTTTCCCACACTGAGCCCGGGCCAAGATTTGTTGTCAAGCGTGATCGTTTGCATTGTTCGCCGTGCCTCGATGTGAGGGGGCAGGTATACGCGTACATGGGTTTGTGGAGTATGCTGTGCCATGTACGCTTGTTCTGATATGATTTGCTATGGCCATCTGATATGATATATTATGTGACGGGGTTATGCCCCATTCCGATTCTTCTGTGTTGTGGCACCAGCGTCGGGAGGGTGGCCACGTTCTGTCTGCCGAGTCCCTTGGCAGGGGCCGGATTTGATATGACATATGATTCTGTATACACTCTGCATGTTTTGAAAATATGTATTTGATACTTTGGATTTTCTGCTCGCTTTCTGTACGTTCTGTACCAGTTATGATTCTGTTTCTGTAATTCAGGCTTTACATATTCAGTACATATTTCGTACTGACCCCCTTTCTTCGGGGGCTGCGTTTTCATGCCGCGCAGGTACCGACGACAGGTTTTCGGATCCGTCCGTCTAGGATATCTTTTCTGCCATTTGGAGCGCTCTTTTATTCAGAGCCATCTTTTGGTACAGTCTGCCACTTCTATATATGTATATTCTCGTTCATGGGTACGGCGGGGCCCTGTCCCGTCATATGATTCTGTCGGTCTGTTTAGAGGTCTGTGGACATGTGTGTGGGTTGGGGTCTTTCTGTACAGACGTGTGCTTATGTTGTGTTTGGGCGATCCCATTCGCCGCGGCGGCGGGTCCGCATATATTTAAATGTTGCTTTGTCGGCCCTGTGTGGCCTTTGTTGGTATTTTCTGCGTGCAGGGTATATGGGATAGTCCGTAAAACAAAGGAAACTCTGCCGAAATTTTTCTGGAAATTATCTAAATTTGAAATAAAGCCTTGTCGGCTTCTGCCATATACTAGAATGTGTTTGAGTGCCCAGATCGGGCACTAGTCACGGCCTACGGGGTTGGGTCGTGACAAAAGTGGTATCAGAGCGGTTCGTCCTCGGAATGTCTACAGACCGTGTCTAGTAGAGTCTTGTTTATCGGTGTGTTGTGCACCACACCTATAAACAGGAGTCTACAGGGCATTTAGGATACTACCCTTCTTTGTGTCTTAGATCGTGCGATAGAGCTGTGTTATCAGGATGACTCCTCCCTAGCGAATTGTTACATTTGCAGTTATGCCTCCAAAAAAGGCGACAGCGGCCCAAAAGGCCAAGGCAGCAGCTGTGGGAGAGACTAGTCGGGCCCAGAGGGTTACCAGGGCCCATGCACATATTGCTCCTGATATTTTGCCCCCGGCAGAGGGCTCTTCCACACCGCCACACGTAGAAGAGATTGGGGCAGCAGCAGCTGCAGGTCGAGGGGCGGCTCCACCGTCAGCTCCCGAGATTCCCGTACCTGAGCCTCCAGCTCCACGGCCAGGGACTGAGGATCAGACTATGAGAGAGACAGTCCAGCTATTGACCAGACTTGTGGCGGGACAGGTTCAGGGGCACGGATTGGGAGGTGACCGAGCATATAGGCGTGACAGTTCGAGAGCTCGTGAGTTCTTGACTTGTGGCCCTCCAGAGTTCTTCGGGACAAAGCCCGAGGAGGATCCTGAGGAGTTTATCAGGAAGATGCGGGGCACCTTACATGTGATTAAGGCTTCTGTGACAGAGTCAGTCGAGTTGGCTTCGTACCGGTTGTATGATGTAGCGGCTAATTGGTACGAGTCTTGGGAGTTGGCCAGAGGCGACGGCGCTCCCCCAGCAGTCTGGGATGAGTTTTCTGAGGCTTTTCTTAGCCATTTTCTGCCTCCGGAGTTACGGCGGGCCAGAGCTGACAGATTCTTATTGCTGAGACAGAGGGGACGCAACATCCGAGAGTACAGTATGGAGTTCGACTCATTGGCCCGATATGCGCCTGCTGTGGTTGCTACTATGGCTGACAGGATGCACAGGTATATTATGGGGCTGGACCGTTATTTTGTCGACAACTGTTTGGTATTGGCTGCTCAGCCCGGCATGGATATTGCCCGGATTCAGGCGCACGCCCAGGGCATGGAGGACCGGCATAGGGAGCGTCAGCCTGATAGGAGTCAGGATCGGAGACAGCCCAAGGGGGCCAGATCATCTGGGTATTCTGGAGATTTTCGGGGCAGACAGCCTCAGCAGCCTAGCAGACATCTATCCCAGCCGGCACAGAGCGCACCTCCACAGCCTACAGGTCGCAGATTTGATAGCCCAGGGTATTCAGGAGCAGGTCAGAGCTCCAGGGCTTCAGGTTCGCGAACAGATAGGGGTTCTGGTCAGACGAGGCCACCTAGGCCTCAGTGTTCTTATTGTGGAAGATACAATCCTGGGGAGTGCTACAGAGCCACCGGTGCATGTTTTTCTTGTGGCCGTCAGGGCCATTCTGTGAGAGATTGCCCGTATAAGGGTAGTTCGGGTGGTGCAGCGCAGCCTACCGGATCAGCCGCCGGGTCATCATCTTCGTCAGTGGTTATGCGCCCTACAGGGCCGGGTACATCAGCACCGGCGGGTCGCGGCAGAGGCCGTGGTGGAGCTTCTGGTACTAGCGGTCCTTCGAACCGCATTTATGCTTTGTCCAGCCGCCAGGACCAGGAGGCATCGCCTAATGTCGTTACAGGTACATTATTGATCTTCTCTCGGTCTGTGTATGCATTAATTGATCCAGGTTCTACTTGGTCATATATTTCGCCTCTTGTTGCTGGAAAAATTGGTATAACGTCTGAACCTATAGAGCCGTTTGAGGTAGCTACACCGATTGGGGACTTTATTGTAGCGAAACAGGTATATAAAGACTGTTCTGTAACTGTATATGGCCGAGACACTAAGACAGATCTGGTGGAATTAGATATGATTGAATTTGATGTTATTATGGGAATGGACTGGTGTTATATCCCATATTTTCATACATTGGGACGTTTTAAACTAAACGTGACAAGTTAAAGACAAGACTATTTTAAGATACGAAGTAGAGATTTTAACTTCCGGTTTCGTTTCAAGTCACAAATTAACTACAAATTTCGTTTGGCATTGAAATATTAATGGAAAGTTGGGATTAATTTACCATGATTAGATTATTAAGTGGGGATAAAAATTTAATTATTCATTAAACAAGTCACTAGTGCACTAAGTGGGCCCACCAAGACATGTGGCCAAATTTGATTGGCTCTAGCCTTGAGTGGGACACTTGTCACTCTTAGGGGCTGCTTATATAAGGGAAAAATCTGCACTAAGGAACCATTTATCATCTTCAACATTACAAGAAAAGAAAAAAACCCTAGAGATAGAGAGAGGTGCTCACGGCTATGTGGAAGAAAAAAATCAAGTTCACCAAGCTTGATTCAAATTAATTTTTCCATGGTGTTCTAAATCAAATGAAGGTCTATGGTGATGTGAATTGGTCCTTGAGGGCAGCAAGGGTGGTCTTTAATTGAAGCCATTAAATTCAGAAAATTAAGGAGCCAATTTGCTAAGGTAAGAGTTGATCATTTTCTATATGTTTTAGGATGAATTTGCATGTGTTGTGGATGGTTTGAACGTGTTATGGTGTGTAGAAATGAAAGAGAATCATGAAATTATGTATCTTGATGTTGAAGCATGGTTGATGGTCACGAAATTATGTATCTTGATGTTGAAACATAGTAGTAACTTGGTAACATGAATTGTACGAATGTTGGAATGTTGTTGAAATGTTGTGGAATGCCGTAGGACTGCTTTTCTTAAAATTTAAATGAGCCGTGTGTTGTAGGATTTAATGGAATCATGCTTAATCTTCTTGTACATGTATTGGAAATGGATTGAATGTGTTGTAAGTATGGATAAATGGATGAAGATCATGAAGATGTTGTAGTTGTGTTGAAGCCGTGTAAGGGGGCTGTTTTAGAGGAATTTGTGGACTGTTTTGTGTCACATTTTGATTGTTGTTGTTATGGACATTGTGGTGTATTGTATGCGTGTTGAATATGTGAATTGAGGTGTTAAAGAAATGAATTATGTTGAAGTATACAGGCAGTCCAAAACAGTGGATTGTTTTAGTGCTAGAGGTGAAATTGTATGTGTTGGGTGTTGATTCTTGTTATGAACGTTTAGTGGAAGTGAAGCATAATGATTCAAGTTGAAATTGAGATGAATTGTGGGCTGTTGTAAGAATGGAAATGATGCTAAAACAGTTCCAAGAATCATGAAAGTAATGTCATTAAACATGTTGTTGTCGTTGTAAGGTTTTAGTGTCGACAATGTAGCTATTTGCGTATGAATTTGGTGATATATTTATCGTGTGACTGCTGGTCGTATTTTACTGAAATTATATGAAATGAAGACATGAAATAATGTGTAATAATCATATGTGGTTTGCTTGGTATGTTCGTAAACGTTTGCAAGAATTCCGGGCACCTTTATGTTGTTGGTTAGGGACTGTTTTGGGCGTGTTGATTGGTTAGGGACTGTTTTGGGCGTGTTGTGGTTAGGAACTGTTTTGGACATGTTGTCTTCTTTAAATTGGAAAGACTAATGATAGTTAAGAATATATATTGTATTTACGTTGTTTGGGTTGTTGTAAAGTTGTTATACGAAAACGTTAAGGCTACGGATTATTAGGAGTAACTTGAGAATGTAGTAGCCGTATGTGAATCGTTATGGAATGTTGTGAATGTGGGCTATTTGGAATGTTATGTGGGCTGTCCGGATTGGTATTGAACATATGATTATTGATGTTGGGGTGGTTGTATGTAGTTGATTTGAATGCGAACGAAACGTCGTCTAAATGTTTGAAAGGGATTGTTGACGTTAAAGTACGTATTGAATTCCCTCGTAGACTAATTGTAGCTCTTGATATCTTGAAATAGGATAAGTGTTTTTGGGCAGCAAGTACAAGTTATAATACGACTAAACGCTAAAGGTATGTAAAGCCTATTCCTTCTTTCTTTTGGCATGTCCTAGACGTAAGTATGAAACGATATGAACCTTGGGGTAAATTCTATTCTCTAGTTCCATGTATGACTTATGATTCTATATTTTATTAAGGTTGTTGTCATGTGCCTACAATATGAGTGACTAATGAATAATGCATGAAAGTTCCTATTCTTAAAGAATTGCACAACTAGAGACATACTTGACTTTTAAAAGCTACATCATGTTAAAGTGATACATGTACATGAAAGCTGAAACGTTTCTTGTAATAGTTTGTTATGAGACTTAAAATGAACTGAATATGAATATTATTTTGACACTTTAGAGCTGGTTAGTTGCTTATCCATTGAGTCTAAAAAGATGAATTGCATATATGTGGTTTCTCATTATTCTGCTCGTGCTTACCGCTATATCCTTCACTGAGTCCCGGGCCAGGACACGTTTTCATGCGCATGTTTACTACATTATTCACCGAGTCCCTCATTAAAGGGCTGGGACACGTTATATATATATATGATGATATGATGATATGATAATGTGATGATATTATGATATGGAGATGGCGGCCAGGAGGGCATATATTCCTTATTACCGAGTCCCTCATTAAAGGGCCGGGACACGTACATGTTTATGTTTATGATTCTATGATTATAATTACCGAGTCCCTCATTAAAGGGCCGGGACACGATATATATGTTATATACAGAATGATTATGCAGCTTTGATTACAAAACTCTATAATGACATTGATATGAGAATTATATAGATGGAATATGTTCAAAGGCAAGTTTTATGAAAATTCTGGTTGTTGCATTGAGTCCTACATACCTTGTCTCAATATAAGTCTATTATTATGTTTCAAGCTTTACATGCTCAGTACATATTCCGTACTGACCCCCTTTCTTCGGGGGGCTGCGTTCATGCCCGTAGGTACAGACGCTCGTTTTGGAGATCCGCCGGCTTAGGATACCTATTCAGCTATTTTGGACTGCTCCTTTGTTCCGGAGCCTAGCTTGTGGTATAACTTCCTTTGTTGTATATATAAGTGTTTATTCGGGTACGGCGGGGCCCTGTCCCGCCATATGATACGGTCATTACTCTTAGAGGTCTGTGGACATCGGTGTGGGTCTGTTTGTAGTTGTTGATGCGTTTTACGTCTATGACTTATGTTTGGGGCGTACCCATTCGTAATGGCAGCCTTGTCGGCTTGCATATGTATGTATGTTTGTTATTTCGTATATCGTGGCAGCCTTGTCGGCTTGCGTAGGAATATATATATATATATATATATGTTGTTGTTTAAAAAGTGCAACTCCTCAGGAGACAGGTGCCTAAGACAAACAAAACTTGACAGCTTAAAAATAATGTCCTATTTTTTTTTTTAGGTACAAATGAGATCATGACATGCTAATTGCAAATGACTACAGTTAATAGATAATATGAGT
Organism: Lycium barbarum; assembly: GCF_019175385.1. Classification (NCBI taxonomy): domain Eukaryota; kingdom Viridiplantae; phylum Streptophyta; class Magnoliopsida; order Solanales; family Solanaceae; genus Lycium; species Lycium barbarum. The sequence goes on along the minus strand of NC_083341.1, from coordinate 47,831,779 downwards.
GTCCAACTCGGGCACTAGTCACGGCCTACGGGGTTGGGTCGTGACAACTGGCTAGCCTCCTGTTATGCTAATGTTGACTGCCAAAATAAGGTAGTTCGTTTCCAGTTTCCCGGGGAGCCAGTTATAGAATGGGCCGGTAATACAGCATCGCCGAAAGGTAAGTTTATTTCATACCTTAAGGCAAAGAAAATGATCAGAAAAGGTTATATTTATCATCTGGTTCGGGTACAAGACTTGACAGCAGAAACGCCGACTCTTCAGTCAGTTCCCGTGGTTAATGAATTTCCAGATGTGTTCCCAGATGAGCTTCCAGGCCTTCCTCCAGAGCGGGAGATAGATTTTACTATTGATTTTCTTCCAGATACTCAGCCGATATCTATTCCCCCGTACAGAATGGCACCGGCAGAATTGAAAGAGCAGTTGAAGGATCTGTTAGAAAAAGGCTTCATCAGACCCAGTACTTCGCCTTGGGGAGCTCCGGTATTATTCGTGCGTAAGAAAGACGGGTCGCTGCGTATGTGTATTGATTATCGGTAGCTGAATAAGGTAACCATAAAGAATAAATACCCCCTCCCCAGAATTGATGATTTGTTTGATCAGTTGCAGGGCGCCAAATATTTTTCGAAGATAGACCTTCGGTCAGGCTATCATCAGGTACGGGTACGAGAGGCCAATATTCCTAAGACAGCATTCCGGACCAGATATGGGCATTATGAATTCAGAGTTATGTCTTTTGGGCTGACTAATGCTCCTGCGGTATTCATGGATTTAATGAACCGGGTATTCAGGCCGTTCTTAGACATGTTCATAATTGTATTTATCGATGATATTCTGGTTTATTCTCGGTCCGAGGCAGAGCACGCAGATCATCTGAGAGCGGTACTTGGGGTACTTCGGCATCAGGAATTATATGCAAAATTTTCTAAATGTGAATTTTGGCTGGCTTCAGTGGCATTCTTGGGACATATTATTGCAGCTGATGGTGTCCGGGTGGACACACAGAAGTTTAAAGCCGTGAAGAATTGGCCTAGACCCACGACGCCTACTGAGGTACGTAGTTTTCTGGGATTAGCAGGCTATTACAGAAGATTTGTGGAAAAGTTTGCTTCGATTTCAGCGCCTTTGACAAGGCTAACTCAGAAGGGAGCCAAGTTCCAGTGGACTGATGCTTGTGAACGAAGCTTCCAGTTGCTGAAAGAGAAGCTGACTACAGCCCCAGTTCTGACTCTTCCAGAGGGACCCGATGGATATGTTATTTATTGTGACACTTCTGGCGTGTGATTGGGCTGTGTATTGATGCAGCACGGCAGAGTTATAGCTTATGCTTCCCGACAGCTCAAAAAGCATGAAAGGAATTATCCTACCCACGATCTGGAGCTTGCAGCGGTGATTCATGCTCTGAAGATATGGAGACATCATTTATATGGCGTGCATATTGATATCTATACAGATCATGAGAGTCTCCAGTATATTTTCAAGCAGAAAGAGCTTAATTTGCGGCAGCGGAGGTGGCTGGAGCTCCTGAAAGACTATGATGTGGATATTCTGTATCATCCGGGCAAGGCTAATGTTGTTGCAGATGCGCTTAGCCAGAAATCTATGGGCAGCTTGGCAGATTTACAGCCAGACAGGAGAGAGATAGTACGTGATATTCATCAGTTGGCTAATCTTGGGGTTCGTCTGGCCGATTCTGGGGGTACACGGATTTCTGTCCGAGGGGTTTCTGAATCATCTATTAAGGAAGATATCAAGCGGCATCAATATGAAGATCCTGTTTTAGCTCGATACAGAGACACTGCCCATGAAAAGGAGAAGACTCCGTTCGAGTTTACACCAGACGGAACCTTACTATACAGAGGCAGGTTGTGTGTACCTGATATTGCAGGGCTACGACAGCAGGTTATGGGCGAGGCACATTATGCTCGCTATTCTGTTCATCCTGGGTCTACGAAGATGTACCATGATCTTAGATGCCTATACTGGTGGGATGGCATGAAACGGGATATCGCAGAGTTCGTCGCCCAGTGTCCCAATTGTCAGCAGGTCAAGATTGAACATCAGAAACCGGGTGGATGTTGCAAGAAATGGAAATTCCGACGTGGAAGTGGGAGATCATTAATATGGACTTCATTACAGGTTTGCCTCGCACTCCACGGAAGTATGATTCCATCTGGGTTATTGTTGATAGGCTGACAAAATCAGCCCATTTTCTCCCCGTCAGAACTACTTATTCCGCCGAGGATTATGCCAGGCTTTATATTAAAGAAATAGTGAAGCTTCATGGAGTTCCTATATCTATTATCACTGACAGAGGTGCCCAGTTCACAGCGAACTTCTGGAGATCTTTTCAGGAAGGATTAGGGACTCAGGTGAGCCTGAGCACAACTTTTCATCCTTAGAGTGACGGACAGGCCGAGCGCACTATCCAGACGCTTGAAGATATGTTGCGGGCCTGTGTTATTGATTTCAGAGGTAGCTGGGAGGATCACTTGCCATTGATTGAATTTGCTTATAATAACAGTTACCATTCCAGCATCCAGATGGCTCCGTACGAGGCCCTGTACGGCAGGAAATGCAGGTCACCGATCGGCTGGTTTGATATTGGCGAGACAGAATTAATCGGCCCAGATATGATCCAGCAGGCCGTTGATAAGGTGAAACTTATTCGGGAGCGGCTATTGGCTGCCCAGAGTCGACATAAATCATACGCTGATAAACGGCGTCGTCCTTTGGAATTCCAGGTTGGTGATTGGGTATTTCTGAAGGTATCGCCTATGAAAGGCGTGATGCGGTTCGGCAGAAAGGGTAAGCTCAGTCCGCGTTATATTGGGCCTTATCAGATTGTTAGAAAAATTGGAAATGTCGCCTATGAGTTAAATCTGCCATCTGATTTGGAGGCGGTACATCCGGTATTCCTTGTATCTATGCTCCGCAAATGCATTGGTGATCCCTCCAGAATATTTCCTGCGGATGGTATTCAGGTGACGGAGCAGTTATCTTATGAGGAGCAACCCGTAGCTATTTTGGACCTCCAGGTAAGAAAGCTCCGGAACAAAGATGTAGCCTCTGTTAAGGTGCTGTGGCGGAACGATAATAGGGAGGAAATGACTTGGGAGGCCGAAGAGGAAATGAAGAAGAAATATCCTCATTTGTTCCCTATGCCCGCAGGTAATCTTGAATCCTTGCTTAATTCTATTTCAATAATGAATGTGTGTCATATGTGCTGTCCATAAACATAAACTCCCCCAAAGTATTTTCAGACCCTATAAGATTAATTTAACATTCGAGGACGAATGTTCTAAAGGGGGGGAGGATGTTATATCCCGTGTTTTCACACGTTTGGAAAATTTGAAATATCTTGGATTTTTGAGAAATGAGGTCAAATTTGATTTTATTTGACATAGGAGTTGTGGATGAAAGAATATTGTTGTGAAAGTGTGGGACAAAGCTAAGGGCAATGTTGGAATTTTGGAAATTAGTTTCGGGAATTACAGAACGTGGATTATAAATCATTGGGCTAAAAAAAAATGAAATGAATTGAGGCCCAAACCATAGACCATGGCCGGCCACTATGGCCTTGGCCCAAGTCCAATTACATGGTCATGTGCTTGACCATGTGACCAATAATTATAAGAAGACCAAGTCTTCATAGTATATCCATCAGAGAGCAAGAAAACCAAAGCAAAAAAATAAGAGCAAGAAGAGAGGAGGGTTTCGGGTTTGGTTTGGAAATTTGACTCCCAAAAATATTGCTCCTAAAATTTTTCTTTTGTGGTTTTCCTACTAAATTGAGTAGCCTCTTCAACTTGGTGTAGTTGTCTTGGAGGGAGAAGTACTTGATTCATCAAAGTGATCACAAGTTCAAGTGAAGATGACTAGAGAATAAGGTAAGAATTCATCCCTTATCCTTGTGTTATGAAGTTTTGTTTGTGTTGTAGTATGTAGAAATGTGTTGATTGTATGAAGAAATGGATGTTTGCAAAGTGGGTGTGTGGTATATATGTGTAGCCGTGTGCATGTGTATATTGTAGAGCCATAATGTGTTGAATTCATGTTATATTCTAGTTGTGGTGGTAGTGAAATGCATATTGGGAATGAAAGTTGAATGAATTGAGTTGAAGTTGATAAAAAGAGTATATGGCCGTGTGGTGTGGAGTGTGTGGAATGGAAATGGATTAAGTTTGTTTAGTGTGTTAGTTGTGTTATTGTGATTCTTGCAATGTAAATGGAAGTAAAATGATATGAGTTTGCTTTGAAATGGAATGTAGAAACTTATGTCTCCTTAGTATGATTTTTCGACATTATGAAAATGAAGTTATTAGGTTGCAAATTATGATGGGTATTGATGAATTTGGAAGATGGAATCATGTTATGAATATGTAAGTCAAGGATTAGAAGTTTCGAATGCGTTATGACTTTGGCGGAAAGTTTGTATATTATGTATACCGTGTGTATAATTTGAGGAAACGATATGAAATGCTTCTAAACTATGTTATGATGATCTAGATTGATAATGAATGTGAAACCCTTGAGATCGGTTTGGAAATTGAAGTTGAAATGAAGGTTATGGCATTATGTTGGCAAGTAGAACTAGTGGTGTCATATTGTGTTTCTAATGTTTGTAGTTGATGTTTATGTTGTTGTTTGGGTTGTTGTTGATGAGTTTGAGCCGCGTTGAATACTCGGGGTGCTATATGTATAGGGGAAGTGCTGCCGAAATTTTGGTAGACAAATATGAGTTAAGTTGAATTCGTAGCATCAATAACTCACAATTGGTAAATGTGACCATTTGCAGATTCTCGACGAAACGGGGTGCAAAGCTCACAAGGTATGTAAAGCTACCCCGATTCTTCTCTTGGCATGCCAAAGTGTATTAGAATCGAATTCGGGCCTCGAAAAACTTTCTGCCCCGCGGAAATCCGCAAGTGAAAATATCACTTTTTCTTCCAGTAAGATTGAACTCTTTTGGTATGCTTTCTTGGAAATTATGCAAACTTTCTCTAAACTCCTTGGAAAGCTATAGAACGTCCGTAGAACCTTTGTAGGTGACCCCATAAGCTTAAAATATGTAATTTGAGCCCACCGCCTTGCTTGTCCCGAGGTGGGCCCACTATTCCCAGTTTTGCCTTTATTGTACTTAAGTCTTATTTTCGAGCGGTCTTTGAAGGAAATGTTTGGACTACCATTCTAATTACCTAACTAACATTGTTTCAAATATTCCATTAAGTCTGATAACCTGTTTTGACACTCGGAACGATTTCAGAAAGGTTATACTTTTGTAATTCATTATGATACCCGAAACTCACTTATTATGATCCCGTCTGACTTCATTGGATTGGTTTGTTTTTGATATGCCTCATCGAGTCTATGGAAACATTTATGATATTTTAACTGCATTAGTCTCTCACTACTCCATTCGTGGATGCCCCAATGTTTCCCACACTGAGCCCGGGCTAGGATATGTTGTCAAGCGTGATCCTTTGCATTGTTCGTCGTGCCTCGATGTGAGGGGGCAGGTATACGCGTACATGGGTTTGTGGAGTATGCTGTGCCATGTACGCTTGTTCTGATATGATTTGCTATGGCCATCTGATATGATATATTATGTGACGGGGTTATGCCCCATTCCGATTCTTCTGTGTTGTGGCACCAGCGTCGGGAGGGTGGCCACGTTCGGTCTGCCGAGTCCCTTGGCAGGGGCCGGATTTGATATGACATATGATTCTGTATACACTCTGCATGTTTTGAAAATATGTATTTGATACTTTGGATTTTCTGCTCGCTTTCTGTACGTTCTGTACCAGTTATGATTCTGTTTCTGTAATTCAGGCTTTACATATTCAGTACATATTTCGTACTGACCCCCTTTCTTCGGGGGCTGCGTTTTCATGCCGCGCAGGTACCGACGACAGGTTTGCGGATCCGTCCGTCTAGGATATCTTTTCTGCCATTTGGAGCTCTCTTTTATTCAGAGCCATCTTTTGGTACAGTCTGCCACTTCTATATATGTATATTCTGGTTCATGGGTACGGCGGGGCCCTGTCCCGTCATATGATTCTGTCGGTCTGTTTAGAGGTCTGTGGACATGTGTGTGGGTTGGGGTCTTTCTATACAGACGTGTGCTTATGTTGTGTTTGGGCGATCCCATTCGCCGCGGCGGCCGGTCCGCATATATTTAAATGTTGCTTTGTCGGCCCTGTGTGGCCTTTGTTGGTATTTTCTGCGTGCAGGGTATATGGGATAGTCCGTAAAACAAAGGAAACTCTGCCAAATTTTTTTTGCAAATTATCTAAATTTGAAATAAAGCCTTGTCGGCTTCTGCCATATACTAGAATGCGTTTAAGTGCCCAGATCGGGCACTACTCACGGCCTACGGGGTTGGGTCGTGACAGAATCCTAGTGTAATGTTTATGAAAAGTAAAGCAGAGCACTACGGTAATGAGACTAAGCATACTGTTGTTTTTGTGAAGCAGCCCTTTTATGACTGGTCAGGCTCTTCACGCAGAGAAATCAACCTAAGGGATTTGATCCTTGGAAAAAGGAATTAGTGATCCTATTTCCAAGAATAAGGATGGAGCTGTTGCTTCTTTCCTTGTGTGATGAGGCTGCATTAATCATTCATCAAGATCGTTACATGCCTGGAATATTCCTTCTTTAATGCGCAAATATTCTTTCCTTCCTTGAACTGATTTGGTACTGCTGGAGCGTATCTTGTCAGCCCCCACAATATCTATAATATTGCAGTATCCAATTGTAGGGCTGGGAAGTTTTTCACTGAGTTCAACTTGAGTAAGCCCATCTCGTCTGATTTCACTTGTGTAAGCCCATCTCGTCTGATCAGTTAACTTGTCCTTGCAAGCTCCCCCTGAACAGTTGACTCTTGTAATCCCATCGCGTTTGGGCTGCCTTAGGCTCTTTGGTTCCTTGTGCGATTCAGTTATTTTAGCTGCATAAATAAAATTGTCATTATAAAAACTTGGCACTAACACGATAGAGCTGTGTTATAAGGTTTTCCCCTCTTAATAGTGTGTTATGATTTCAGAAATGCCGCCAAAGGGAAAAGCTACAGCCGCCCAGAAGGGCAAGATTACAACAAAAAGATGGGTAGAAAGAGAGCCGCCAATGAATGTAGAAGAGGGTGATTCACATAATGAGGCTCTATCTAATACTTCCTCCACCCCGCCCAATGTAGAAGAACAAGGAGGAGCTTCAGCTCCAGTTCCTCCACCGGTCGCTTCGGGTCAACAAGTGACCCAGGCTATTCATCTATTAACACAGTTGGTTGCCGCCCAGGCACAGCGGCAGAATGTGAGTTCAAGTGATCGGGCAGCTAGTACCAGAGCCCGTAATATTATGAGTTTGAATCCTCCAGAGTTTTTCGGGTCAAAGCCGGATGAAGACCCGCAAGATTTTATTGATGAGATGCTGAGAACATTGAGGATTATTCATGCCTCCGAAACAGAATCTGTGGAGTTGGCATCTTATAGACTCCGAGATGTGGCGGTATTGTGGTGTAACAATTAGCTAGCATCAAGAAAAGAGAATGCGCCTCCTCCCGTGTGGCAAGAATTTGTAGATGCTTTCATCCGCCACTATTTGCCACCCGAGGTCCGCCGAGCTAGAGCGGATAGGTTCTTAAATATAAAACAAGCAAATATGAGTGCCCGGGAGTATAGCCTTCAATTTAATTCATTGGCTAGATATGCCCCGACTATAGTGGCCGACATGGGAGATAGAGTGCATCGCTTTGTGAGTGGATTAGGGCCACATTTATTCAAGGATTGTTTGACGGCTTCGTTGCAAGAGGGGATGGATATTTCGCGAATACAAGCCCATGCCCAGAATTTAGAAGGACAACAACCTCCGCAATGGGGTGATCGACATATCGATAGAAGGCAAAGCAAGAGGGTCAGGTCTATGAGGGCAGGAAGTGATTATAGAGGGGGATCAAGGTAGACACATTCTAGACACTCAGGCCAATCGGTGACTAGTGCACCTCCACGATTTAGGGTAAGAGATTTGATCGCTCCTTTCGTTCAGGACAGGGTCAGAGTTTGAGGGCCTCGGATTTTCAGTTCAGGGGAGATTATAACCAGAGGGAACCCCCAGTACCGCGATGCAGCCAGTGAGATAGATTATATTCCGAACAGTGTCGCCAAGGTTCAGATGCTTGCTATGCCTACAGCCAGGTTGGGCACATGATGCGAGATCGCCCGTCGCTGAGTGGTAGAGTTGGGGTTCAGCCCACAGGATCAGCGGCTAGTTCCTCTTCAGTACGCCCGGTAAGGCAGACTCCGCAGATTCCAGCAGGTCGAGGTAGAGGAAGAGGGGGAGCATCTACTTTAGGTGCCACTCAGCCCCGTGTGTATGCTTTAGCCGGACGACAGGATGTTGAGTCCTCTCCGGATGTGGTTACAGGTACATTATCCATATTTTCCCACGATGTGTATGCATTGATAGATCCGGGTTCTACCTTGTCTTATATTACTCCATATGTTGCTAGTTGTATTGGGGTGAAACCTGAGCCAATTAAACCTTTTGAGGTATCTACTCCGGTTGGTGATCCCGTGATAGCTAGTCAGGTGTATAAAAATTGTGTACTTGTGATATGCAATCACCAGACCAAAGTTTATTTAATTGAGCTGGAAATATTAGATTTCAATGTGATTACGAGTATGGATTGGTTGGCCTCATGTTGTGCTAATGTTTATTGTGGATGAAGATAGTTCGATTCCAACTTTTGGGAGAGCTCGTGCTTGAATGGAAGGGAAATACAGCATCTCTAAAAGGTAGGTTTAGTTCCTACCTTAAGGCAAGGAAGATGATAGCTAAGGGCTATATTTATCACTTAGTATGAGTACATGACACCGAAGCAACGTCACCAATGTTCCAATCTGTTCCGGTAGTGAATGAATTTCCGAATGTATTTCCAGACGAACTTCCAAGCCTTCCTCCAGAAAGAGAGATTGACTTCGCCATCGATGTGTTGCCGGACACCAAGCCTATTTCCATTCCTCCTTATCGAATGGCTCCGGCATAATTGAAAGAAATAAAGGCACAGTTGAAAGATTTTCTTGAGAAGGGATTCATTAGACCCAGTTCATCACCGTGGTGAGCACCAGTCTTGTTCGTAAGAAAGAAAGATGGTTCCCTACGAATGTGCATTGATTATAGGCAGTTGAACAAGGTGACGATAAAGAAAAAATATCCTTTCCCGAGGATTGATGATTTGTTTGATCAACTACAGGGTGCCAAGTGGTTTTCCAAAATAGACTTGAGGTTGGGTTATCACCAAATGAGAGTTAAAGAAGAAGATATTCCCAAAACAGCTTTCAGAACAAGATATGACCATTATGAATTCCGGGTGATGTCGTTTGGGTTGACTAATGCTCTGGCGGTGTTCATGAATTTGATGAATAATGTATTCAGGCCACTCTTGGATTTATTCGTGATAGTATTCATTGATGATATTCTGGTATATTCTCGCACAGAATCAGAATATGCCGATCACTTACGTATTGTTCTTGGCATCTTTGAACTCGAGAATTATATGCAAAATTTTCAAAGTGTGAGTTTTGGCTAAATTCTGTGACGTTTTTGGGCCATGTTATTTCAGATGATGGCATTTGAGTCGACACTCAGAAAATAGAAGTCGTGAAGACTTGGCCAAGGCCTACGACGCCTACAGAGGTCCATAGTTTTTTGGGATTGACAGGTTACTATAGAAGGTTCGTAGAGGGATTTTCCTCTATTTCAGCCCCATTGACAAAGCTAACCCAGAAGTCAGCTAAATTTCAGTGGAATGATGCTTGTGAATGTAGCTTCCAAGAGTTGAAGGACAGATTAACCTCACCTCCAGTCTTAACACTTCCAGAAGGGTCAGATGGTTATGTGATGTGCTGTGATGCTTCCGGCGTTGGGTTAGGATGTGTGTTCATGCAACACGGTAGAGTCATTGCTTACTCTTCTAGACAGCTGCGAAAACATGAAAAGAACTACCCAACGCATGATCTCGAATTGGCTGCAATCATTCATGCATTAAAAATGTGGAGACATTACTTGTATGGTATGCATGTCGATATTTATACAGATCACAAGAGTCTTCAGTACATCTTCAAACAAAAGGAGTTGAATCTGCGACAGAGGCGGTAGTTAGAACTATTAAAAGATTATGATGTGAGCATTTTGTACCACCCCGGAAAAGCAAATGTAGTAGCTGATGCGCTTAGCCGTCGATCAGTGGGTAGCTTTTGTGAATTTGCTCCGGAAAAGAAAGAGATGATTCATGAGCTCCACCAATTAGCTAATCTTGGAGTATGTTTAATTGATTCAGGTGGTGCAGGAATCGGTATTAATGATCCCACATTTTCGTCCCTGAATATGGAAGTGAAAGAGGTCAGTATGAAGATCCTCATTTGTGCCATTACAGAGACACATCTCATGGAAAAGAGAAGTCCCCATTTGAAGTTTCTATGGATGGAATTCTTAGATATCGAGGCAGGCTATGTGTGTCGAATGTTGCAGAGTTGCGCCGTCGAATTCTAGAAGAAGCCCATTATTCTCGGTATTCTATTCACCCAGGTGCAACAAAGATGTATCACGATCTCAAGTTGATATATTGGTGGGAAGTCATGAAGAGAGACATAGCAGAATTTGTAGCTTAATGTCCAAATTGCCAACAAGTGAAAATCGAACATCAAAAGCCAGGAGGATTATTGCAAGCAATGGAAATCCCTACTTGGAAATGGGAAATGATCAACATGGATTTTGTTGTGGGATTACCTCGTTCTCGAGGCAATTATGATTCTATATGGGTGATTGTGGACAGACTCACGAAATCAGCCCATTTTCTTCTAGTTAGAACCACATATTCCGCAGAAGATTATGCGAGGTTGTATCTCAAAGAAATTGTGCGACTCCATGGCATACTAACATCCATTATCACATATAGAGAAGCGTAATTTACATCCAAGTTCTGGAAATCTTTTCACAGAGGTCTAGGTACTCAAGTGAAGCTTAGCACGACATTCCACCCGCAGACTGATGGGCAAGCTGAACGTACCATTCAGACCTTGGAAGATATGCTAAGAGCATGTGTTCTAGATTTTGGGGGTAGTTGGGATGACCACTTACCTCTAATCGAGTTTGCATAGAACAATAGCTACCATTCCAGTATCCAAATGACTCTATATGAAGCTCTATATGGAAGGAAGTGCAGGTCTCCAATTGGATGGTTTGAAACAGGAGAAGTACAGCTGATAGGCCCTGAAATGATTCAACAAGCGGTAGAAAAAGTCAAGGTGATCCGGGATCGATTGTTGACAGCCCAAAGTCGCCAAAAATCTTATGCGGACAACCGCCGACGAGACATGGAATTTCAGGTCGATGATTGGGTATTTTTGAAAGTGTCGCAGATGAAAGGTGTGATGAGATTTGGAAAGAAAGGGAAGTTAAGTCGATACATTGGACCCTATAAAATTATTCGCAAGGTGGGTCATGTAGCCTACGAATTGGACTTACCTTCAGAGCTTGAATCAGTTCATCCAGTCTTCCATGTCTTGATGCTCCGCAAGTGTGTTGAAGATCCTACAAGGATTGTTCCGATTGATGATGTCCAAGTGACAGAAAAGCTAGCCTATGAAGAAGTGCCCATTGCCATATTAGACAGGAAAGTACGAAGACTTCGAAATAAGGAAGTAGCTTCAGTCAAAGTTCTGTGGCGAAATAACAACCGAGAAGAAATGACTTTGGAGGCGGAAGATAAAATGAAATCCACATTTCCGCACTTATTCCAACCCCAGGAGATTCAAGACGAAACACTAACATCATAAGGTATGTATGCTTTCTTTTCGTGCTTTTTGGTTGTGTGTGGCCAATTTATAGTTCTATTGTGTTGAGTCCCTGTCAAGCAATATTATTATAGGTTGTTGTGACAGGATGGTAGTGCCATACTATAGGAGAAACTCTAGCAAAATTTCCGTAGAATTATCGAGTGCTTAACATTCGAGGACGAATGTTCCAAAAGGGGGGAAGAGTGTTACACCTTGGAAATTTCATGTCGTCGTGTGGTGAATGTACCACTGCAAGCTTAAGGGTAACAGGAAGTTCTTAAGACTAAAAGATGGATAATTAGTGGCCTTAGAGTTCATACGTTAGGATTTTGAAGTCATATGAATTGACAAGAATAAGGATTAGTAAGGGCAAGTGGAGTATAAGTGGGGTTTAGGAAAGGTTTCATAAATTATTGCGTTAAGAATTATTTGGCAAGGCCTTGAGGGCGAGTTATAGGGATGTTTAGATCAATAATGAAGTATTAAACAAGTGTTAAGAAGGGTGTACAAGGATTGAAGATCAAACGAAACGACGAGGACAACTTCGGAAAAACTGTGAGTTACACGACCACATTATACGGCCTGTGGAATTTTATACGGACCGTATAATGGTCCGTATAACCCAACATCAACTATGTGTTCCATGATGGTGAACCACAGACACTTATAGGGACCGTGAAATGTTATACAGACTGTATAAGTGGTCCGTATAAGTCCCTACGGGCTGAGTTATTCCAAGTATTTAAATGTGATCCCACTTCATTACATTCATTCTCCTCACTTCTCCACTTCTCTCCAAGCTTCTAAAGGGTTCCACACACACTTAATATACAAGAATACAAAGGAAAGCAAAGATCAATATCAAGAATTCAAGTGAATCAAGTGCAAGAAGCTCACTAGGGTTCCTCCAAGTCAAGAATTCTCTTGGGAGTGAAGTTAGGGTTTTCTCCAAAGTGAAGTATTGCCAACCAAAACCCGTTCCTACGCATTCAAAGGTGAGTTTCATGATTATTCCATGTTGTTTAAGGTAAGGAAAAGTTGAAACACTTGGATTATGGAAGAAAATGGAAAATGGATGACAAAAGATGAGATTAGTGGCAATTGTGAATAGTAGATTAATATGAATCATGAATCTTGGTATGTTAATCACGTTATGAATGAGGTTAGGAGTATGAGAGGAGCATTAGATGAGAATGAATGTAACGTTATAGTATGATTATGACTATGGATGATCGTGAGAGGAAATTGTAGGAATTGGATAATAATGAATTCGACTAAAGTCATTGATGATGATATTATAAATGTTATTATTGACGTCTGGGAGTCTAAATATGATATGGGGAAAGTAGTATAAACAAAGGAAATGCTGCCCAATTTTCCCTAGAAATAGTAACACGTTCTTATATTCAATTAACTAATGTTGACGCGAATTCTCTTGAAGGTAGAAACGTGGGCATTGAAGGAGAACAAGCAAGCAATAAAATAGTTAAACGGAAAAGGTATGTGAGGCTAGTCATTTCTTTCTATGGCATGAATCCTATATGTTATAGCCCGTATTTTGTACGTTCGGATAATTCAAGATAATTGTGAGAAGTTAAGGGCAAAGCTATATTTTGATCTTGTTTAATATACAAGTTGTTTATGAATATTATTTATGAATATTATTGGTATGAAAATATTGAGAAAGGCTAAGGGTAAAAAGGGAAATTCGCAAAATGGTTCATGGTTATATTGTGGAAAGGCTAGGGGCAAAATGGGAATTTCACAACAATTCAAGAAAGTTCTTGAATGGGCCATTGTGGCCGTGTGGCTTAAGGGAGTGGGTACCACCCATGGACATGTGTTCATATTCCTATTTGTAGGAGCCTTGTATATATATATACCTAAGTTGTCAAATAAGACATATTCCCCCTTCCAAATCAAGAAACTTGAAGAAAGAAAGAAAGGAAGAAGAAGAGAGGGGCATTCGGCCCTAGCCAAGAAAATTGGCTCCATGGAAATTGATCAAGAAAAATTATTTCTTTTAGTATTCCAACCAATTGGAACATCCTCTTTAACATGGAATGGTTGTTGAAGCAATAAAATCATTTAATTGTGCAAGTTCACAACCTTAGTCAAGCCAAGAAGTTGAGTGAAAAAGGTATGTGTTCAATCCTCTTTTACATATGTTATGGATGATTTGTATATGTTGGAGAGTGAAGAAATGAATGAAATTTATGAAATGTGTATGTGTATAGTGAAGCCGTGTGGGAGTTGCATGGTATGGAAGTGATGAACTAATTTTATTTAGTATTCTAATTGTTGTTGTGGTGGATTCTATGATGTTAAATGAAGATTTAATGGTTTGAAATGAAGTTGAAATCGTTTGTGGATTATGGAAGAAGTTAGTGTGTTATTAGAATGGTTCCTCATAATTATAAGAATAGAGTTGTTAATGTGTAGGTTGTAAATATAATTCATGAATTTGAAGGTGAGACATGTGTTTGGAAGATTGTAAGTTGGGTTGTTGTAATTGAATTTGAAAGAAGGAAATGTGTTGTCATTGTTCTTATTGAATTTTGGAAGGTTTCGGGTGAAGTAGCATGTTGATTGGGTTGTTGTGAATGTTATGTGAATTGTTTGAAGTATTCTTGAATCATGTTAGAATGATTTCGGATGAATACTTGAATGTGGGATCATTGGTGTTAGTTTGAATATATTTTGGATTGAATTGAATATAAATGAAATGCGTCTTGAATTAATTATTGATGTTGTTGGCATGATTATTGGGATTGTTGTTGTTGATAAATTGGCCGAGTTGAATTCTCGGATTGTTGATTGATAATTTGGCCGAGTTGGATTCTCGGGGATGTTGTATTTACAGGGGAAATGCTGCTGAAATTTCGGCAGATTATAAATGAATTCATTTGAAGGATTAAGACAAGTATATGACGACAAGTCTAATGATTATGTAAAATCTTCTTGAATGTAGAATAGCAAGCTTGGATAAATAAGCGTAGCTAATAAGGCGTGGCACAGGTATGTAAGGCTTACCCTTTCTTTCTTTTGGCATGATCTTTGTGAAACGAGCAAATGACGTATATGTATGATTTCAATGAAATTTCCTATTCTTAGAGCCACTAGGATGGCTAATATTCTTAACTTCCATAAGTTGTTTCATATGGTTTTGATGAGTATCTATGATGTCCGAAGTTCTGTTTGATATGTTTCCGAATGGCATTCGAAAGATAATTGATATGATTAAAGTTTTGATTTTCAAATGATAGCACGCTTGATTATTCCCTCGAGTCTTTGATACGTTTTGATACGTACATATGTTTCCGAAAGCTCTATTTGGTTTGATCCATAACGATACCTGAAAGGTACTTGATATGATTGTTGCTTTGATTTTCCAAAAATAGCTTCTGAAACGCTCGTAGAAGGTTCTGTACTTCAAACGCTCGTAACATTCTTATACTAAGTCGGATTGACCCGAAACTTGTTTCTGAGCCTTCAGGTGTCGGTAAGTATACTTATCTATCGAGTCTTGATTTATATGCATATAGTTTCTCACTACTCTGCTCGTGCACGCCTCAATATGTCTATTCACTGAGTCCCGTGCCGGGTATGTTATCGTGCGCATTCCACTGCATTGTTCACCGAGTCCCTCTCACTTGCGGGCCGGGACACGTTATATGTATATGTACATGATGATATGATGATATGGGGATGGCGGCCAGGATGGCATATGATGGCTTTATTCACCGAGACCCGCAATAGAGGGTCGGGACACGTTCTGTATATATGATCCACCGAGTCCCTCAATAGAGGGCCGGGACACGTTATATGTATACATGCTATATGATGTTGACATGCATGATTCTATCCACCGAGTCCCTCACGTGAGGGCCGGGACACGTTACGCATATATGATATATGATGTAGACATGTATGATTTATCCACCGAGTCCCTCACTGGAGGGTCGGGACACGTTATCTGTACATATGATATGATGTGAATATGCATGATTTTCACTTAAAAAGGCAAGTGCTTTGATGTTTTAAAAGGTCATACTTGATTCTGGTAAATCTCTGTTTTAGTTATGATCCCCTTTTCTGTATTCCATGCCTTACATACTCAGTACATATTCCGTACTGACCCCCTTTCTTCGGGGGCTGCGTTTCATGCCACGCAGATGAGTAAAGAACATTGCTAGAAGATGCTTCAGCTGGATTGGCAAGCTCCATTTGCCCTGGAGTGTTGTCGGGTCAGAGTATTATGCTGTGATGTTTCGTTCGAAGTTAGAGACTTTGAAGACAGAGTCGTGGGTATAGAATGTCAGTTTTGTAAGCGGCTCCATCAGCCGACGTGTCATTCTGTATTATGTGATAAATTCCATATGATCACAGATTCAGTTGATTTGAGAACAAAGAAAAAGAATATTTCTGAAAGCCTTACTATGTATTTCATGTTTATTTGATTTAAAGGCCCAAAGAGGTTATGTGTGTATTAAGAGTCAGAGGGTTCGCCCGGCTCTAAGTAAGGGTCGGGTGCCCATCACACCCAGTGAGATTAGGGTGTGACACTATAGCATGACTTCTCCTTCCTTTTCATGATTCTCCTACATTCCGGAAAACTAATAGCCTATGTTCATGTATAGCTATATGAGCTAAGAGATATATTATGAGCCCAATAATTATGATGATGAGTTTAAGTCTAAATATTCTAGAGATTATGAGATGATGTTCCTGTATAGTTAACAATGTTGTTCATTGCACACACTCACCTTATAAACTATTTCCTTCGAGGTGAGGCAGAATGTTTATAAATGCTCCATAATGGAATCGGGGGTTCACGACCTTATGTCACCCCGATAGAGTATAATTGTCTTAAGTTTCCATTCATGCATTATGGTAATGTTATGATGAGAATATGATAAGTCTATGACATGTACATGATATTATCACACCGCGCCTATATGGCCGGGTAGACACCGCTGAGGCGGGCAGCATATACATTATGTTTAGATGGCATGGGCAGACACCACTAGTGGGCGGCATGTATGGTACCCCGGATGCGGGAGGCCTGGACGCAGGCTAATGATTATCACACTGTACCTATATGGTTGGGCAGCTTGTACATTTATACATACATGATATGATGATGATTATGAGTAAGCCAGCATGTGTTATTTCTTTTATAAGTGACAGTCATATACACTTGCTCCTTATTGATGCTTTCTTTATCCTATTGATGTATTTTCATTACTTATGCCTCTCATACTCAGTACAATGTTCGTACTGACGCCCGTTTTCTTTGGACGATGTTTTCATGCCCACAGGTAGATAGGGAGGTGAGCTTGATCTAGACTCGTAAGAGCCAGTAGCTGATTCGAGAGCACTCCATTATTCCAGAGGTGCTTTTGATTATTCTTTTGTGTACATATGTATATTTTGGGCACAACGGGGTCCTGTCCCGTCCCTATGTCTAGCACTCTTGTAGAGGCTCGTAGATACGCAAGTGTGGGTTATATGGTCTCACGAGGTTGCTATTATACTATATATACATATATATATATATATATATATATTATCATTTTGATAACCGAAAGGCATATGTATATAAAATATTTGTGTTCTCAAATGAAAAGTGATTTTCTTATGATTTGAGTATGATGAGTAGTAGAACGAGTGCTGCTCGGTGGTTAGCCTCGGGTACCCGTCGCGGCCCCTAGTCGGGTCGTGACACCCCAAGTAGGGGATATAAACATATATTTGATTGAATGTGAAGAGGACAAGGTCCCTATGGTCAGGGAGATGATCATTTGGCAATAGAAGGGACACACGTTATATGGGCCTGAAACCATTGTCCAAGATATGTTCCGAGCCGGGTGTGACGAGATGTACAAGACTTGGGTAAGGAGCATTTTCAAGGTACTACTCTCCAGGGCCGCATATCCTTAACTGTGTTCAAGATCGAGATTCCAAAGCACAAATCCAAATTCCCCTAGTATGGGTGCAAGCGAAAGATAGGGAGGAAAGGTATCGACAAAAATAGTTAAAGGATATGCATACTGTTACACCTCGAAAAATTCTCCGTTGAAGCGCAGTGAATGGACTAGCGAAGGACACGAAGTATACGATATTTCAATAAGTAGGAAATAGAATTTGATGACCCTAATTGAGATTTCAAAGACATTCGAGGTAAGAGAAGAAAGTTTGCCAAGAGAAGGCAAGGCATAGTGATGTTTTGTAGAAGAGTTATAACGTCCCTTAGATAGTTAATGAGGTGCTAAACAAGTGTCAAGAAGGTTCCATAAGGATTGGAGATCGAACGAAACGACGGAACCATTTCAGGGAAGTGGAGTTAAACGACCACTTATACGGTCTGTATAACTTTATACGGTCCGTATAAGGGGTACGTATAACTCCCAGCAGGGATATGATTTTTAGGGTGGTGAACTACGACCACTTATATGGACCATACAATACTATATGGACCGTATAAGTGTCTGTATAGTACCCGACGGGCTGATTTTTAGTTTTTCTATAAATAGATGCCTTGGGTTCTTTTACTTCATTTTTCATCTTCTACAAGTATTGAGAGCTCAAAACCCTCCTCTAAGCAAATTCCACTCAAGTCCAAGAAGAACACAAAGATCAAAAGACTAGAATCAAATGTTCATGTGTTAGAAAGCTTCCTAGGGTTAGAGGACTTGTTACACCTTGAAAAATTCCCCGTTAACGTACAGTGAATAGGCTAGCAAAGGGCACGACGTATACAATGATTTGATAAGTAAGTGATAGAATTTAATGATCCAAATCGAGGTTCAAAGACATTTGATGTAATGGAAGAAGGTTGTTAAGGAAAGCAAAGGATATGTTGCGCGTCGGGTAAGAATTATGATCGACGAGTTAACGATGGCTGAAATATGTTTCAGAGACGAGTGATAACGTCCCTTAGATTGGTATTGAGGTGTTAAACAAGTGTCAAGAAGGTTCCATAAGGATTGGAGATCAAACGAGTCAACCAGAAAGAGTTCGGATGAACTGGGCATTATACGGCCCAACATACTGGTCCGTATATCTCGGTCGGGACAGATTTAAGTGTTTAATATAAGGACCCTCTCTCATTATTTCATTTCATTTTCCCACTCTTCTCTCCTCAAGAAACCTCTAGAACACTCTCTATTATTCATCCACAAGAAACCAAGGGAAATCCATGATCAACTACACCAAATCCATAAAATCAAGTGTAGAAACCCAATAAAAGTTCATCTACACCAAGAAAACTCAAGGGAAGTGAGTTAGGGTTTTAGTGCATGAAGAGAAGTTCCACTCAAGGGTTTTTCATCCATCATCTAAGGTGAGTTTTATGATTATTCTTGGTTGTTTAAGGTGTTGAAAGTTAAAAACACTTGGATGGTAGAAAGATATAGGAAATGGGCCATAAATGATTGAATAGTGACATTGTTGGGTGAAGGTTTGGATTGAATTATGAATGTTGGTATGTTGTGGTTGTAAGTATATTATGAATGACATTTAGACCATGGAATAAGTATTATATATGAGAAAATGCAATAGCGAACTATAATCACAATTATGGAGAAATTGAAGAGGAATTGTGAAATGCGGATAATGTAGATAAATGATGATTGTTGTCTATTATATTGTGAATGTTGTTATGAATGTTTGGGAGTTGATATAGAATATGGGAAAGTTATATAAACAAAGGAAATTCGGCCCAATTTTCTTTAGCTTTAGTAAGCACGTTTAAGTAATCGATTAGCTAATGTTCATGCGACTTCTCTTGAAAGTAGAAACGCGGGCCTCGAAGGAGAACAAGCAAGCAATAGATTAGTTAAACAAAAAAGGTATGTGAGGCTAGTCCTTTCTTTCTATGGCATGAATCCGATGGTATGATTTCTCCTTCTTCTCCATGAATCCTCTATATCTCGGAAAAACTAATAGCCCATGTTCATGAATAGCCATATGAGATGAGAGATATATTATGGGTTCAATAATGATGATGATGAGTTAAGTATAAAGATTCTAGAGTTCTTGATATGATGTTCCTATAACGTTAATGATGTCATATATTGTATACACTCAACTTATATATTATTTCCTTCAAGGTGAGGCAGAGTACCATAAAGTGAATGATGTCGTATATTGTATACACTCACCTTATATATACTATTTCCTTCAAGGTGAGGCAGAATAGCATTAAGTTAATGATGTCAGTTATTGTATACACTCACCTTATATACTATTTCCTTCAAGGTGAGGCAGAATACTTATAAATGTTCCATAATGGAATCGAGGGTTCACGGCCTTAGGTCACCTCGATAGAGTATAGCTATCTTTGAGTTATTATATATGCATTATGGCGAGTGTATGTTGATGATATTACACCGTGCCGATATGGACGGGCATACACACCACTGCAGTGGGCAGCTTATATCCCGGACGCGGGAGGCTTAGACGCAGGTTAATTATTATCACACCGTACCTATATGGACGGGCAGCTTATACTTATACACTTATACATTTATACATATATGATATGATGATGATTATGAGCAAGCCAACATGTGTTATTTCTTTTATAAGTGACAGTCATATACAGTTGCTCCTTATTGATGTATTTTCATTACTTATGCCTCTCATACTCAGTACAATGTTCATACTGACCTCCGTTTTCTTTGGACGCTGTGTTCATGCCTATAGGTAGACAGGGAGGTGATCTTGATCCACACATGTAGGAGCCAGTAGCTGATTTGAGAATACTCCATTGTTCCGGAGGTGCCTTGATTATTCTTTTGAGTACATATGTATATTTTGGGCACAACGGGGTGCTGTCCCATCTCTATGAGCCGTGTCTAGTAGAGTTTTGTTTATGGTGTGTTGCGCGCCACGCTAATAAATAGAGGCTACAAGGCATTTAGGAAGGATGACAATCTTTCATCTTAAGAGATCGTGCGATAGAGCTGTATTATAAGACTTTCTCCTCCCTAAATAGTGTGTTATTATTTCAGAAATGCCGCTAGAAGGAAAAGCAACAGCCGCCCAGTTGGGTGATAGGAGGCAAAGAAAGAGGGCCATATCTATGGGGGCAGGCAGTGATTATAGAGGGGGATCAAGGCAGACACATTTTAGATACTCAGGCCAGTCGGTGACAAGCGCGCCTCCTCGATTTACGGGTAGGAGATTTGATCGCTCCTTTCATTCAGGACAGGGCCAGAGTTCGAGGGCCCTAGATTCTCAGTTTGGGGGAGATTACCTATACAAGAGTACCTAAATAAGGCACATCATCATCATTATCATTACCACCATATCTTTTTGTAGGGGATCAACTATCGTAAGATGAGATCAATAGTGACGTGAGAGTATCCGGAACGATGAACTTGGATATCATTAGAAATGGAATTATCATCATCGCTATATCTCACCTCGAAGGAACAAGTATTATGAGGTGAGATCAACAACAATGAATAAAATCGAGAAAATCATGAAATAAGCTAAATAATCTCATAATAGCATTAAAATCATAAGCTTTGGAATTTTTTGTCACACTGTCACGACCCAACCCCGTGGGCCGTGACTAGTACCCGATCTGGGCACCCAAACACATATATCCAATGCTATCTCAACTGTTATCAAACGCATTCAAGTATAAAGCAGAAGCCATCAAGGCTATATTTCAAATTTAGATAATTTCCAGAAAAATTTTGGCATAGTTTCCTTTGTTTTACAGACTATCCAAAATAACCCTGCGCACATAAAATACCAACAAAGGCCACACCGGCCAACAAAGCAACATATAAACATATGCGGACCGGCCGCCGCGGCGAATGGGGTCGCCCCAAACACAACATATACACACATCCGTACAGAAAGACCCTAACCCACAAACATATCTACAGGCCTCTAACAGACTTACAGAGTCATATGACGAGACAGGGCCCCGCCGTACCCGGAGTTTCCATACATACAGAATATACAGAAGACAGAAGGTATATACCAAAAGTACATGCTCCGGACCAAAGGAGCTCTTCAAAATAGCAGTATCTGAGCCCTAGACTGGGGGCGTATCTTCAGGTGCGTCTGTACCTGCGGGCCTGTAGCGCAGCCCCCGAAGAACCGGGGGTCAGTACGAAAAATGTACCGAGTATGTAAAGCAGAAACATAACAAACATAATCATAGCATGAACCGGAAGCACAGAAGTATAACGGACAGAACCATAAATCAAACGGACGGACAGAATTATGGTCCAGACGGACGGGCAGAATCACAATCCATACGGACAGGCGGAATCAGAATCCATATCAGACAGACAAAATCAGAATCCAATCAGACAGACAGAATCATAATAGGGCACAGGAACGTGGTCGCCACTCCTGCCTCTCGCGCCACAACATATCATATTTCAGAAGATTTCATATCATCGAACATCTCCGTCACATAACACATCATATCATAACCACGGTAACCCCGGGGACAGATCACACGCCGGGAAACCGGACACATCATACTTCGTAACATATACACGGTAACCGGGAACGACATATACCACAGTACCCCGGAACCGGACACATCATACTTCGGAATTCATACATGGGACCCGGCCCCCGACAAGGGACTCGGCGGCCCATCCGCACGATATAAACCGGCCCGGGATCCGGTGAAAGGAAGCATTGAGACATCCACGAACAGATTAATGAGAATCCACATACATACAGATCGTTATACCGACTCAATCAAACTGAAGTAGGCCAAATGGCGAGTCAAATCAGGGTATTCGGATAGCGTTCATAATATGCGCCTATATCCTGCTTGGGAAGGCACGGCAGATTATTACCAGAATCAGATTTTCAGATGTCAAAGCCATTTTGTAAAATTTATATAAAAAGTAGTCATATCATGATCAGAATAATAGTCCAGATGTTGTCTGAGAAAGTCGGACAGAAACAAAGTAGTTAAAGTTATACAGAAAGTATCGGGCCTTGAGGGCCCACCTCGGGCCAACCCGAGGAGACGTACGTAAATTACAGATAGTAGACCTTATTAGGTCGTCCATAATCATTTGGAAGTATTCCGACTCCGTTTAGGAAGGTTGCATACTTAAAGCTCACTTTGAAGACAAGTTATAAGGAAAATGATTCAATCTCACTGAAGGAATTGGGGCGGATTTCCATCTCGAATTCCGAGGAACGGAGTCGTATCTAAGGCTCGCGGCCGAGCCTATTATGTTCAAAACATGCCTAAGAATGAAGGGGTAAGCTTTACATACCTCGATTGCGCCTTATGCTCTCTTAGCTTCACTTCCAATTTCGTCCAAAATCTACAAATGGTCATGTTTACCAATTGTCAAATTCAAGCCTTTAAGAATCCAAATTTTATTACTTGCCTACCGAAATTTCGGCAGCATTTCCCCTATACATATAGCCTCCCCGAGATTCAACTCCGCTCAACACAACCAACAACAACCCAACAACAACATCAACAACATCAACAATTTTCATAATTCACAATATACGCAATTAGTCTACTTTACGACATAATGCAATAATCCTCATTTCGACTTCACACTTCCAAATCAATACCAACATATGCCGTAAAACAGCCCGCACATTATTTTCCAAATTTTCCCAACCAACCAATTCGCGATATAACTATTTAATAATTTCGCAAAGAGGTCAAAATTAACACTAACAACATCAATAACAACATCCTCCACATTCTACAAGTTAAATACATTTGTTTTCATCCAAAATTTTCTTCAAACCCCATTCTACAATTCAGCCATACCAACAAACGAATTTATCACGTTATTTCTTCGTTCTAATCAGTTAAAACTCTAAATAAACTTGTTAACAATAAAAAAAAAAGCCTTATTCATACCTTAAGTGCACAGCCACCACGTCCACCCTCTTATTTTTAGTTGATTTTTAGCTCAAATCGAAGGCAACGCGACGTAGAACACTTTTCTCTTCATGGGCTTGGGGATTCGGGGCTCCGATTTTGGTCAAAAATTGATTTTTTTTCTCTAGGCTCTCCTCTATCTTTTTCTCTAGAGTTTTCCAGGTTTCTTGATCTGAAAATGAGAGAGAGAAACTGATTTTTTTTCTATTAAAAGCGTGGGTAATGGGCCTGACCCGAATTGGAATCGGGTTGGGCCCATTTCACTGCCCAGCTTGACCTTTTGACCTTAAAACGTCCATATCTTCTTGTACCGACGTCGCCTGGGAGCCCACGACCTACCGTTGGAAATCTATTTCAATTATCTACAACTTGTATTTCTGGACGTTTTCCCAAATTCCAAACTTATAATGCCGTTTTCGCCCCTCCAAGTCAGGTCATCCGAAAACGTTTTCTTAATAATATTCGTTTGGAGGGCTTCCACTTTGATTTGGCCCCAGGGCCCTTCACGGGTTGTGTTTAACTTTACATATACGATTCATATAACTTTTCACATGTCCCAAAAAAATCTTGATGTGTGGGCCCCACCTCAGCTTACAAATAATTCGACGTTCGAAAATGCAGGATATAACACACACCCTAACCTTATTAGGGTGTGATGGGCACTCGACCCCATATACAGAGCCGAGCGAACCCGCAGACCCTGATTACACACCTAATGTTTTTTTTTTTGAATTCTGAAAGTCAATGACAAATAAAATACATGTTGAGCTTTTAAAATTTTCTGCTTACTATTTCCAGAATTTAACAAATCTGTAATTATATAAAATTTACTACATAACACAAAATGACATATCGGCTGATGGAGCCGCTTACAGACTGACTATCATTACCCACGACGCTGTCTGCAAAGTCTCTAATACTGATCAGACATCACAGCATACACACTCTGATTCGGCAGCACTCCTGGAGGAAATGGAGCCCGCCAATCCACTGGATCATCTTCAGCTAATCTCGTCTATCCACTTGTGGGTACCTGCGCGGCATGAAACGTAGCCCCCGAAGAAGAGGGGGTCAGTACGGAATATGTACTGAGTATGTAAGGCATGAGTACAGAAAATGAAACCATGACTGAGACAGATAGAACAACATACAAATAGCCTATCCAGAATACCAAACACTTATTATTTTTTTTTTCTTTTCCAGACACGAATCATACTTACTCATCTCGTATGCCAGACGGATTACAGAACGTACAAATTACTCAAATGATGTCATATAGCAAACGAGATACAAAATATACAGAAGGTCAGAATGCTTACTCTCCAACACAAGTCATGCATATCGAAATCGGATATCATATCACATACGCGGTAACCCCGGGGACATATACCACGCCGGGACAAATACCATATCATACATACGGTAACCTCGGGGACAAATATCACGCCGAGGGTTCGGTCACATCCTATCATATACATGATAACCTTGGGGACAAATAACACGCCGAGGAACCGGTGAACAATGCCAAGGAATGCGCACGATAACGTAGGAACGTGGTCGCCACTCCTACCTTTGGCGCCACAACACATCATATTTCAGAAATTTGCTCCGACCTCCGTCACACATCATAACATAACCACGGTACCCGGGGGCGGACAGATAACACGGCACCCCGAGTCCGGACACATCATACTTCATAATATATCCTCGGTAACCGGGGACGGACATATAACACAGTACCCCGGAACCGGACACATCATACTTCGGAATTCATATATGGAACCCGACCCTTAACAGAGGACTCGGCGAACCATCCGCACGATATATATATATATACCGGCCCGGGATCCGGTGAAAGGGATCATAGCACATGCACGAGCAGAGTAGTGAGCAACTAAATGCACATAAATCGAGACTCGATAGAATGATCGAACGTGCCATCAGAATAATCATAGCAGGTTACCCATATCAGAATGCTTATATTAAAATACTTATGTCGGGGTACTCATATCAGAATACTTATGTCAGAATGCTTAGGTCAGAATACTTATATCAAAATACTTATATCAGAGTAGTTATAACAGAATACGTATGTCAGGATTCTCATATCCAAAATACTTATATCCGAATACTTCTATCAAAATGTTTATGTCAAATTTCTTGTATCGGAGTACTTACGTCAAAATAATTTTGTCAAAATATCCATATCCAAAATACTTGTATCCAAATGCCTATATAGGAATACTCATATCAGAATTTCCAGATACTTATATCAGAGAGTACATACAGTTCATAACAAATCCAGAACAATAGCCCAAGTTTCTCTTAATTACTATGCGGAAATGAGTCCAATAGAGCAATACAAATGGGGTTCGGGAATTATGGGCCCACCTCGGATTAAGTCGAGGTGGCGTGTATAAACTATGAACATTTGGCCTTATAGAGTCATCCATGAAGGTTTCAGGGCAATCCGGTTTCATTTGTAGAAGTTACGGACGTTCAAACTATGTTTCCATCAAAGCATAAGGTTCTTAGTTCAATTTCACTGAATGAATAGGGGTCCAAATCAAGCTCGGATTTCTAGGAATAGAGTTTCCCTCGAGGCTCGTATCATAGCCTATTACAACTAGGACATGCCAAAAGAAAGGAAGGGTAAGCCTTACATACCTGTGCCGCGACCTCCAGCTACGCTTATGCATCCAATTTGTTTGTCTACATGCAGGAGAATCCATCCATTCGTTAGTTTCATTATCATATACCTGCCTTAACCTTTCAAACACATTCACTTGTATCCTGCCGGAATTTCGGCAGCACCTCCCCTGTAAATATACCAACCCCGAGAATACGGCTCGGCTCCCAATCAACAACAACAACAATCCGGGAATTTGACCCGGCCACAATATCAACAACAATGACAACAAACATTCTAACAACATCGACCGTTAATGTAAACACACTTTAACATTAGCAACCTTCTTTCGCATAATGCGACGATATTCCAATTACGTTCAAATCAAGATATATAATCAATCCAAAACCATTCAAACATGATTCCATAACATTTCCAACAATTCACAAAATTTTCCAAAACGACCCGAGCAAGGTTCCAACTCACCCGAAATTGTCCCCAAGCCCGAGAACAACACCAAACACATTCTTTCCTTCCAAATTCACACATTATGTCACAATACATACATTTACAACTTCATTTCATAAATTCAAGAAACCACATCAAGAATACATTTCCTTCCAATGCGGCCCACACGATTATAATCTTAACTTGGATTATTAAAACTTCATTTTCTATCATAATACTCACAATGAGGACAACCAAAATACTAACGACATTATTTTCCATCAAGGCAAGAAGTCTACCTTCGATTCCCATTAACTTCTACAACAACTTTCCGACAATTTCAACTTCACTAGAATCGTCATAATCTCACTTGCATCCTAAAATACATATCGACAACAATTAAATTATTACCTAAAACTTGATTCACATTTCATACCACACACACACACACATTCGGCCACCTTCCAACACCCACAAATTCAACCAAAATTACCAAACTTTCATTTCCAATATAAATTCCATAACAACAACAATTAAAATACTACATAAAAATTAACTAATCTTGCCTCCACAACATAGGCATGCACACGGTTATACCATACAACCCTCCCATATTTTCATGAATTCTATCCGTTCCTTCATACTACAATGTAAACAAGCCTTCATAACATCATAAAAAGGATTAAATATTACCCCTTCTCTTCAACCTCTTCCCTTGACCAACGTGCGGAAATGATGAAACGAACGACCTATCTTCCGAAACAACTATACCATGTCGAAGAGGGCCTTCAAATTGGTTGAAATTCTAGGAGAGAATAATTTTTTTGATCACTATTTCAAGGGGCCAAATTTTTGCCCCTTGGCCGTGCACTTCCTCTTTCTCCTCTCCTTTTTCTTCTTCTTCCTTACACTCTTTTTCTCTTAATAATATGACTACACACATATATATATATATATAGTTGTATAGGTCATGTGAGGGGCAAATGCTTCCCCCTCTCTAGATTTTTCCTTTCTTTTTCTCCTTTTTTTTTCTAGATTTTTCTCCAAATTTCCAAAGATGACTTAATCCCTTTTATTTTCCTTTTTTTTTCGGCCACATGGCCTTTTTCAAGAGATTTCTTGAACATTTGTAAAATGACCATTTTACCCCTAGCCTTTCCACAAAATTACCATAATGCCATTTTGCCAATTTCCTTTCCGCCCTTGGTCTTCCTCAATATTTCCACTCTAACAATATTCATAAATAATATTTTTAACAACTCGTATATTAAAATTATTTTTGAAACATAGTCTTGTTCTTAACTTCTCCCCATTACCTTGAATTTTCTGGACGTACGAAATACGGGCTATAACATTTATAGAATTAAAATCATCATCATCTTGTTTATCATAGAAAACATCTCATCTTTAGCATCATAACAAGCTTTTAAGAATCTTGAACTTCTAACTTTTGGAAGAAGAAGGTTATGAAAAATATGTATGGAATCATAACATAGGAATCATGCCATTTGAAAGAAAGTGACTAGCCTTAACATACCTCTTCGGTCGCCTTAACCTTAACTATTTAACGCTTATCCTCCCAAGCTCATAAATCTACATTCAAGAGAATTCGTATTATTGTTAGGCTTGTCGTCATATGCTTGTCTTAAGACCTCAAATTAATTCCTTTTAAAATCTGCCGAAATTCGGGCAGCATCTCCCCTGTTTATATCCCTAGCCTGAAATCACAATACCAACAAAACAACAACAATGGCAATACTAATATCAACAACATCATCATCAATACCAAAATATTCCATAAAACATCCCACACGATGTTTTTTAACATACAACAATAATATACACTTCTTTTCTTTCCAATCAATCGGCCTAACCAAACATTAGATACTACCCATATACATATAAATCAGCCCAACCATACGACTACAACATGCTCAAAATAGTCCATAACACAACAACTACAACACAACACTTTCTGACCTTTCATCCATAACTATTTTTACTATTAAGACTTGTTAAACCTTCAAATAAACTCAACATAAGTGATAGGATGAAGAACATACCTTATACTTGAAGAAATTTAGCCACACCAACTTTCTTCAAGACCAAACTTACCACAACATCAAGTAGAAGCAAGAACAATCACCTTTCATGGACTAGTTTGGTGTAATCCTGTTGATTTAATAGGCTATAAATGTTTAGGGGATGTGTTAGGAGATTTCTAGAACTCAAGAGTGTAAAATGATAAAAAGAAAAGGGGTTAAAGTCGGTGGAACTGACTTTCCCAAGTGGGACAGGCGGAAGCCATTTGGCAGTTTGGAGGGTCATCTTAAAATTGCCATGACTCCTTACTCCGATGTCGTTTTGATGAGAGGCTTATTTCGTTGTAAAATATACTCAATGAAATTATTTTTAGGCTTTTGAAACACCTTAAAACTCCTAATATACCTGGACATATAGCCCTCCAAAATTGACCCAAAATTCTGCCAATTTTTTTCCAACTTTTTGACAAACTTATTTTCTTCGATTTGCTTGGTCCCGGAATCTTATGAAACTCTCCATACATGATATTTATCATTAATAATACTTGATAATAGTCATTTCCTTTGGTTCCAAGGTTTTTCTTCATGGTTACGACTTACGAGATCTTAATTCATCTTGTGCTTCATTGTTACCTACTTCCCCTGGCTTGTACTTCCTAAAACGTCATGGGACATTTCTGATACTACATTAATATGGTGAAGTACATGGAATTATCATGCTTTGAATGTGCAAGGTGTAACACTTAGTCTGGAGGTATGCACAAATCAGAGCATCTCAACCCCTCTTTCTTCTTTGAGCCCTGCTCTAGTTTAGCGATTTTCTTCTCCATCTCGTTCTCGATTTTTTCTATTCTAGCCTCAAAGAACATTTCCATGTTCTCCTATTCTAAGGAGTCAATATGGGTGAT
Organism: Lycium barbarum; assembly: GCF_019175385.1. Lineage (NCBI taxonomy): Eukaryota > Viridiplantae > Streptophyta > Magnoliopsida > Solanales > Solanaceae > Lycium > Lycium barbarum. The sequence continues at coordinate 47,802,017 of NC_083341.1, read as the reverse complement.
ATGGTCTTGAAAAGTAACATTAGGTTGCACGGGGCAAGTTGTAGGAGTTCCCGTTACCCGACGCGTTTGATAAGCGTTTAGCTGTAGCATGAGCAGGTATTTGGAAAGCTGGTGCTTGGTGGGAGGAATTCCCCACATGGGTGGTGCTTCGGCGCAGTGGAGTTTGAAAAGTAGTTCCTGTCTGAGTTTGTAGAAAATGGTCAAGGATTGGTAAGTCTAAATTTGGGAAAGTGGGTACAGGCCTTCTAGCCTCAGTATTAGTAGCATTTTCGGTTTTAGCCCTCAGGCGGGCAGGTTCTTCTCTAGCTTCAGCCAATGGCCTTAATATCAGGTTAACGGCCTCTTCCAAAGGCATTCTAGCTATGTTAGCTATTGGGGTACCCTCGACTAATGCAATTTTGTTCTGGTTGTTGTTTTGTGGCGGAGTCTCAGACATGTTTTCTTCTTGTGGAGGCTTTAAGGATGCTGCACCCGCTTTTGATCGAGTAACTGGTGCCAGCGAATCGACCCCTGTCTATAAGAGAAAATAACACGAAGGCTCCAAAGTTTGTGTTATTTTAGGCATAAAATACAAAATATCACATTGTCCGCAGTTTATAGCACATAGATCTGTATATCTTTTTTCAATACTTGATTGACTTACATTCCCTGGGTATTTTGGTGGTTTTGTGTTTTTAGGGACATTGATTTTTTGGTAAGTGGTATTCATGGTTGATTTGCTTCTACCCATCCTATATTAAGGGGGATTTTTAATTTTTTATGACAAAAGGATCGAGTCTAAAATAGACTGCCTACATATCCCACCAAAGGGAAATCAGGTCCGACCGTAGTTCAGGAATACACAGAAAATACATTTCCTATGCTACCTAAAACTTAGTTTTCTACACTGACCAGGCCTTATGTAGGATTCCCACGTTTCCCCAACGGGACATCAGGTCGACATGGTTCCGTTTACATAAAAAGAAAAGGGATACTCCTCTTAATTGAAAGCAGTAAAGGGATACTTAGATTTTCTACCCAACCAATACTAGGAAACTTTCATTGTCTTCTCATCTTCATTTTCTATCCTTGTCTTCCTGCGACAATCCAATCGTGGCCCTCATTCACGAGGCATTCTAATTCAAGCTTGAAATCCACACATTCTTCAATGTCATGGCCAGGGCGACCATGGTGAAATACGCAAACCCTTTCTCTTGGAGGCCCTGGGAGACTCTGATAGGTTTGCAGCACTACTCTTATCTTATTTACACTACACAGTAGAGAGTGAATCCTGGAAAATGACTCCTCAAATCTAGAGAAGTCACTTCTCTAGAGCCTAACCCTCGGTATCTTTTCGGGATGATTTCTCCCTTGGTAATGGGTCAGGAAAAAGTGGCGCCCTCATAGTTGGTTAATTCTCCCTTGGTCAATCCATTGGACCAACTTCCTTTCCAACACTCTACACTCATTGGCTATATGCCCCAACTGCCTTTGGTGGTAGAGGCATTTCTTGTGGACATGGAAGGAGCATACGGTGGCAACAGATTTGGGCTTTGCGCATACACTCCAAAACTCCCCAAAGTCTCTAAGAGTTCTCGTTTGGACATTTCTACTAGCGCACCCCAATTTTGCGATCATGTGCCCTTGAGAATAATTGTGCATGAAATCGGAGGTTTCTTGAGCTGAGATTCGTGTGGATCCCCACTTCCTACTTTAAATTGGGGATAAGCAAGTCGTCATCTCCATAGGGTATGGGGTCAAGCCCTATGTTATATCCCGTACTTGTGTGCATTTGGAAAATCTGAAATAATTTCGATTTGTGAGAAAGAAGGCTATGTCTTTATTTTATTTACTATGTGTGTGTAGTTCATGAAAAAAATAAAAATATTGATGTGGAAATGCGGAGAGAGGCCAAGGGCAAAAAGTTGGAATTTTTGGAAAAAAAATGGTTCCGGGAATTATAAAACAAGATTTGTAGCCTATTGGGCTAAAAACAAAAAGATAAGAAAATGAGGCCCAATTTAAGGGGGCTTGGCCGGCCACTTTATGGCCCAACTCCATGGATTTTAATTAATCCATGTGATGAAATAAATAAGAGGGGTTATATAATATCTTGTGATATATAGAAGTTTCAAGAAAAATCAAAGAAGAGAGGAGAAAAGAGAGGCTCACGGCCAAAGGAGAAAAAGGAGAAAAAAAAAATTCCAAGCCTTCAACTTTGATTCAAGAATTATAATTTTCTTGTATTCCTACTAAGTTCAAGATTCTCTACAAAGTGGCATAATTATTTTGGCAAGAAAGTGACTTTGGTGGTAAGGAGAACTTATTGGAAAAATGTAAGGATTTTATGTTTCTTTTATGTTATGGAAGATTTATAGATGTTAGAGTGAGTAGAATTGAATGGAAATCATGGAATTGTGGTGTGGTGTGTGTGTATATGTGGCCGTGGGTGCCAATTGGTGAAGGGGAGGTGAGTTGATTTTATTTGGCATGTTTGTTGTGTTGTTGTGGTCTTTGTAATGTAAGTGAAAGATTAGTGGTTTAAGTTAGCATGAAAATTAGTTGTAAATGGTTATGAGAAATTATGGGATTTTATTATAGACTTTATGTAGTTGTAGTAATGCAATTGTTAAGTGTGAATTGTTGCTATTGTTTGTGAATTTGAAAGGAGGAAATGCGTCGTCAAAGATTCGTCCCATCTTGTAGAAGTCGTGAGTGGAATATAGTGTTGGTGGGGTTGTTGAACATTTTATAGAATTGTATGAAATAACTTTGAATCGTAATTGGCTGATCTTGAATTAGTGAATGAATATGAAAATGTTGATCATAGTTTGAAAGTATGAAGTTGGAGTAGAAGTGGTTGCCTTATGTAAAAAGGAAAACTATTTATGTTAAAATGTGATTGTAGTGCTTGTTGATGATTGTTAGTATTGTTGTGGGTGTTGTTATTGATATTTTAAGCCGAGTTGTACTCTCGGGGCGGCAAATTTATAGGGGAGATGCTGCCCAAATTTCTGTAGATAAATAGTGAATTAAAGGGTTGAATGCTAAAAATCCTACTATTGACAATTGGTAAAAATAACCATTTGTAGATTTTGGGCGAAACAAAAATTGAATCTGGACGAGCGTAAGGCGCAACTAAGGTATGTAAAGTCTTGCCCTTCATTCTTTGGCATGTTCTAAACATAATAGGCTTAGACGTGAGCTTTAAACACGACTCTGTTCTTAGAAATCCGAGATTGGAATTGGCCCCATTTCATTCAGTAAGATTGAACTAGTTCCTTATAATTTGTCGTCAAAGTGACCTGTATGTATGCAACGTTCATAAACGGAGTCGGAATGCCTCAAAATGATCATGGACGACCTCATAAGGTCTATTATCCGTAACTTACGTACGCCACCTCGATTTGGTCCGAGGTGGGCTCACAAAGTCCCGATACTTTCCGTATGGCTTTAATTGACTTATTTCTGTCCGATCTTCACAGGAAACATCTGGGTTATTATTCTGTTTACTATACGACAAGTGTTATGACTGTCTTTATGAGTCTTATAATATATTTTTGACATCTGGAACGCTTCTGGGAATCTTATTCTGATGTAATCTGTCGTGCCATCCCAAATGACATATATGCGTATATTATGAGTATTGTCCGATTGCTTTGATTTGACCCACAGTTTGGCCTACCTCAGTTTCATTGAGTCTGTATAATGATCTGTATGCATACGGTTTCTCATTAATCTGCTCGTGGATGCCTCAATGCTTCCTTCACTGCGCCCGGGTCAGGTTCTGTTATTCGTGCACATTCCACTGCATTGTTCACCGTGTCCCTCGGTGTGCGGGCCGGGATCTGTTTACATCTGTATATGATCTGATGATGTGATGGTATGGGGCTGGCGGCCAGGATGGCATATGATCTGTCTGTCCACCGCGTCCCGTACTAAGAGGGCCGGGATCTGTTACCGCGTCCCTCAATAGAGGGCCGGGATCTGATATATATATATATATATATATATATATATATATATATATATATATATATATATATATATGCTATCTGTATTTGTATATGCTTATGATTCTGCATGCATGATTCTGTCAGTTACACTTCTGTATGTCTGATTTGGATTATGACTCTGTCTGCTACACTTCTGGAAATCTGATTCGGATAATGATTCTGTCTGCTTCACTTCTGTATGTCTGATTCAGACTATGATTCAGTTTGTTACACTTCTGTACCTATAATTCATATTACGGCTCTGTCGGCTACACCCCGTACTTATGATACATATTGTGGTTCTGTCCGTGCACTCTGTATTTCTGTTTCAGATTCGGGTTCGATTCTGTCCGCTATATTTCTATACTTCTGGTTCGGACTATGATTATATTTGTTACATTTTCTGCATATGGTAACTTGGGGTACGGCGGGGCCCTGTCCCGTCATCTGATTCTGTTATGTCCGTTAGAGGCCTGTAGACATGCATGTGGGTTATGGGTTGCTACTGTTCAGGTAGGTATGTACGAGTTTGTGACTCTGTCTGCTATGATAGCCTCAACGGCCTATGTGTAAGTATAAGTATGTTTATGTATTCATGTATTTCCGTGCGCTGTATTTATAGTGGTTTGAATCCGTGTACATCTAATACGAATTAGCTGTTGGTACGCCAATTCGGTTAGGTAAGTACGTACGGGTATCCAGTTAGGATACCAGTCGCGGGCCACGGGGTTGGGTCGTGACACCCTATTTGTTGACTGAGTGGTTCATAACTCCCAAGCGTTGCTTCCGGCACTTTTCCCTATTTTACCTGATTGGAAGGGTGCTGCTTAGTTAGTTTCTCAACATAAACTAGGAGATTTTCAGCTTCTTTCATCTTCTCATCGGCTGCCCTAGTGGTCTGGACAACTTCTTTAATTCGAGCAGTAGCTAGGGCTAGGCTATCGTCCCACTGTCAGTTTTCCCTACTTGTTGCTTCCCTGTCCTCATCATCACTGACCAGATTGATGTCCGGAGTCTTCATTTCCTATTAGCAAATCAACCTTTTGAGAGTGGAGCTAAATTCGTTTTGTGGGTTGTCTTCTTGGTTTTTCTTTTAGGCAGTGTCCGGAATGTGGACCAATCAAGAGTTTTAATAATACATATGATTTTCACACAACCATTTATATCAAATAAGAATTTAGACAATGTATAATTCTGTCACGACCCAACCGGAGGGCCATGACGGGCACCCAGAGCTAACTCCACCGGGCACCTCTCATCATACTTCAACAACCATTTCTATGTGAGCCGCATGGCCTGTTAACAATCTTTACGCATCCATAATACCATCTCCGTAGGGCTAAGGCACTTTTATATCAACATCAACAAACATGCCCATATACATATATACAAGCCGACGAGGCTGTTACACCCCGTAGTTCTATACGTTGAGATTCGTAAGTGTTAGTTGTTTTAAGTATGGACTCTGGTGGTTGCCTCTAAAGATATATATACCAGATTATATGCATTTATATTAGGGTTATGAGGGTTTAAGTTTGTATAATAAGTTACGAAAGGGTTAAAGGGCAAGTGAATCAAGGAAATTAAGTTGTCGGACTTTGGAGAAAATATGAGGGTCAATTTTGGCCCTACTTGAGGAGAGGATATCTTTTCGTATACGAGGAGTTTGAGTCAAAGCAAAATCCTAAAGTGAATTTCATGAAGTCCAGCTTCGAATGCAACAAACTGCTCATCGATACGGCATCGGGGTAAGGAGATATAGACTCTGCAAGTCTGGCTGCCAAGCCAAGAAAATGGTCTGCGTGAACGTGCCAGGAGATGGAGGGAGCGCGCAGAGGGGTGACCATAAAACCAAGAGGGAACGAACCATTACCCAGCGCGAACGCGTTGAGAAATTTCTAGATCGGTGCAACCCGACTCTAGAACTTAATATAGAGGGGCTTACCGCCTTAATTTTCATTAAAACACCCCTCCAACCTTCCCAAATTCTATGTTAATTTCCCCTAACTTCCACTCACCACATTTTAGCGCAAATTAAGTGGAAACCTCTGGATTTAGGCTCGGACAGCATATAGTTACAATAGTAATACCGTCTTGCGAGAGGTTTTGGCTTGGATTCAAGGCGGATACAAAAGATATTGCGGTTCCTGTGGGAGTAAGGTAAGAATCTTCCCTTATTGATATTAATTTAGGTTGTTTACGGAGGTAAAGCTATTAAATGATTGTATAATGAATTTGTTGGTTGAGGAATTTGGAAAAAACATCGTGTGGGATGCTTTATGGAGCATATTGGTGTTGGTAATGTTGTTGTTGATATTCGTATGATTGTTGTTGCTGTTGGTTGTTAGATTATAATTTTGGGCTAGGCATATAAACGGGCGAGATGCTGCCCGAATTTCGACAGATTCTAAATGGAATTAAATTAAGGATTTGAGATGGGCGTATGTCTTTGAGCCTAACAATAGTACAAATGGTTTATATGTAGATTTACGAGCTTGGAAGGATAAACGTTGAATCGCCAAGGAGGCCGAATGGTATGGTCCCTTTCTTTCTAAAGGCATGATTCCTACGTAATGATTCCATACATGTATTCCATAACATCCTTGTTCCCAAAAAGCTAGAAGTTTCTGATTCCCCTGGGTTTTTATGATATCAAAGACAAGATGTTTTCTGTGAGGTCCATGATGATAATGATGACTCCTTTCTTGTGAATTCAGACATATTTTCCATGATATCCTTATTCCCACAAGCTAGGGATTCATGATTCTTAAAGTTTCTTATGGCGCTAAAGATGATTATGTTTTTTGATGATAACAATAATTATGATGATGACCCTATTTCTAGAAGTTTCAAAGTTTATGGTTTTTAATGCTATGATGAGATTATTGGGCTTATTTCATGATTTCCTTGATTTTATTCATTTTTGTTGATCTCACTTTATAATCATTGATCCTTCAAGGTGAGGTAATGCAATGATGATTGTTCCATAATATAAATCGGAGGTTACCGACCTTACGGGTATATAAATCGGGATATATGGGTATGGATCGGGCTGCACGTTCCGCAGCAATACAATATATATATATATATATATATATATATATATATATATATATATATATATATATATATATATATATATATATGGATCGGGTCGCACGTTCCGTACCAACATAAAATATTTACGGAGCGGGCTGCATGTTCCGCAGCAATATTATGTTATATAAGTATGAGAAATGTTTTTATTAAAAGGGCCAAGCATGGATGATATTCACCTTAAGAGGGAATCAGACATACAGGTTATTCTTATCTCATGTTATGTTCTGTACCTTTTATTATTATGTTGTTATTCATGCCTTACATACTCTGTACACTGTTCGTACTGACGTCCTTTCTTGTAGACTCTTCGCTCATGCCCGTAGGATCAGGTAACCAGCCAGACGATCCAGACCAGTAGGATCTCTCCTCAGTTGTAGTATGTAGAAATGAGTTGAAAGTATGGAAATATGGGAGTTTGCAAAGTGGGTAGAAGGTATAGTATATGGCCGTGTGTGTATATATGTATTGTATATCCATAATGTGTTGAATTTATGTTATATTCTAGTTGTGGTTGTGGTAAAATGCATATTTGAAATGAAAGTTGAATGAATTTAGTTGAAGCTAGTAAGGTGGTGTTGGGCCGTGTGGTTGGGAGTGTGTGGAATGGAAATGGATTAAGTTTGTTTAATGTGTTAGTTGTGTTATTATGATGCTTGCAATGTATATGGAGATAAAATGATATAAGTTTGTATTGAAATGGAATGTAGAAGCTTATGTCGTTTTAGTACGATTTTACGACATTGTGAAAATGAAGTTGTTAGGTTGCAAGTCATGATGTCTATTGATGAAATTGGAAGATGAAAACATGTTATGAATATGTATGCCAAAGATTAGAAGTTTTGAATGAGTTATGACTTTGGCGGAAAGTTTGTATATTATGTATATCGTGTGTATAATATAAGGAAACGATATGAAATGCTTTTAAACTATGTTGTGGTGATCTAGATTGATAATTAATGTGAAACCCTTGAGATTGGTTTGGAAATTAAGGTTAAAGTGAAGGGTATGACATTGTATTGAAAAGATGGCTAAATAAGTTATATTGCATTTATAGTGGTTGTTGTTGTTGTTGATGTTTGTTGTTGGGTTGTTGTTGATGGTTTTGAGCCGAGTTAAATTCTCGGGGATGCTATATGTATAGGGGAGGTGCTGCCGAAATTTCAGTAGACATATATGAGTTAAGTTAAATTCGTAGAATCTATAACTCACAATTGGTAAACTTGACCATTTGCAGATTTTTTACGAAACAGGAAGTGAGTTTGGAAAGGCGTAAGGAGCTTGAAAGGTATGTAAAGCTACCCCGATCCTTCTTTTGGCATGCCTAAGTGTATTAGAATCGGATTCGGGCCTCGAAAGACTTTCTGCCCATCGGAATCCGCAATTGAAAATCTCACTTTTTCCTTCAGTAAGATTGAGCCCTTTTGGTTTGTATTCTTGAAAATCATGCAAACTTTCCCTAAACTACTTGGAAAGCTATAGAACGTCCGTAGAACCTTTGTAGGTGACCCCGTAAGCTTAACATATGTAATTTGAGCCCACCACCTTGCTTGTCCCGAGGTGGGCCCGCTATTCCCGGTTTTGCCCTTATTGTACTCTAGTCTTACTCTCGAGCGATTTTTGAAAGAAATGTTTTGACTACCATTCTAATTACTTAACAAACATTGTTTTAATTACTCCATTAAGTCTGATAAATTGTTTTGACACTCGGAACGACTTCAGAAAGATTATACTCTGTAATTCACTATGATATCCGAAACTCATTTATTATGATCCCTTCCGACTTCATTGGATCGGTTTGTTTTTGATATGCCTCATCGAGTCTATGGAAACATTTATGATATTTTAATTGCATTAGTCTCTCACTACTCCATTCGTGGGTGCCCCAATGTTTCCCACACTGAGCCCGGGCCAGGATATGTTGTCAAGCGTGATCCTTTGCATTGTTCGCCGTGCCTCGATGTGAGGGGGCAGGTATACGCGTACATGGGCTTGTGGAGTATGTTGTGCCATGTACGCTTGTTCTGATATGATTTGCTATGGCCATCTGATATGACATATTATGTTACGGGGTTATGCCCCTATTCTGATTCTTCTGTGTTGTGGCACCAGTGTCGGGAGGGTGGCCACGTTCTGTCTGCTGAGTCCCTTGGCAGGGGCCGGATTGATATGACATATGTTTCTGTACACACTCTGCATGTTTTGAAAATATGTATCTGATACTTTGGGTTTTCTGTTTACTTTCTGTACGTTCTGTACCAGTTATGATTTTGTTTCTGTAATTCAGGCTTTACATATTCAGTACAGATTTCGTACTGACCCCCTTTCTTCGGGGGCTGCGTTTTCATGCCGCGCAGGTACCGACGACAGGTTTGCTGATCCGTCCGTCTAGGATATCTTTTCTGCCATTTGGAGCGCTCTTTTATTCAGAGCCCATCTTTTGGTACAGTCTGTCATTACTGTATATGTATATCCTCGTTCATGGGTACGATGGGGCCCTGTCCCGTCATATGATTCTGTCGGTCTGTTTAGAGGTCTGTGGACATGTTTGTGGGTTGGGGTCTTTCTGTACAAATGCGGGTATATGTTGTGTTTGGGCGATCCCATTCGCCGCGGCGGCCGGTCCGCATATGTTTAAATGCTGCTTTGTTGGCCCTGTGTGGTCTTTTATTGGTATTTTCTGTGCGCAGGGTTATTTTGGATAGTCTGTAAAACAAAGGAAACTCTGCAAAAAGTTTTCTGGAAATTATCTAACTTCGAAATACAGCCTTGTCGGCTTCTGCTATATACTTGAATGCGTTGGATAAATATTGATATAGCATTTGATAAATGTGTTTGGGTGCCCAGATCGGGCACTAGTCACGGCCTACGGGGTTGGGTCGTGACAAAAGTGGTATCAGAGCAGTTCGTCCTCGGATTGTCTACAGACCGTGTCTAGTAGAGTCTTGTTTATTGGTGTGTTGTGCACCACACCTATAAACAGGAGGCTACAGGGCATTTAGGATACTACCCTTCTTTCTGTCTTAGATCGTCCGATAGAGCTGTGTTATCAGGATGACTCCTCCCTAACGAATTGTTACATTTGCAGTTATGCCTCCAAAAAAGGCGACAGCGGCCCAAAAGGCCAAGGCAGCAGCTGTGGGAGAGACTAGTCGGGCCCAGAGGGTTACCAGGGCCCATGCACATATTGCTCCTGATATTTTGCCCCCGGCAGAGGGCTCTTCCACACCGCCACATGTAGAGGAGATTGGAGCAGCAGCAGATGCTGCAGGTCGAGGGGCGGCTTCACCGCCAGCTCCCGAGATTCCAGTACCTGAGCCTCCAGCTCCACGGCCAAGGACTGAGGATCAGACTATGAGAGAGGCAGTCCAGCTATTGACCAGACTTGTGGCGGGACAGGTTCAGGGGCACGGATTGGGAGGTGACCGAGCATATAGGCGTGACAGTTCGAGAGCTCGTGAGTTCTTGACTTGTGGCCCTCCAGAGTTCTTCGGGATAAAGCCCGAGGAGGATCCTGAGGAGTTTATCAGGAAGATGCGGCGCACCTTACATTTGATTAATGCTTCCGCGACAAAGTCAGTCACATTGGCTTCGTACCGGTTGTATGATGTAGCGGCAAATTGGTACGAGTCATGGGAGTTATCCAGAGGCGACGACGCTCCCCCAGCAGTTTGGGATGATTTTTCTCAGGCTTTTCTTAGCCATTTTCTGCCTCCGGAGTTACGACGGGCCAGGGCTGACAGATTCTTATTGCTGAGACAGAGGGGCCGCAGTGTTCGAGAGTACAGTATGGAGTTCGACTCATTGGCCCGATATGCACCTGCTGTGGTAGCTACTATGGCTGACAGGATGCACAGGTATATTATGGGGTTGGACCGGTATTTTTTCGACAGTTGTTTGGTATTGGCCGCTCAGCCCGATATGGATATTGCCCGTATTCAGGCGCACGCCCAGGGCATGGAGGACCGGCACAGGGGTCATCAGCCCGATAGGAGTTAGGATCGGAGACAGCCCAAGAGGGCCAGATCGTTCGGGTATTCTGGAGAGTTTCGGGGCAGGCAGCCTCAGCAGCCGCAGCAGCCTAGCAGATATCTATCCCAGCCGGCACAGAGCGCACCTCCACAGCCTACAGGTCGTAGATTTGATAGCCCAGGTTATTCAGGAGAAGGTCAGAGCTCCAGGGCTTCAGGTTCGCGGACGGATAGGGTTTCTGGTCAGACGAGGCCACATAGGCCTCAGTGTTCTTATTGTGGCAGATACCATCCTGGGGAGTGCTACAGAGCCACCGGTGCATGTTTTTCTTGTGGCCGTCAGGGCCATTCTGTGAGAGATTGCCCGTATAAGGGTAGTTCGGGTGGTGTAGCGCAGCCTACCGGAATAGCCTGTCACAACCCAACCCCGTAGGCCGTGACTAGTGCCCGATCTAGGCACCCAAACCCATCTATCAAATGCATTCAAATATATAGCAGAAGCCGACAAGGCTATATTCCAAATTTAGATAATTTTTAGAAAAATTTCGGCAGAGTTTCCTTTGTTTTACAGACTATCCAAAATAGCCCTGTACACAGCAAACACCAACAAAGGCTACACAGGGCTAACAAAGCAACGTATAAACATATGCGGACCGGCCGCCTCGGCGTATGGGATCGCCCAAACAACATATACACATAACCATACAGAAAGACCATAACCCACAAACATGTCCACAGACCTCTAAACAGACCGACAGAATCATATGAAGGGACAGGGCCCCCGCCGTACCCAAATAGTCAGATATACAGAAATATATATACATAGCAAAAGATGTATGTACCAAAAGTGGACTCCGGATCAAAGGGAGTACTCCGAAATAGCAGAAAGTGGAGCCTATAGTTGTGGATCACCTGTGTCTGTACCTGCGGGCATGAAACGCAGCCCCCGAGGAAAGGGGGTCAGTACGAAAGATGTACTGAGTATGTAAAGCATAGAGTACAGAAATATGGGCCACAACTGAAAGCAAACAGATACAAAGGGAAGTACTGAATGATATATCAAAATTTGTATCAAAACATTTATACATAATGCAAATAAAATCATGCAAGGCTCAGGAACGTGGTCACCACTCCGACGCTGGTGCCACACACAGCATAACACCAGAAGGTTCAGATCTCCGTACATCCCCGAGCACACAAATCAGCATAACATATCACCAGCCATATCACAGCATAACTCCAAACGGAACCCGGCCCTATGGCGAGGTCTCGGGAACCGTAACACAACATACGGCCGAATTTATCATAGTACGCTTGACTCATAACCGGCCCGGGAACCGGTGAACGAAGTCATAATAAGGGCACGAGCGGAGTCGTGAGCAAACAATGCAATTTGTATATCAAAATAGTCTTTCGAAACTTGATTACATCATAAGTCATCTCATTAGTCAAAGTAGTCGAATAATTTGTTAGTACGGAAGTTCATTTCACAAAGGTGTTCTCAAAGTGGTACGTATGGCTCAAAATATAGTTTAGTACATTATAGTAATCAAAACATTCTTTCATAGACGACAATTTCATAACCGAAGATCCCTTATCAAAACTTTTCCAAAAAGAGAGCCTAATAGAACAAATAAGGCATCTCGGGGTTAGCGGGCCCACCTCGGGTCAAGTCGAGGTGGCGAACATGAATTACGGACATTTGGGGTCTATGGGATCATACATAAAGGTTTCGAAGTGATCCGACTACGTTTGCATAAGTTTCAGACACTTGGTTCCTTTCTAGCCAAAATAAGGTCTTTAAGCTTCAATTCAATTGAATGAATAGTAGACATTTTATAATTCGGATTTCGAGGAGCATGATTGCTCCCGGGGTTCCGATATCAACCTAGCATACCTAAGACATGCCAAAAGAAGGAGTGGGTAGCCTTACATACCTTATATACGACTTAGGCTCGCCCAAAACTTACGTCTCGTTTCGCTCAGAATCTGCAAATGGTCAAAGTTACCAATTAGGGATTTCAAGGCTTAAGAATTCGCTTAACTTCATTTTTGTCTACCGAAATTTCGGCAGCATTTCCCCTATATTTATAACACCCCCGAGACTTAGCTCGGCTCAATATACATCAACACAACAACCCACAAGATCACGAACATCATAAGTCATAACAAAATCACTCTAAGGACAATATTCTCTCTTTCTATATAAATTGACAACTTTCATTCGAACGTCACGATACCAAACTAATGTCCACGCTATTGTATTCATTTACTCGTTCAAGGTTATTCAAACACATTCCAATTACGTTCCAAGAAATATACATAAGTTCAAACGATTCGCTACTTTCCATATTGCATCCCAAAACGTCAACAACTACGACGAACTTACTAACTCACATTGTTTCCTTCCACATCCATTCGCGACAACCATAATTCACATTTAAAGTCTTACTTTCACAATTATATAAAATATAAAAAAAATCATCTAATTTCCCATAAGGACCCGCAACCATTTTCAATGCCAAATCAACTCGTTAAATATTCATTTACTTCATAAATGCCACAACGACGCAACTAACGAACTAGATAGGATTCAATTCACCTTCCCTCCCAACTCACATGGCTCACGGCCACATACCAACACACACACTCACGGCTGCACACACATACATCACTACAACAAAATTCTCATTTTATTCCATTCATCATAACATTCATACCAATTCCATAACACAAAAGTGGAAGAATTCTCACCTTTCCTTCAAGTTTCAACCCGCCGCAAACGTCGCTCTTGTGCCAAACCAATTATATCACGTCGGAGAGCGTCTTGCATACACTACAAATACAAGAAAAACAAGATTTTTGGATTGAAAACCAAGCAAGGAAAATTATTTGTTATTGGGAAAAGGGGTTCGGCCGAAGGGAGCTATTGAGCTCTTTTTTTTTTTTTACTTTGTTTTGTTGATTTTTCTTGAAGATTATAAGGCTAAGCATGCTATACACTTGATTAAGGGTCATGTGGTAATCACATGACCACTTAAAATGGGGCTTGGGCCAAGCCTTGGCCGGCCACCCCTTACACTTGGGCTCAAATTTTTCTCCAAATTTTTCTTGGCCCAATTCGTAAAATCTCGTTTTGTAATTCCGGAAACTAATTTCCGAAATTCCAATTTTTGCCCTTGGACCTCCTCCACATTTCCACACCAATATTTTCATAAACAACATAGACATTTTAACTAAAATCAATTATTTTCTTATAACATGCAAGTCTTAATTATTTTCACGATTTCCGATTATGCGAAAACACGGGATATAACATTCTCCCCCCCTTAAGAACATTCGTCCCCGAATGTTAAATTAGGCTTATAATATAACGGGGGAGTCCCTGTTTATATTGGCATACGTAATTCATTTTGTCAATCAACACAACAAACTGAAAAGTTTAGATTACCTGTGGACGTCGGGAACAAGTGGGGGTATTTCTTCTTCATCTCATCCTCTGACTCCCAGGTCATTTCTTCCCGGTTGTTGTTGCGCCACAGGACTTTAACAGAAGGCACTTCCTTAGTGCGTAGTCTCCGTACCTGTCGGTCCAAAATGGTTATAGGCTGCTCCTCATAAGACAAGTGCTCCATTACCTGAATATCGTCCACTGGGAATACCCTGGAAGGATCACCAATACATTTTCGCAGCATAGACACATGAAATACCGGGTATACGGCCTCCAAATCGGATGGTAAGTCTAGCTCATAGGTGACCTCGCCTATCTTTCGAACAATCTGGTATGGCCCGATATATCGCGGGCTTAACTTACCCTTTTTAACGAATCTCATAACACCCTTCATAGGCGACACCTTCAGAAATACCCAGTCGCCAATCCGGAACTCTAACGGTCGACGTCGTCTATCTGCATAAGCTTTCTGTCGACTCTGTGCAGCCAACAATCGCTCCTGAATAAGTTTTACTTTATCCACTGCTTCCTGGATCACATCTGGCCCAATTAATTTAGTTTCGCCCATGTCGAAACAACCAATAGGAGATCTGCATTTCCTACCATAGAGGGCTTCGTACGGTGCCATCTGAATGCTGGAGTGATAACTATTATTATAGGAAAATTCAATAAGCGGAAAATGATCATCCCAGCTGCCTCTGAAATCAATAACGCAGGCCCGCAACATATCTTCCAGAGTCTGAATAGTGCGCTCGGTCTGCCTGTCGGACTGAGGATGAAAAGTTGTACTGAGGCTCACCTGAGTCCCTAGTCCCTCCTGAAATGACCTCCAGAAATTTGCCATAAACTGGGCACCTCGGTCGGTAATAATAGATACAGGGACTCCGTGAAGTCTGACTATCTCTCTGATGTACAATCTAGCGTAGTCCTCAGCCGAATAAGTAGTCCGAACTGGAAGAAAATGGGCTGATTTCGTCAATCTGTCAACAATAACCCAAATAGAATCATACCTGCGTGGAGTGCGCGGTAACCCAACGACGAAATCCATATTAATCATCTCCCATTTCCAGGATGGAATTTCCATCTCCTGTAATAACCCACCGGGCTTCTGGTGTTCGATTTTAACCTGCTGGCAATTCGGGCACTGACTAACGAACTCTGCAATATCTTTCTTCATACCGTCCCACCAATACAAACTTCTGAGATCATGATACATTTTAGTGGAACCCGGATTAACAGAATACCGCGCATTATGCGCCTCGCCCATGATTTGTCGCCGTAAGCCTGCAACATCGGAACACAAAATCTGCCTTCATATAATAATACCCCTTCAGGTGAAATTTCAAACGGAGTCTTTTCTTTATTAAGAGCCACATCCCTGTACTGAACCAAAATAGGATCTTCAAACTGACGCTGCTTTACCTCTTCTATAATAGATGATTCAGCAACTGCACGAACAGAAATCCCAGTATCTCCAGAATCTGCCAAACGAACTCCAAGGCTGGCTAACTGATGAATTTCACGAACCAAGTCTTTCTTACCAAATGGTACATCAGCTAAACTGCTCATGGACTTGCGGCTAAGTGCATCCGCTACCACATTGGCTTTCCCAGGATGGTACAGGATATAAACGTCATAATCTTTCAATAATTCAAGCCATCTTCGCTGCCGCAAATTCAATTCTTTCTGCTTAAAAATATACTGGAGACTCTTGTGGTCCGTATAAATATCAACGTGGACCCCATATAAATAATGCCGCCAAATATTCAAAGCATGAATTACCGCGGCTAACTCAAGATCATGAGTGGGATAATTCTTCTCGTGCGGTCTGAGCTGCCGAGAAGCATAGGCTATGACTCGACCGTGCTGCATCAACACACAACCTATCCCAATACCAGAGGCATCACAGTAGAAAACATACCCATCTGATCCTTCTGGAAGAGCTAAAACTGGAGCTGAAATTAATTTTTCTTTCAACATCTGAAAGCTGCGCTCGCAGGCATCGGTCCACTGAAATTTCGCGGCTTTCTGAGTAAGCTTCGTCAGTGGTGCTGCAATAGAAGAAAAATCTTCCACGAACCTCCGATAATATCCGGCTAACCCCAAAAAACTGCGCACCTCTGTCGGTGTAGTAGGCCTGGGTCAATTCTGTACAGCTTCAATTTTCTGCGTATCGACCCGAATACCGTCTGCTCCGACAATATGCCCCAAGAATGCCGTCGAAGTTAACCAGAATTCACATTTAGAAAATTTAGCATATAATTTCTGTTGGCGAAGAATACCAAGTACCGTCCTCAAATGATCTGAATGCTTCTCTGCTGATCGCGAGTAAATCAAAATATCATCAATAAACACAATCACGAACATATCCAAGAAAGGCCGAAATACCCGAGTCATCAGATCCATAAATACTGCTGGAGCATTAGTCAACCCGAAAGACACAACTCTAAATTCATAATGCCCGTACCGGGTCCTGAAAGCAGTCTTCGGGATATCTGATTCTCGCACTCGCACCTGATGATAACCCGAGCGCAAATCTATCTTTGAAAAATATTTAGAACCCTGCAACTGGTCAAACAAATCATCAATCCGGGGGAGGGGATATTTATTCTTTATAGTCACTTTATTTAGTTGCCGATAATCAAAACACATTCGCAGTGACCCGTCTTTCTTTCTTACAAATAATACCGTCGCTCCCCAGGATGATGTACTGGGTCTAATAAAGCCTTTATCTAACAAATCTTTCAGTTGCTCTTTCAATTCCTTCAATTCAGCCGGTGCCATTCTGTACGGAGGAATAGATATAGGCTGCGTATCCGGCAGCAAGTCTATAGTGAAATCTATCTCCCGTTCAGGCGGAAGACCCGGAAGCTCATCTGGAAACACATCTGGGAACTCGCTAACAACCGGAACAGACTGAAGAGTAGGTGTCTCGGCTGTAGTATCGTGCACACGAACCAAGTGATAGATATACCTTTTCTGAATCATCTTCTTAGCCTTGAGGTACGAAATAAACTTACCCCTCGGCGATGCAGTAGACCCGAACCACTCTATAACTGGTTCCCCTGGAAACTGAAAACGGACTACCTTTTTCTGGCAGTCAACATTAGCATAACAGGAAGCTAACCAATCCATACCCATAATGACGTCGAATTCCAGCATATCTAATTCTATCAAATCAGCTTTAGTGCAACGATCACATATAGTCACAGAACAATCCCTATATACCTGCCTGGCTATAATACAGTCCCCGACCGGTGTAGCTACCTCAAATGGCTCTATAGGCTCAGACACTATCCCAATTTTACTAGCAACGAGCGGGGAAATATATGACAAAGTAGAACCAGGATCAATCAGTGCATATACAGATCTGGAGAAAACCAGTAATGTACCTGTGACGACATTCGGCGAAGCCTCCTGATCCTGGCGGCTGGCCAATGCGTTTATGCGGTTCGAGGGACCGCTAGAACCTGAAGCACTGCCGCGGCCTCGACCGCGTACTGCCGGTGCCGGCATACCTCGCCCTGCAGGGCGTGCAACTGATGGAGCAGATGATGAACCAGCGGCTGACCCCGTTGGCTGAGCTACACTACCAGAACCGCTCGCCAACGGACAATCTCGCATAATATTGGCCTGACCGCCGCATGAAAAACAGGCTCTAGTAAGTCGATAATTCTCTCCCGGGTGCGATTTCCCGCAATGGGAACAACGGGGCCTGGGTTGTCTGGGCTAACTGGGACCTCTGGATACCTGTGAACCTGACACTCTGGAACTCTGACCGGCCCCAGACGGTCCTGCACTGTCAAATCTCCTACCGGCCGGCTGTGTACCCCGGCCTGACGGAGGAGGATGTCTGCCTGACTGCTACTGCTGAGGATGTCCGCCTCGAGAATCTATAGAATAACCTGCGGATCTGGCCCTCTTGGGCGGCCTCCTGTCCCGATCTCTGCTAGAATAATCAGCTCTATGTCGGTCCTCCATACCCAGGGCATAAGCCTGTAGTCCGGCAATATCCATGTTTGCCTGCAATGCCACCGCCATACAACCATCAATCAAATAGCGGTCTAACCCCATCACGTATATGTGCATCCGATCGGCCATATCTGCTATTATGGCAGGTGCATACCGGGCCAAAGAATCAAACTCCATATTATACTCACGGACGCTCCGACCCCTCTGCTGCAGATGCAAAAATCGGTCAACCCGCGCCCGCCGTAACTCTGGGGGCAAAAAGTGGTGAGTGAAAGCAGTCACGAACTCGTCCCAAGTAGCTGGGGTAGCACCCTCACCTTTGGATAGCTCCCAGGACTCATACCAGTGAGCAGCAGCATCCCGTAGTCTATGCGAAGCCAGCTCAACAGACTCAGTCTCTGAAGCCCTGACCAAGTCTAGTGAGCGCCGCATCCCCCGAATAAAGTCATGGCGGTCCTCGTCGGGCTTAGACCTGAAAAACTCTGGAGGGCCACATGATAGGAACTCTCGAACTCTCAGGCTATCAAGCCTGTCGTCATCATCATCATCTCTCCGCCCGCGCCTGCGAGCTTGTCCCGCTACCAGAGTGGTCAATAACTGCACAGTCTCTCTCAGTGTCCTGTCCTCTGCCCCTGGGTGAGGAGCTGGAGGCTCGGGTGCGGGTACTCGGGCCCCTGGAGCTGCTGATGGACCAGCTCCAGGCTCCGCCGGTGGTGTAGTGGATCCCTCTGAATGGGGCACAACCTCGGGCAAATCATAAACACGAGCCCGGGTAACTCGCTGTGCCTGACTAGTCCCTGCCATCCCTGCCTTGCCCTTCTGGGCCGCCGTTGCCTTCTTCGGAGGCATCACTGCAAACACAATAATGAATCAGATCAAAATCATCCTAACAGCACGGATCTAACGCACGATCTAAGATTCCAAAGAAAAGTAACACCCTAAATGACCTGTAGCCTCCTGTTTATAGATGTGGTGCACAACACACCGATAAACAAGACTCTACGAGACACGGCCTGTGGACATTCCGAGGACAAACCGCTCTGATACCACTTTTGTCACGACCCAACCCCGTAGGCCGTGACTAGTGCCCGATCTAGGCACCCAAACCCATCTATCAAATGCATTCAAATATATAGCAGAAGCCGACAAGGCTATATTCCAAATTTAAATAATTTTTAGAAAAATTTCGGCAGAGTTTCCTTTGTTTTACAGACTATCCAAAATAGCCCTAAACACAGCAAACACCAACAAAGGCCACACAGGGCTAACAAAGCAACGTATAAACATATGCGGACCGGCCGCCTCGGCGTATGGGATCGCCCAAACAACATATACACATAACCATACAGAAAGACCATAACCCACAAACATGTCCACAGACCTCTAAACAGACTGACAGAATCATATGACGGGACAGGGCCCCCGCCGTACCCAAATAGTCAGATATACAGAAATATATATACATATAAAAAGGTGTATGTACCAAAAGTGGACTCCGGATCAAAGGGAGTACTCCGAAATAGCAGAAAGTGGAGCCTACAGTGGTGGATCACCTGTGTCTGTACCTGCGGGCATGAAACGCAGCCCCCGAGAAAAGGGGGTCAGTACGAAAGATGTACTGAGTATGTAAAGCATAGAGTACAGAAATATGGGCCACAACTGAAAGCAAACAGATACAAAGGGAAGTACTGAATGATATATCAAAATTTGTATCAAAACATTTATACGTAATGCAAATAAAATCATGCAAGGCTCAGGAACGTGGTCACCACTTCGACGCTGGTGCCACACACAGCATAACACCAGAAGGTTCAGATCTCCGTACATCCCCGAGCACACAAATCAGCATAACATATCACCAGCCATATCACAGCATAACTCCAAACGGAATTCGGCCCTATGGCGAGGTCTCGGGAACTGTAACACAACATACGGCCGAATTTATCATAGTACGCAGGACTCATAACTGGCCCGGGAACCGGTGAACGAAGTCATAATAAGGGCACGAGCGGAGTCGTGAGCAAACAATGCAATTTTTTATATCAAAATAGTCTTTCGAAACTTGATTACATCATAAGTCATCTCATTAGTCAAAGTAGTCGAATAATTTGTTAGTACGGAAGTTCATTTCACAAAGGTGTTCTCAAAGTGGTACGTATGGCTGAAAATATAGTTTAGTACATTATAGTAATCAAAACATTCTTTCATAGACGACAATTTCATAACCGAAGATCCCTTATCAAACATTTTCCAAAAACAGAGCCTAATAGAACAAATAAGGCATCTCGGGGTTAGTGGGCCCACCTTGGGTCAAGTCGAGGTGGCGAACATGAATTACGGACATTTGGGGTCTATGGGATCATACATAAAGGTTTCGAAGTGATCCGACTACGTTTGCATAAGTTTCAGACACTTGGTTCCTTTCTAGCCAAAATAAGGTCTTTAAGCTTCAATTCAATTGAATGAATAGTAGACATTTTATAATTCGGATTTCGAGGAGCAGGATTGCTCCCGGGGTTCCGATATCAACCTAGCATACCTAAGACATGCCAAAAGAAGGAGTGGGTAGCCTTACATACCTTATATACGACTTACGCTCGCCCAAACCTTACGTCCCATTTCGCTCAGAATCTGTAAATGGTCAAAGTTACCAATTAGGGATTTCAAGGCTTAAGAATTCGCTTAACTTCATTTTTGTCTACCAAAATTTCGGCAGCATTTCCCCTATATATATAACACCCCCGAGACTTAGCTCGGCTCAATATACATCAACACAACAGCCCACAAGATCACGAACATCATAAGTCATAACAAAATCACTCTAAGGACAATATTCTCTCTTCCTATATAAATCGACAACTTTCATTCGAACGTCACGATACCAAACTAATGTCCACGTTATTGTATTCATTTACTCGTTCAAGGTTATTCAAACACATTCCAATTACGTTCCAAGCAACATACATAAGTTCAAATGATTCGCTACTTTCCATATTGCATCCCAAAACGTCAACAACTACGACGAACTTACTAACTCACATTGTTTCCTTCCACATCCATTCGCGACAACCATAAATCACATTTAAATTCTTACTTTCACAATTATATAAAATATAAAAAAAATCATCTAATTTCCCATAAGGACCCGCAACCATTTTCAATGCCAAATCAACTCGTTAAATATTCATTTACTTCATAAATGCCACAACGACGCAACTAACGAACTAGATAGGATTCAATTCACCTTCCCTCCCAACTCACATGGCTCACGGCCACATACCAACACACACACACTCATGGCTGCACACACATACATCACTACCACAAAATTCTCATTTTATTCCATTCATCATAACATTCATACCAATTCCATAACACAAAAGTGGAAGAATTCTCACCTTTCCTTCAAGTTTCAACCCGCCGCAAACGTCGCTCTTTTGCCAAACCAATTATATCACGTCAGAGAGCGTCTTGCATACACTACAAATACAAGAAAAACAAGATTTTTGGATTGAAAACCAAGCAAGGAAAATTATTTGTTGTTGGGAAAAGGGGTTCGGCCGAAGGGAGCTATTGAGCTCTTTTTTTTTTTTGCTTTGTTTTGTTGATTTTTCTTGAAGATTCTAAGGCTAAGCATGCTATACACTTGATTAAGGGTCATGTGGTAATCACATGACCACTTAAAATGGGGCTTGGGACAAGCCTTGGCCGGCCACCCCTTACACTTGGGCTCAAATTTTTCTCCCAATTTTTCTTGGCCCAATTCGTAAAATCTCGTTTTGTAATTCCCGAAACTAATTTCCGAAATTCCAATTTTTGCCCTTGGACCTCCTCCACATTTCCACACCAATATTTTCATAAACAACATAAACATTTTAAATAAAATCAATTATTTTCTGATAACATGCAAGTCTTAATTATTTTCACGATTTCCGATTATGCGAAAACACGGGATATAACACAGCCGCCGGGTCATCATCTTTGTCAGTGGCTATGCGCCCTACAGGGCCGGGTACATCAGCACCGGCGGGTCGCGGCAGAGGCCGTGGTGGAGCTTCTGGTACTAGCGGTCCTTCGAACCGCATTTATGCTTTGTCCAGCCGCTAGGACCAGGAGGCATCGCCTAATGTCGTTACAGGTACATTATTGGTCTTCTCTCGGTCTGTGTATGCATTGATTGATCCAGGTTCGACTTTGTCATATATTTCGCCTCTTGTTGCTGGAAAAATTGGTATAACGTCTGAACCTATAGAGCCATTTTAGGTAGCCACACCGATTGGGGACTTTATTGTAGCAAAACAGGTATATAAAGACTGTTCTGTAATTGTATGTGGCCGAGACACTAAGGCAGATCTGGTGGAGTTAGATATGATCGAGTTCGATGTTATTATGGGTATGGACTGGCTAGCTTCCTGTTATGCTAATGTTGACTGCCAAAATAAGGTAGTTCGTTTCCAGTTTCCTGGGGAGCCAGTTATAGAATGGGCAGGTAATACTGCATCGCCGAAAGGTAAGTTTATTTCATACCTTAAGGCGAAGAAAATGATCAGAAAGGGTTATATTTATCATCTGGTTCGGGTACAAGACTTGACAGCAGAAACGCTGACTCTTCAGTCAGTTCCCGTGGTTAATGAATTTCCAGATGTATTCCCAGATGAGCTTCCAGGCCTTCCTCCAGAGCGGGAGATAGATTTTACTATTGATTTGCTTCCAGATACTCAGCCTATATCTATTCCCCCGTACAGAATGGCACCGGCAGAATTGAAAGAACTGAAAGAGCAGTTGAAGGATCTGTTAGAAAAAGGCTTCATCAGGCCCAGTACTTCGCCTTGGGGAGCCCCGGTATTATTTGTGCGTAAGAAAGACGGGTCGCTGCGTATGTGTATTGATTATCGGCAGGTGAATAAGGTAACTATAAAGAATAAATACCCCCTCCCCAGAATTGATGACTTGTTTGATCAGTTGCAGGGCGCCAAATATTTTTCGAAGATAGATCTTCGGTCAGGCTATCATCAGGTACGGGTACGAGAGGCTGATATTCCTAAGACAGCGTTCCGGACCAGATATGGGCATTATGAATTCAGAGTTATGTCTTTTGGGCTGACTAATGCTCCTGCGGTATTCATGGATTTAATGAACCGGGTATTCAGGCCATTCTTAGACATGTTCGTAATTGTATTTATCGATGATATTCTGGTTTATTCTCGGTCCGAGGCAGAGCACGCAGATCATCTTAGAGCGGTACTTGGGGTACTTCGGCATTAGAAATTATATGAAAATTTTTCTAAATGTGAATTCTGGCTGGCTTCAGTGGCATTCTTGGGACATATTATTGCAGCTGATGGTGTCCGGGTGGACACACAGAAGATTGAAGCCGTGAAGAATTGGCCTAGACCCACGATGCCCATAGAGGTACGTAGTTTTTTGGGATTAGCAAGCTATTACAGAATATTTGTGGAAAAGTTTGCTTCGATTTCAGCGCCTTTGTCAAGGCTAACTCAGAAGGGAGCCAAGTTCCAGTGGACTGATGCTTGTGAACGAAGCTTCCAGTTGCTGAAAGAGAAGCTGACTACAGCTCCAATTCTGACTCTTCCCGAGGGACCAGACGGGTATGTTATTTATTGTGATGCTTCTGGTGTGGGGTTAGGCTGTGTATTGATGCAGCACAGCAGAGTTATAGCTTATGATTCCCGACAACTGAAAAAGCATGAAAAGAATTATCCTACTCATGATCTGGAGCTTGCAGCGGTGATTCATGCCCTGAAGATATGGAGACATTATTTATATGGCATGCATGTGGATATCTATACAGATCATAAGAGTCTCCAGTATATTTTTAAGCAGAAGGAGCTTAATTTGCGGCAGCGGAGGTGGTTGGAACTCCTGAAAGACTATGATGTGGATATTCTGTATCATCCGGGCAAGGCTAATGTTGTTGCAGATGCGCTCAGCCGGAAATCTATGGGCAGCTTGGCAGACTTACAGCCAGACAGGAGCGAGATAGTACGTGATATTCATCAGTTGGCTAATCTTGGGGTTCGTCTGGCCGATTCTGGAGGTACGCGGATTTCTGTCCGAGGGGTTTCTGAATCATCTATTAAGGAAGATATCAGGCGGCATCAATATGAAGATCCTGTTTTAGCTCGGTATAGAGACACAGCCTATGATAAGGAGAAGACTCCGTTCGAGTTTACACCAGACGGAACCTTACTATACAGAGGCAGGTTGTGTGTACCTGATATTGCAGGGCTACGGCAGCAGGTTATGGGCGAGGCACACTATGCTCGCTATTCTGTTCATCCTGGGTCTACGAAGATGTACCATGATCTTAGATGCCTATACTGGTGGGATGGAATGAAACGGGATATCGCAGAGTTCGTCGCCCAGTGTCCCAATTGTCAGAAGGTCAAGATTGAACATCAGAAACTGGGTGGACTGTTGCAAGAAATGGAAATTCCGACGTGGAAGTGGGATATCATTAATATGGACTTCATTACAGGTTTGCCTCGCACTCCACGGAAGTATGATTCCATCTGGGTTATTGTTGATAGGCTGACAAAATCAGCCCATTTTCTCCCCGTCAGAACTACTTATTCCGCTGAGGATTATGCCAGACTGTATATTAAAGAAATTGTGAAGCTTCATGGAGTTCCTATATCTATTATCACTGACAGAGGTGCCCAGTTCACAGCAAACTTCTGGAGATCTTTTCAGGAAGGATTAGGGACTCAGCTGAGCCTGAGCACAACTTTCCATCCTCAGAGTGACGGACAGGCCGAGCGCACTATCCAGACGCTTGAAGATATGTTGCGGGCCTGTGTTATTGATTTCAGAGGTAGCTGGGAGGATCGCTTGCCATTGATTGAATTTGCTTATAATAACAGCTACCATTCCAGCATCCAGATGGCTCCGTACGAGGCTTTGTATGGCAGAAAATGCAGGTCACCTATTGGTTGGTTTGATATTGGCGAGACAGAATTAATCGGCCCAGATATGATCCAGCAGGCCGTTGATAAGGTGAAACTTATCCGAGATCGATTGTTAGCAGCCCAGAGTCGACAGAAATCATACGCTGATAAACGGCGTCGTCCTTTGGAATTCCAGGTTGGTGATTGGGTATTTCTGAAGGTATCGCCTATGAAAGGCGTAATGCGGTTCGGCAGAAAGGGTAAGCTTAGTCCGCGTTATATTGGGCCTTATCTGATGGTGCGGAAAATTGGAAATGTCGCCTATGAGTTAGATCTGCCATCTGATTTGGAAGCGGTACATCCGGTATTCCATGTATCTATGCTCCGCAAATGCATTGGTGATCCCTCCAGAATATTTCCTGCGGATGACATTCAGGTGACGGAGCAGTTATCTTACGAGGAGCAGCCCATAGTCATCTTGGACCGCCAGGTAAGAAAGCTTCGGAACAAAGATGTAGCCTCTGTTAAGGTGCTGTGGCGGAACGATAATAGGGAGGAAATTACCTGGGAGGCCGAAGAGGAAATGAAGAAGAAATATCCTCATTTGTTCCCTATGCCCACAGGTAATCTCGAATCTTTGTTTAATTCCATTTCAATAACGAATGTGCTGTCTATAAACAGAAACTCCCCCGAAGTATTTTCAGACCCTATAAGATTAATTTAACATTCGAGGACGAATGTTCTAAAGGCGGGGGGGGGGGGGGGGGGGAGGATGTTATATCCCGTATTTTCGCGCATTTGGAAAATTAGAAATAATCTTGACTTGTATGAAATAAAGTCATAATTGGTTACATTTAGCACATGAGTTGTTTGTGAAAGAATATTAATATGGAAGTGGCGAGGAAGGCTAAGGGCAAGACGTGGAATTTCGGAAATTAGTTTCGGGAATTGCAAAAATAAAATTTATGGCCAATTGAGCTTGCAAAATAAGAAGCACAATGAGGCCCATTTTCTTGAGAAGGGTGGCCGGCCAACAATGGCCCAAACCCATGTCTTTAAGATATTTTCCATGTGCTAATTATTGTATATTAGTCTTTATCTCCTAAGAAGGTTCAAGACAAAAAAATAAGACAAGGAAAGAAAACAAGAACAAGAGCAAAACTAAGAGACCATTTCGGGTTTGGCATAGAAAAATTCACCATCAAAAATCTTGCTCCAAAAAACTTTCTCTTGTTGAATTCCTACTAATTCAAGGTCCCTTCTCAACTTGGTGTAGTTGGTTTGGAAAAAAGAGGCCATGGTTCATCAATTTGATCAATTGTCCAAGTGAAGAAGACTAGAGAAAAAGGTGAGGATTCATTCCTTTTTATTGTGTTATGAAGTCTTATTTGTGTTGTAGTATGTAGAAATGAGTTGAAAGTATGGAAATATGGGAGTTTACAAAGTGGGTAGAAGGTATAGTATATGGTCGTGTGTGTATATATGTATTGTATATCCATAATGTGTTGAATTTATGTTATATTCTAGTTGTGGTTGTGGTAAAATGCATATTGGAAATGAAAGTTGAATGAATTTAGTTGAAGCTAGTAAGGTGGTGTTGGGCCGTGTGGTTGGGAGTGTGTGGAATGGAAATGGATTAAGCTTGTTTAATGTGTTAGT
Source organism: Lycium barbarum (assembly GCF_019175385.1). Taxonomy (NCBI): domain Eukaryota; kingdom Viridiplantae; phylum Streptophyta; class Magnoliopsida; order Solanales; family Solanaceae; genus Lycium; species Lycium barbarum. The sequence continues at coordinate 47,774,986 of NC_083341.1, read as the reverse complement.
TGTGTTATTATGATGCTTGCAATGTATATGGAGATAAAATGATATAAGTTTGTATTGAAATGGAATGTAGAAGCTTATGTCGTTTTAGTACGATTTTACGACATTGTGAAAATGAAGTTGTTAGGTTGCAAGTCATGATGTCTATTGATGAAATTGGAAGATGAAAACATGTTATGAATATGTATGCCAACGATTAGAAGTTTTGAATTAGTTATGACTTTGGCGGAAAGTTTGTATATTATGTATATCGTGTGTATAATATAAGGAAACGATATGAAATGCTTTTAAACTATTTTGTGGTGATCTAGATTGATAATGAATGTGAAACCCTTGAGATTGGTTTGAAAATTAAGGTTAAAGTGAAGGGTATGACATTGTATTGAAAAGATGGCTAAATAAGTTATATTGCGTTTATAGTGGTTGTTGTTGTTGTTGATGTTTGTTGTTGGGTTGTTGTTGATGGTTTTGAGCCGAGTTAAATTCTCGGGGATGCTATATGTATAGGGGAGGTGCTGCCGAAATTTCAGTAGACATATATGAGTTAAGTTGAATTCGTAGAATCTATAACTCACAATTGGTAAACTTGACCATTTGCAGATTTTTGACGAAACGGGAAGTGAGTTTGGAAAGGCGTAAGGAGCTTGAAAGGTATGTAAAGCTACCCCGATCCTTATTTTGGCATGCCTAAGTGTATTAGAATCGGATTCGGGCCTCGAAAGACTTTCTGCCCATCGGAATCCGCAATTGAAAATCTCGCTTTTTCCTTCAGTAAGATTGAGCCCTTTTGGTTTGTATTCTTGAAAATCATGCATACATTCCCTAAACTACTTGGAAAGCTATAGAACGTCCGTAGAACCTTTGTAGGTGACCCCGTAAGCTTAACATATGTAATTTGAGCCCACCGCCTTACTTGTCCCGAGGTGGGCCCGCTATTCCCGGTTTTGCCCTTATTGTACTCTAGTCTTACTTGCGAGCGATTTTTGAAAGAAATGTTTTGACTACCATTCTAATTACTTAACAAACATTGTTTTAAATACTCCATTAAGTGTGATAAATTGTTTTGACACTCGGAACGACTTCAGAAAGGTTATACTCTGTAATTCACTATGATATCCGAAACTCATTTATTATGATCCCTTCCGACTTCATTGGATCGGTTTGTTTTTGATATGCCTCATCGAGTCTATGGAAACATTTATGATATTTTAATTGCATTAGTCTCTCACTACTCCATTCGTGGATGCCCCAATGTTTCCCACACTGATCCCGGGCCAGGATATGTTGTCAAGCGTGATCCTTTGCATTGTTCGCCGTGCCTCGATGTGAGGGGGCAGGTATACGCATACATGGGCTTGTGGAGTATGCTGTGCCATGTACGCTTGTTCTGATATGATTTGCTATGGCCATCTGATATGACATATTATGTTACGGGGTTATGCCCCTATTCTGATTCTTCTGTGTTGTGGCACCAGTGTCGGGACAGTGGCCACGTTCTGTCTGCCGAGTCCCTTGGCAGGGGCCTGATTGATATGACATATGTTTCTGTACAGACTCTGCATGTTTTGAAAATATGTATCTGATACTTTGGGTTTTCTGTTTACTTTCTATACGTTCTGTACCAGTTATGATTTTGATTCTGTAATTCAGGCTTTACATATTCAGTACATATTTCGTACTGACCCCTTTTCTTCAGGGGCTGCGTTTTCATGCCGCGCAGGTACCGACGACGGGTTTGCTGATCCGTCCGTCTAGGATATCTTTTCTGCCATTTGGAGCGCTCTTTTATTCAGAGCCCATCTTTTGGTACAGTCTGTCATTACTGTATATGTATATCCTCGTTCATGGGTACGACGGGGCCCTGTCCCGTCATATGATTCTGTCGGTCCGTTTAGAGGTCTGTGGACATGTTTGTGGGTTGGGGTCTTTCTGTACAGATGCGGGTATATGTTGTGTTTGGGCGATCCCATTCGCCGCGGCGGCCGGTCCGCATATGTTTAAATGCTGCTTTGTTGGCCCTGTGTGGTCTTTTGTTGGTATTTTCTGTGCGCAGGGTTAATTTGGATAGTCTGTAAAACAAAGGAAACTCTGCCGAAATTTTTCTGGAAATTATCTAACTTCGAAATACAGCCTTGTCGGCTTCTGCTATATACTTGAATGCGTTGGATAAATATTGATATAGCATTTGATAAATGTGTTTGGGTGCCCAGATCGGGCACTAGTCACGGCCTACGGGGTTGGGTCGTGACAGCTAAGAAGTCCTACAGATCCAGACATAAGAGAAGGATGAGGAACTAGAATAGTTTGAGGGAAATTAGAAGCATGTGAGACTCACGGTTGGAAATTTTAAACTATTGTGATAGGTGAGGTGGACTAGCTTGGCGAAGAAAGTGAAGATGTATTACAGCTACAGAATTAGGAAAAGTTTAAATACCATTGGGGGTACTTCTTAAGTAAGGCATTACTAAGTGATATACACGATACCTTATGTGTGGTTACGTTAACCAGTATGTGTGCCCTGATAATCGGTGTTACGATATATTGAATGCATTGATTGAATAGGGTATCGAAGCTCAAAGTAACAAGTGCTATGAGGTAGGTTGACCTTGTTTCTCTAAAGGTTAAATTTGGACAATCATGATACAGTCATATCAAGGAACAGGAGGAAGCAGGTCTGCAAGAGTAAGAAGATTATGATGTCCTGAGAAGAGGCGAAATGTAAGCAACAGAAGTATGTTGCTAACGAGGGTCAAGTCAAGCTTCCGAGAGAGAATTTAGGATGACAGTAGAAACAAAGAATCATTTGGACGAACCCTGAATGTAAGTATACGGAAAGAATAGAGTATGGTAATGTAGAACAAAAGACGAATGTAGAGGGTTCGAAACCAGATTCTAAAAAGTAGGATTGAAGGGTAGTAACCACGAATAGGAATGTGGATTGGGAATGAATAAGCAGGTCTTGCAAAGATTTTAAGGGATTTCCAACTTTTGACGAGCATTCGAAGAGACAAATGTGCAAGCATACTGACACGATTACCACGGAAAAGCCCTCCCAAAAGAGGATTTAGAGATAGAATGGAGTTGCACTTTTAATAGAATATTTTATGAACCATGGGGCCAATATTATAGAAGGGAAAATAGAGAAGAGCGCCTATAAGCAAAGGAAGTTACAGAAGGTTCTAAGGGCGAAGGTAAGAAGGTGGACTAACGGATTGAGCAAGAGGAAGTTATGCAACCGTCAAAGAAAAGAGGGTATAACAGGAGATAAGAGTCATAGTAAGAAGTACAAAACTTTGATCATAAAGGAAATAGGAAGAATGTACGAGGGGTGTGCATGAATACGGATAAGTTGTAACACCTCAAGAAATGGACGAAGGAAGAAGAAGAAAAGAGTACGCTTTACGAATGTTTCACGATAAGTACAAGAATTGATAACAAAACTTTAAAGGACTATGGTGCAGAGTTGTAATGCAAAAGGAGGAGTCATGGGAATGAATAATATAACTTAGATGCAAATTAGGAATTTAAAGTAAGAGGGATCTCAAGGATCTTGGTAAAAAGTAGCCAGGAATGAAGATTACGGCTGAAGGAGTATTAAATAAAGACCCTAACAAACTTGATGGCACCATCTATTCAGTGGCCTAAAGGATTAATAGTCACGAGAGGAAGGAGTGGCTTGAATTGTATTCAATATATGCAAACCTTTGGCTCAATATAAGAGTTCAGCTAATGGAAGGGGAATGACTACAAACCAGGCAATGAAAGGAAATTTTGGTATAAGAGGAGATAAAGATGTTAACCAAGGAGAATAACTATAGAACGATGTGATTAAGTGAGATTTATCCTAATCTTAAGGTTACAAATTAATTATGTTAAGATCTGAGGAGAGGAAATTGGAGGGAAAAGTTCAATATGGATTTAAAGATATCTTGGGTTGTAAGTCAACCTACATAGTGATTGTTAATAAGTTACGAAGGTTATTTTGCTACGAGAGGTAATAATAATAATGAGGAAGTGTTGTATACAAGTGCATAAGGTATGTTGTTACGGCTGCTGTCATGGACGGATTATGAAAATACGTTTGGTTGATTAAGTCGAGTTTGAATATAAATTTCTCGGCTACTCCACATACATTCGATAAGCAATTTGGGGGCAAATCATTATCGAGAATAATAGGACGTTATGTTACGCCTTAGAAAATTTCATGTCATCGTATGATAGCTAGACTATTGCAGGGTAAGAAGAATACGACGTTTCTATAAGTAAGAAAGATTACCTAACGATTCTAATTAATATTACAAACACGTTTGAAGCAAGAGAAGAAAGTTCATTAAGAAAGGCGAAGTATGCGTTGTGTTTCGGAAGAGTTTTGTAAAGTACTGAATTAATGTTGACTTAATAATGCCTTGAGAAAGAGTTATGATGCCCCTTAGGTTGTTAACGAAGTGTTAAACAAGTGTTAAGAAGGTTCCCTAGGGATTGGAGTTCAAATGAAGCGACAAGAACAAGATCGGCGAAAAGTGAATTATACGACCATTTAAATGGTCCGTATAATATTATATGGTCTGTATAATGGTCCGTATAACCATCACAGTGAAGGTCCGTCACTGATGGAGTTATACGGTCACTTATACGGATCGTATAAAATTATACGGACCGTATAATGTGCCGTATAGTGGTTACAGAAATGAGATGTTTTTGGAGAGATTTCACGGTCCTTTATACGGAATATTCCACACACTTCTTTTACAAGAATATTCCACACACTTCTTTTACAAGAATCTAATACTAAACAAGAATCAACTTCATCAAACCAAGGAAATCAAGTGTAAGGAAGCTATTGAGGGTTGCTTGAAGTCAAGAAATCTCTTGGATTGAAGCTACGGTTTTTCTTCAAGTGGAGTATTGCTATCCAAAACCCATTCCTATACTATCAAAGGCAAAAACGTGAATATTGGAGGGGAACGTTCAAGTGATAAAGTAGCTAAGAGAAAAGGTAGATAGAGAGACGGTGCGGATCCGTAGGAGCTTATCAGCAGATTCACAAGAGCACTCCATTATTCCGGAGGTGCTACTTATGATCATGTTCTTTGGTGTATATATATTTTGGGCCCGACGAAGTTCTGTCCCATCCTTATGTCTAGTACTCTAGTAGAGGCTCGTAGATACGTACGTGTGGGTAAGTTGTGTCCCATAATGATGTCAGTGTACATTTTTGTATATCATTTTTGTAGTCGTACGGGCTTATGTATATCTATGTATAGCTTTGGGGTTTATATACGTACAGGTTGAGTATAATGGATAATCTAAAGAGTGGTTCTCGTTAGTCAGCTCCGGGTACCCATCATGGCCTCCTAGTCAGGTCGTGACAAAGGTGGTATCAGAGCAGTTCCGTCCTAGGGTGTGTCTACGAGCCGTGTCTAGTAGAGTCTTGTTTATGGTGTGTTGCGCGCCACACTTATAAACAAGAGGCTACGGGGCATTTAGGAAAAATGACCATTCTTCTTCTTATTAGATCGTGCCATAGAGCTATCTTATAAGAGACTGCGAGGCATTTAGGAAAAATTACCATTCTTCTTCTTATTAGATCGTGCCATAGAGCTATGTTATAAGATTTTCTACTCCCTAATTGTACATTGTGATTTCAGTGATGCCACCAAAGAGAAAAGCTACAGCCGCCCCAATGGGCATGGTTACGACAGAAAGGCGAATAGAAAGGGAGCCGCCAACTAATGTAGAAGAAGGTGAACCACATAATGAGGCTCCACCGGCTGCTTCGGGTCAATAAATGACCGAAGCTATTAGCCTACTGACACAGTTAGTTTTCGCTCAGGCACAGCGGTAGAGCACAGGTTCAGGTGACGGGGCGACTAGTACTCGAGCCCGGGATTTTATGAGTTTAAATCATCAAGATTTTTTCAGGTCAAAGCCGGATGAAGATCCGCAAGGTTTTATTTATGAGATGTTGAGAACATCGAAAACTATCCATGCCTCCGCTACTGAATCTGTGGAGTTGGCATCTTATAGACTCCAGGATGTGGCGGTTCTTTGGTATATTAACTAGATATCTTCGAGAAAGGAAAATGCACCTCCTCCAGTTTTGGAAGAATTCGTAGATGATTTCACCCGCCACTATTTGCCACCCGAGGTTCAAAGGGCCCGTGCTAACAGGTTCTTGAATTCAAAACAAGAAAATATGAGTGCCCGGGTGTATAGCCTCTACTTTAATTCGTTGGCCCGGTATGCTCCCGCTATGGTAGACGATATGGAAGATAGAGTGCATAGGTTTGTGAGTTGCTCAGGGCCACATTTGTTTAAAGATTGATTGACAACGTCATTGCAAGAGGGGATTGATATTTCCCGTATTCAGGCTCATGCCTAGAACTTATAAGAGCAGTAACATCAGCAAAGGAGTGAGCGCGATATTGATAGAGGGCCAGATCTGTTGGTGCCGACAGCGACTATAGAGGGGGATCGAGACAGTCATATTCCAGATATTCCGGCCAGTCAGCGACTAGTGCACCCCCTCGGTTTGTAGGCAGGAGATTTGACCGCCCATCCATTTAGGACAGGGTTAGAGCTCGAGGGCTTTGGGTTCCCAGTTTGGAGGTGATCCTAGCCAGTGGAGACCACCAGTAATGCGATGTAGCCAGTGCGGTAAATTACATTCCGGACAGTGTCGCCGATGTTCAGATGCTTGCTAAGCCTGTGGTCAGGTTGGGCATATGATGCGAGATTGCCCGTCGATGAGTGGTGGAGTTAGGGTTCAGCCCACAGGGTCAGCAGTTGGTTCTTCTTCATCTATGCGCCCGATAAGGCAGACTCCCCTGATTCCAGCAGGACGAGGTAGAGGCTCCAGCTGGACGCCAGGATCTTGAGTCCTCTCCAAATGTGGTTACAGGTATACTATCCATATTTTCTCATGACGTTTATGCATTGATAGATCCGGGTTCTCCGTTGTCCTATATTACTCCCTATATTGCTGGTCGCATTAGGGTGAAACCTGTTACATCCCGCATTTTGTACGTTCGAATAATTCAAGATAATGGTGCGAAGTTAAGGGTGAGGCTATATTTCGATCTTGTTAATATGCAAGTTGTTTATGAATATTATTTATGATTATTATTGGCATGGAAATATTGAGAAAGGCAAAGGGTAAAAAGGGAAATTCCCAAGACGACTCATAGAAATACGGAGGAAGGCTAAGGGCAAATTTGGAATTTGGAAAATTATTTTTCATGAATTGCAAGACAAAAAAAATGGGCTTGGAAATTTAAGGGGGGCCACTTGGGCCGTCCATAATAAATGGGCCAAAGCCCATATGGGGACAAAATAAATAAGTCCAAAAAGATGACTTATTAGTCATCTTATTCATTTCACTCCTAGAAATTTCAAGAAACATGAAGAACAAAAGAGAAGGAGAAAAACGCCAAAGGCCATTCGGCCATACTTGGAAAAAGAATAACCTTGAGAAACAATTTTCAAAAAATTATTTTCCTACTAATTGGAAGGTCCCTAGCAAAGTGAAGTACTTGTTGGAGCAAGAGAAACATCTATTCTTGCAAGTTCATTGTTATATCCCGTATTTTTGAACATCGGATTATTTGTAAGCTGAGGTGGGGCCCACACATCAAGATTTTTTTTTTGGAACATATGACAAGCTATATGAATCACATATGTAAAGTTAAACACAACTCATGAAGGACCCTTGGGCCAAATCAAAGTGGAAGCCCTCCAAACGAATATTTTTAAGAAAACGTTTCCGGGTGACCTGACTTGGAGGGGCAACAACGGTATTATAAGTTTGGAATTTGGAAAAATACCAAGCGATAGAAGTTATAGATAATTGAATTAGCTTTCCAACCATAGGTCGTGGGTTCCTAGGTGACGTTGGTACAAGGAGATATGGACGTTCTAAGGTCGAAAGGTCAGTGGGCTAGGCCCAACTCGGGTCCAACCGAATTGGCCCAAAAAAATGAAAAGAAAAAAAAATTTAGGCCCAAGATTGAAGGGAGGCCGGCCAAGCCTTGGCCCAAACCCACAATATGAAATTGTCATGTGATTAGTCATGTGACAATTATATTAAAAAGGGGTCTTTATCCTTTTGAAGCTTCAAGAAAAATTAGATAAGGAGAAGACAAAAGATGAAGAGCAAGAGAAAGGGGCCATTTAGGCCAAGACCATGGAAATTAGGTGCTTTAAATTTTATTCCAAAAATTATTTTCTTGTAGTATTTCCACTAATTCAAGGGTCCTCTACAACATAGTATAATTGTTTCGGAAGATAAGTCATCTGTTTCATTGTTTCCGCACTTTGGCCAAGTGAGGAAGTTGAAGAGAAAGGGTAAGATTTAATTCCTTTTTATGTGTTATGAAGGTTTGATTTATGTTGTGGGAAGTAGAAAGGGTTAAAATTCATGAAAATATGGAAGTTGCATGAATATATATATGTATGAATGTAGCCGTGTACATGTGTGGTTGTGTAGTCAAAGATGAGTTAATTTTATGTTGTATTCTAGTTGTGGTTATGGTGAAATTCATATTGGAAATGAAAGTTGATTGAATTTGGTTGAAGTTGGAATTATATGTATTGTCCGAGTGGTATATTGAAATTGGAATGGGAATCAATTAATTTTGTTTAATATGTTAGTTGTGTTGTGGTGATCCTTGCAATGTAAATGAAGGTAAAATGATATAAGTTTGCATTGTAATGGAATGTAGAAGTTTGTGTCATTTTAGTATGATTTTATGACATTATGGAAATGAAGTTGTTAAGGTGCAAATAATGATGATTGTTGATGTAATAGGAAGATGGAAACATGTTATGAATAAGTATGTTAAAGATTAGAAGTTTTGGATGAATTATGACTTTGGTGGAGAGTTTGTATATTTTGTATATCTTGTGAATATTTTGTGGAAATGATATGAAATGCTTCCAAATTATATTGTGATGATCTAGATTAATGATGAATGTGAAACCATCGAGCTTGGTTTGGAAATTTGAAGTTGAAATGGAAGATATTGCACTATGCTGGAAAGGGAACTAGTTGTGCCATATTGAGTGTTTTATAGTGATTGTTGTTGTTGGTGTTGTTGTTGTTGGGTTGTTGTTGATTGTTTTGGCCGAGTTGAATTCTCGGGGATGTTATATGTATAGGGGAGATGCTGCCCAAATTTCTGTAGAAAAGTGTTAACTTTAGATTTAAGCCTAAAGCCTTATGGTTAACAATTGGTAAATGTGACCATTTGCAGATTTTGGACGAAACGGGAAGTGAACTTGGAAAGGCGTAAAGTGCATAAAAGGTATGTAAAGCTACCCCGATTCTTCTTTTGGCATGTCCTAGATGTACTAGGATCGAATTCACGCCTCGGAGCATATTCTGCTCATCGGAATCCGCGTCTGAAATTGTCACATTTTCGTTCAATAGAATTGAACCCTTTTAGTATGCTTTAATGAAAAATTATGCAAAATTTCTCCAAATCACTTAGGAAGTTATGGAATGCCCTAGGACCTCTGTAGGTGACCCCATAAGCTTAATACACGTAATTTGAGCCCGCCGCTTTGGTTGTCCCGAGGTGGGCTCGCTATTTCCGATTTTACCCTTATGGTCCTTTGTAACTTGATGTCAAGAAATTTTTAAGGAAACGTCTTATCTACTTTTCCAACTACTAATGATGCTTATTCGGGGTACTATATTGAGTCTCTGTAAAGGTACGATATTTTGTATTGCATTTAGTTCCACTATTCCCGCTTTGCTCTCTTATTGTACTATTGCCTTATTTTCGAACAATATAAAATGAAACGTTTTAACTATCCTTTTAACTACTAAGGAAAATTGTTTTAATGATTCCCTCGAGTCTGGTAAACTATTTTGGAATATGAGAATCACCCCAGAAGGATTATTCTTCCGTAACTCATTATGACATACGACATACACCTACTATGATTCTGTCCGACTTCATTGATTTGATTTGTCATTTCGATATACCTCATTGAGTCTCTGGAAATCTGTGATATTTTTTTTGTTGCATTTAGTCTCTCACTACTCCATTCGTGGATGCCCCAATATTTTCCACACTGAGCCCGGGCCAGGATATGTTGTCAAGCGTATTCCAATGCATTGTTCACCGTTCCTCGATGTGAGGGGGCAGGTATATATGTACATGGGTTTTGGAGTATGCTTTGCCATGTACACACATTCTGATATGATATGATCTGATATGGCCATCTGATATGATATGATATGTTATGTTACGGGGTTATCCCTACTCTGTTCCTTATGTATGGTGGCACCAGCGTCGGGGGGTGGCCACGTTCTGTTTCGCCGAGCCCTTGGCAGGGGCCGGACATGATATGGTATATGTTTCTGAACACACTCCTCATGTTTTGAAAATATGCATTTGATACTTCGGATGTCACACTCACTTCTCTGTAAGTTCTGTTTCGGTTATGATCTTCTTCCGTATTGGGACCAGGTACGACATATGTTTTCAACAAATACTATTTATACTTTATGATCATCATTTTGCTAATCTGTATATTTTGTCCATTTTCTGTACCTTCTACTTTGATTATGACTTTGTTTACTACGTTCCGTGCTTTACATACTCAGTACATATTTCGTACTGACCCCCTTTCTTCGGGGGCTGCGTTTTCATGCCGCGCAGGTACAGAAGACGGATTTGCTGATCGCCTGCCTAGGACATCTATTCTGCTATATTGGGAGCGCTCTTTTGTTCAGAGCCTGTATATTGGTACAGTCTGCCGCTATATTATATATATGTATGCGATTCAGGGGTATGACGGGGCCCTGTCCCGTCTTATGATTTTGTTATGAGCTGTAGAGGTCTGTAGACATACTTGTGTGGGTTCTGTATATGTTTGGGTATGATATGATCTGTGGCAGCCTCATCGGCTTCCATGTACGGTGTCGGTTCATCTATGGTTATTATTAACGCCAAGCGACTTCTATATTTGAAAATATTCTGTCGTTTGCTAATTTGGGTTATTGGGTATGTTTGAGTGTCCAGCACGGACACTAGTCGCGGCCTACGGAGTTGGGTCGTGACAAAAGTGGTATCAGAGCGGTTCGTCCTCGGAGTGTCTACTGATAGTGTCTAGTAGAGTCCTGTTTATCGGTGTGTTGTGCACCACATCTATAAACAGGAGGCTACAGGACATTTAGGTGTTACCTTTCTTTGATTCTTAGATCGTGCGATAGAGCCAGCTGTAGGAAATGAATTCCTTTCTTTACTAACCCTTAATTGCAGCTGGTGAATGGTATCGACGTAAGACAGTGCCTGCTGATATTGGAAGCTACACAGTACTCCGGTAAGCAATGGTATGAGAGATGTATGCTGGGTAAGGTATCCTGAAGTACGATTAAAACATAAAGTCGAACATTAAAAAGAGAAACAAACATGGAAAGTGTAGCAGGTGCAGTTCGAGTTGGGCATGTGAGGTAAGCCTCGGAATTTTGATACTTTTAATTGAAATTGTTAGCCCCGTGTGGTTATGATGCGATATGATATGATATGATATGTATATACGTATATGTGTTGGCCCTGTGAGGCATGGTTGGTATTTCCTGTGTACAGGTTTTGGGATAGTAAGAAATACAGAGGAACCTCTGCCCAAATTTTTCCAGAAATATAAACAGGAAAATAAGATATAAATTCTTAATATGTCTTGAAAGTCGATACCGATAGGGTAAATCTCTTATGTGGGGTTAAAAGTTTAAGAGATATCCTCCATGTCATTCGTAAGAAGCGTTATCCTCATATGGAAAATTTTATCTCGAGAAAGCATATATGAGTAGCGAATTCACAATTTATTTGGAGGGACCAGAAATATGTTCTAACCCCATTTTGTTTTAGCATAGCCCATGTGAAGGGCAAAATATGCGGAAGGGCAAAAATGTCCGACGAGCAAGTTTCCTCTAATTGGAAGAATACAAAACGTATGACAAGCAGTCGGGAATTGAGTGTTTCGCTCACGACTCATATATATATAATATATATACATGGAGGTAAGTATTGAAGACGATATAGTCAGAAAAATAAAAGAATTCTCGCTAGGTCGGGGTGGGACCCGCTACGAGAACGCTCTGAAAAGCTGTCAAGACCCCGACTTGTCTTAAATTACGTGACAAAAGACGTGCGGGGCAATTGGTGTAATTATACCGGCCTTAACGTGTCTAAATTCATTAAAGTTGTAAGGTTAAGCGTGCCAGGGCCAGAGCAATTCTGGGATGGGTGACCCCCTGGAAAATGTGCAAACATTTTTGCAAACATAGGTATAAGAGACGAATAGAAAATTCGGGGTAACCTAAAGGGAATTAGGATATGTGGAATGGTTAGAAACTTTATAGGGGTCACACGAGCAGAGACGGATTAGATTTCCAAAAAGGAAGAAAAAGCAGCGTAGCTCAGGAACTAGAGTAAATTTGAACAAGTGATTGAAGATGTATTGTAAAAGGAAATGGCAGTGATATATATATATACGTATGTGTACGGCCCCCATTTATGACTATATCGATTGATTGGTGAACCCTAATAGCCAGTGTTGTAATATAGGGAGAACATTGACTGGACAGAATTTACGAGAAAAGGGGAAAGGTATGGTATAGATGTTACGAAGTAGACTGATATTGATTTTGCTACTGGTTGAGATTGGAAAATTCTAATACAACGATGTTTGGAAAGAAAAGAGAATAATTGAGTGGAAGGTAAGGAGATCAAAATGTCAAAAAAAAAAATGAACCGTAAGAAACGTAATTAAGCGGAGCCTCTGAAAGAGTCGACGGGCAAAGTACGAAGTCAATTGCGAAAGCAAACAAAAATGGAATAGTACAGGGCGAAGGAAAACTTAAGGCATGAAATGATGAATCATGTGCATATCGAATAATTCGATTATCGAGAAAATAGAACGACAAATAAGGAATGGGTATGGAGGAAGAACGTGGTTACTAAAGGATAAACTGCTGCGTTAATTAAATTACTTGAGTGCCAGCTATCGGATAAGATTGTGTACTATATGATTGTGATTCTGTTAAGGTCTCGTACAGAGAAAATCAAGTTGTAGGTTAGAAAGAAAAGATATGGATATGGTATAAGTATAACCCCAAAGAGGGGGAGTGAATGAAAGTAAAGTAAAGTAAGTATAAGTAGAAACAATTGGCACATAGAAGATTGAAGCGATAAAGAATTGACCTAGGCCTTCGACATCGACTGAAATACGTAGTTCTCTGAGAATGGTCGGATTATAGCCTATGTTTCCCAGGCAGCTCAGACCGCACGAGGGAAATTATTTCGCTCATGATCTGGAATTAGCCACAGAGATTCATGTTTTAAAGATATGGCGGCATCACTTACATGGGGTCCACGTTTATATTTATACGGACCATAAGAGCCTCCAGTATATTCTAAGCCATAGGAATTGAATTCGCGACAGAGAAGATGGTTCGAATTATTGAAAGGTTATGATGTTAATATTTTGTGCCACCCTAGAAAAGCTAACGTTGTGGCAGACGCACTTAGTCGTGATTCTATGGACGGCTTGACCGGCGTACAGTCAGAAACAAAGAATTGGTCTGTAAAACTCATCAGTCAGCTAGTCTTGGAGTCCGTTTGGTCGGTTCTGAAGATATTGAATTTTTTGTCCGAGAAGCTGCAGAATCATCGATTATGGAAGAGGTAAAACAGCGTCAGTTTGAGGAGTCTATTCTGGTATGGTAGGGAGACGACCTTTGATAAGGAGGAGATTCAGCTCGAAGTTGTACCGGATGAGTATTGTTATACCGAGGTAGATTATGTGTGCCCGACATCGCAAGGCCGTTGCCCAGTGCCCGAATTGCCAGCAGATTAAAAATTGAACACCAGAAGCCTGATGGACTATTCCAGGGAATGGAAATTCTGATTTGGAAGTGGGAGATAATTAATATGGATTCCATTACAGGATTGTCTCGCACTCCACGGAAGTATGATTCCATATGGATTATTTTGGAAAGGCTAACAAAAATCAGTCCACTTTCTTCCCGTCAGAAACACTTATTCAGCTGAGGATTATGCCAAACTATATGTATTAAAGGAATAGTGAGACTCCACGGAGTTCCTATATCTATTGTCACTGACAGAGGTACTCAGTTTATGACTAAATTCTGGAGATTTGTTTTCAGGAAGGATTAGGGGCTCAGGTAAGTCTGAGCACAGTATTCCATCTTCAGAGCGACGGACAGGCCGAGTACACTATACAGACACTAGAAGATATGTTACGGGCCTGTATTATTGAATTCAGAGGTAGCCGGGACGATCATCTGCCGTTGATCGAGTTTGCTTATAATGACAGCTACGATTCTAGCTTAATACGAGGCTTTGTATGGCAGAAAATGCAGGTCACCGATCGGCTGGTTCGATATTGGCGAAACAGAGTTAATCGGTCCCGATATGATCCAGCAGGCCGTTGATAAGGTGAAACTCATCTGAGAAAGACAATTAGCAGCCCAGAGTCGACAGAGATCGTATGCTGACAAACGGCGTCGACCCTTAGAGTTCCAGGTCGGGGATTGGGTATTTTTGAAAGTATCGCCTATGAGAGGCGTAATGCGATTCGGCAAAAAGAGTAAGCTCAGTCCGCAATATATCGGACCCTATCAGATTATTTGAAAGATTGGGAATGTCGCCTACGAGTCAGATTTACCATCTGATTTGGAGGCGGTACATCCGGCAATTCATGTATCTATGCTCCGCGAATGTGTCGGTAGTTCTCCTAGAATATTTCCATCAAATAATATTCGGGTGACGGAGGAACTATCGTACGAAGAGCAGCCTGTAGCCATTCTGGATTGCCAGGTAAGGAGATTGCGGAATAAAGATGTAGCTTCCGTTAAGGTGCTGTGGCAGAACGATAACAGGGAAGAGATGACCTGGGAAACTGAAGAGGAAATGACGAAGAAACATCCCTACTTGGTTATATTCAATAATGAATGTGTATCATATCAGCCGACCATAAAAAGAAACTCCCCTGAAGTACTTACAGACCCTATAAGACTAATCTAACATTCGAGGACGAATGTTCTAAAGGGGGGGAGGATGTTATATCCCGTATTTTTGAACATCGGATTATTTGTAAGCTGAGGTGGGTCCCACACATCAAGATTGTTTTTTTGGAACATGTGACAAGCTATATGAATCACATATGTAAAGTTAAACACAACTCATGAAGGACCCTTGGGCCAAATCAAAGTGAAAGCCCTCCAAACGAATATTTTTAAGAAAACGTTTCCGGGTGACCTGACTTGGAGGGGCAACAACGGTATTATAAGTTTGGAATTTGGAAACATACCAAGAGATCGAAGTTATAGATAATTGAATTAGCTTTCCAACCATTGGTCGTGGGTTCCTAGGTGACGTTGGTACAAGGAGATATGGACGTTCTAAGGTCGAAAGGTCAGTGGGCTAGGCCCAACTCGGGTCCAACCGAATTGGCCCAAAAAAATGAAAAGAAAAAAATTTAGGCCCAAGATTGAAGGGAGGCCGGCCAAGCCTTGGCCCAAACCCACAATATGAAATTGTCATGTGATTAGTCATGTGACAATTATATTAAAAAGGGGTCTTTATCCTTTTGAAGCTTCAAGAAAAATTAGATAAGGAGAAGACAAAAGATGAAGAGCAAGAGAAAGGGGCCATTTCGGCCAAGACCATGGAAATTAGGTGCTTTAAATTTTGTTCCAAAAATTATTTTCTTGTAGTATTTCCACTAATTCAAGGGTCTTCTACAACATAGTATAATTGTTTCGGAAGATAAGTCATCCGTTTCATTGTTTCCGCACTTTGGCCAAGTGAGGAAGTTGAAGAGAAAGGGTAAGATTTAATTCCTTTTTATGTGTTATGAAGGTTTGATTTATGTTGTGGGAAGTAGAAAGGGTTAAAATTCATGAAAATATGGAAGTTGCATGAATATATATATGTATGAATGTAGCCGTGTACATGTGTGGTTGTGTAGTCAAAGATGAGTTAATTTTATGTTGTATTCTAGTTGTGGTTATGGTGAAATTCATATTGGAAATGAAAGTTGATTGAATTTGGTTGAAGTTGGAATTATATGTATTGGCCGAGTGGTATATTGAAATTGGAATGGGAATGAATTAATTTTGTTTAATATGTTAGTTGTGTTGTGGTGATCCTTGCAATGTAAATGAAGGTAAAATGATATAAGTTTGCATTGTAATGGAATGTAGAAGTTTGTGTCATTTTAGTATGATTTTATGACATTATGGAAATGAAGTTGTTAAGGTGCAAATAATGATGATTGTTGATGTAATAGGAAGATGGAAACATGTTATGAATAAGTATGTTAAAGATTAGAAGTTTTGGATGAATTATGACTTTGGTGGAGAGTTTGTATATTTTGTATATCTTGTGAATATTTTGTGGAAATGATATGAAATGCTTCCAAATTATATTGTGATGATCTAGATTAATGATGAATGTGAAACCATCGAGCTTGGTTTGGAAATTTGAAGTTGAAATGGAAGATATTGCACTATGTTGGAAAGGGAACTAGTTGTGCCATATTGAGTGTTTTATAGTGATTGTTGTTGATGGTGGTGTTGTTGTTGGGTTGTTGTTGATTGTTTTGGCCGAGTTGAATTCTCGGGGATGCTATATGTATAGGGGAGATGCTGCCCAAATTTCTGTAGAAAAGTGTTAACTTTAGATTTAAGCCTAAAGCCTTATGGTTAACATTTGGTAAATGTGACCATTTGCAGATTTTGGACGAAACGGGAAGTGAACTTGGAAAGGCGTAAAGTGCATAAAAGGTATGTAAAGCTACCCTGATTCTTCTTTTGGCATGTCCTAGATGTACTAGGATCGGATTCACGCCTCGGAGCATATTCTGCTCATCGGAATCCGCGTCTGAAATTGTCACATTTTCGTTCAATAGAATTGAACCCTTTTAGTATGCTTTAATGAAAAATTATGCAAAATTTCTCCAAATCACTTAGGAAGTTATGGAATGCCCTAGGACCTCTGTAGGTGACCCCATAAGCTTAATACACGTAATTTGAGCCCGCCGCTTTGGTTGTCCCGAGGTGGGCTCGCTATTTCCGATTTTACCCTTATGGTCCTTTGTAACTTGATGTCAAGAAATTTTTAAGGAAACTTCTTATCTACTTTTCCAACTACTAATGATGCTTATTCGGGGTACTATATTGAGTCTCTGTAAAGGTACGATATTTTGTGTTGCATTTAGTTCCACTATTCCCGCTTTGCTCTCTTATTGTACTATTGCCTTATTTTCGAACAATATAAAATGAAACGTTTTAACTATCCTTTTAACTACTAAGGAAAATTGTTTTAATGATTCCCTCGAGTCTGGTAAACTATTTTGGAATATGAGAATCACCCCAGAAGGATTATTCTTCCGTAACTCATTATGACATACGACATACACCTACTATGATTCTGTTCGACTTCATTGATTTGATTTGTCATTTCGATATGCCTCATTGAGTCTCTGGAAAACTGTGATATTTTTTTTGTTGCATTTAGTCTCTCACTACTCCATTCGTGGATGCCCCAATATTTCCCACAATGAGCCCGGGCCAGGATATGTTGTCAAGCGTATTCCAATGCATTGTTCGCCGTGCCTCGATGTGAGGGGGCAGGTATATATGTACATGGGTTTTGGAGTATGCTGTGCCATGTACACACATTCTGATATGATATGAACTGATATGGCCATCTGATATGATATGATATGTTATGTTACGGGGTTATCCCTACTCTGTTCCTTATGTATGGTGGCACCAGCGTCGGGAGGTGGCCACGTTCTGTTTCGCCGAGCCCTTGGCAGGGGCCGGACATGATATGGTATATGTTTCTGAACACACTCCTCATGTTTTGAAAATATGCATTTGATACTTCGGATGTCACACTCACTTCTCTATAAGTTCTGTTTCGGTTATGATCTTGTTCCGTATTGGGACCAGGTACGACATATGTTTTCAACAAATACTATTTATACTTTATGATCAGCATTTTGCTAATCTGTACATTTTGTCCATTTTCTGTACCTTCTACTTTGATTATGACTTTGTTTACTACGTTCCGTGCTTTACATACTCAGTACATATTTCGTACTGACCCCCTTTCTTCGGGGACTGCGTTTTCATGCCGCGCAGGTACAGAAGACAGATTTGCTGATCGCCTGCCTAGGACATCTATTCTGCTATATTGGGAGCGCTATTTTGTTCAGAGCCTGTATATTGGTACAGTCTGCCGCTATATTATATATATGTATGTGATTCAGGGGTATGACGGGGCCCTGTCCCGTCTTATGATTTTGTTATGATCTGTAGAGGTCTGTAGACATACTTGTGTGGGTTCTGTATATGTTTGGGTATGATATGATCTGTGACAGCCTCATCGGCTTCCATGTACGGTGTCGGTTCATCTATGGTTATTATTAACGCCAGGCGACTTCTATATTTGAAAATATTCTGTCGTTTGCTAATTTGGGTTATTGGGTACGTTTGAGTGTCCAGCACGGACACTAGTCGCGGCCTACGGAGTTGGGTCGTGACAAAAGTGGTATCGGAGCGGTTCGTCCTCGGAGTGTCTACTGACCGTGTCTAGTAGAGTCCTGTTTATCGGTGTGTTGTGCACCACATCTATAAACAGGAGGCTACAGGACATTTAGGTGTTACCTTTCTTTGATTCTTAGATCGTGCGATAGAGTCAGCTGTAGGAAATGAATTCCTTTCTTTACTAACCCTTAATTGCAGCTGGTGAACGGTATCGACGTAAGACAGCGCCTGCTGATATGGGAAGCTACACAGTACTCCGGTAAGCAATGGTATGAGAGATGTATGCTGGGTAAGGTATCCTGAAGTACGATTAAAACATAAAGTCGAACATTAATAAGAGAAACAAACATGGAAAGTGTAGCAGGTGCAGTTCGAGTTGGGCATGTGAGGTAAGCCTCGGAATTCTGATACTTTTAATTGAAATTGTTAGCCCCGTGTGGCTATGATGCGATATGATATGATATGTATATACGTATATGTGTTGGCCCTGTGAGGCATGGTTGGTATTTCCTGTGTACAGGTTTTGGGATAGTAAGAAATACAGAGGAACCTCTGCCCAAATTTTTCCAGAAATATAAACAGGAAAATAAGATATAAATTCTTAATATGTCTTGAAAGTCGATACCGATAGGGTAAGTCTCTTATGTTGGGTTAAAAGTTTAAGAGATACCCTCCATGTCATTCGTAAGAAGCGTTATCCTCATATGGAAAATTTTATCTCGAGAAAGCATATACGAGTAGTGAATTCACAATTTATTTGGAGGGACCAGAAATATGTTCTAACCCCATTTTGTTTTAGCATAGCCCATGTGAAGGGCAAAATATGCGGAAGGGCAAAAATGTCCGGCGAGCAAGTTTCCTCTAATTGGAAGAATATAAAACGTATGACAAGCAGTCGGGAATTGAGTGTTTCGCTCACGACTCATATATATATAATATATATACATGGAGGTAAGTATTGAAGACGATATAGTCAGAAAAATAAAAGAATTCTCGCTAGGTCGGGGTGGGACCCGCTACGAGAACGTTCTGAAAAGCTGTCAAGACCCCGACTTGTCTTAAATTACATGACAAAAGACGTGCGGGGCAATTGGTGTAATTATACCGGCCTTAACGTGTCTAAATTCATTAAAGTTGTAAGGTTAAGCGTGCCAGGGCCAGAGCAATTCTGGGATGGGTGACCCCCTGGGAAATGTGCAAAAAGTTTTGCAAACATAGGTATAAGAGACGAATAGAAAATCCGGGGTAACCTAAAGGGAATTAGGATATGTGGAATGGTTAGAAACTTTATAGGGGTGTACTCATCTGAGTAGAAACTTTATAGGGAATGGTTAGCAACTTTTGATCAAAATCCGAGCCCCGAATCCCGAAGCTCATGAAGAGAAAAGCATTGTACGTTGAGTTGCCTTCAATTTGAGCTAAATATTGGTCTTGGGGAATGAAATTTTCGTGTTTGAGCTGCTTCTAAGGTATTTATAAGATTCATTTTATGTTATTAAAGTGTTTATTTAGAGTTTTAACGAATTAGAACGGAGAAAACAACATTATAAACTCGTTTGTTGTTTTGTTGTGATTTATGGATTAGGGGCTGTTTTAATTGAAATTGATGGACTGATTTGAATTAATATTTTGGTTGTTGTAATCATAGATTATGTGATGAGAATGAAGGAATTTGAAGGTTAGAGTTGGAGTTAGAAATTGTTGTGGGTTGTTGTAAGGATTATAGAGATAATAATGTGGTTTAGTTGCATATGAATAGATGATGTGGTGTTGTGTGGCTGCTGTTGTATTTCTCAGAAATTTACTGAAAAGATTACATGGAATAAGGTATAAGAAGTGCATACGGGCTGCTTGGTGTATTGCAAGTGTTCGTTAGAATTTCGGGCATCGTTATGTTATAGTTGGGGGCTGTTTTGATATGTTGTTGTTCTTGTTGAAATAAAAGAATTGAAGATATGGTTGTGTCCATATGTTATTGTTGGTATTTCTGTGTCAACAGGAGAGCAATTGGAAGTTCGGATAGGCGAGTTTATAGGGGAAATGCTGCCGAAATTTCGGTAGGCAATTATGTGATTAAGCTTAGATTCTTGAAAAGCTTGAAATTGACAATTGGTAAACATGACCATTTGTAGATTCTGGACGAAATTGGAATTGAAGCCAAGCGAGCATAAGGCGCAATCGAGGTATGTAAAGCCTTCCCCTTTGTTCTTTGGCATGTCCTAGGTGTGCTAGGTGGAGATTTTAGCCTCGGGGGCAATTCTGCTCATCGGAAACCGAGATTGATTTCTTGGTACTATTCATTCAATTCAATTGAACTTCAAAAGGTGCTTTTGTTGAAAAAAAGTGGTTAAACCTCCATAACTTTCACAAATGTAATCCAATCACTCCGAAACTTTCCTGGATGACTCCGTAGAGTCTAATGGGCGTGATTCGTGTCCGCCACCCCGACTTGAACCGAGGTGGGCCCGTTACCCCTGGCGCCCCTCCTATGGTTTTGTTTGTCTTACTTCGATGCGACAAGTCTAGGGACTTATGGCTATTGTCCCGACTACTAAACGGGAGATATTTTATCTATCCTGAGACGAATTTTAATTATTATTGAACCAACTGCGGGGACAGAAACCCTGATATGTGTTGTATGGCTTTAACCAATGTACTCTTGTCCGGAGTTCACAGGTAACTCCTGGTTATTATGCTGTTTACTATACGATAGGTGTTATGACCACATTCATGAGCGTTATAAAATGTTTTTGACATCTAAAACGTTTTGAAAACCTTACCCTGATAATTTGGATAAACTACTTATCTTCTGTATTTTCTGATATACGATTTTGGCATACCTGAATCTTGTGTGATGCATGATCCTGGCACGTGTGATTTATGTTTGGGAAGTAGTGATTTGGTATCCTGTATGGTTGTTTTCTGTTTCACCGAGTCCCGGGCCGGTTATGTGAATATGCGAATATGTAATATTGGCCGCTGGACCCTCGACCGCGGCGTGTCCGACATTAACAGCTGGACCCTTGACCGCGTCATGCCGGACGTGTGGCATTGACTGCTGGACCCTTGACCGCGTCTGCCGCACTTGTGATTGTGCCTGACATAGACCACTGGACCATTGACTGCGGTATGTCAAATGTGTGATTGTGACCGCTGGACCCTCGACCGCGGTATGTGTGATTGTAACCGCTGGACTTTTGGTCGCGGTATGTGTGATTATAACCGCTGGACCCTTGGCCGCGGTACGTGTGATAGTGACCGCTGGGTACTTGGCCGCGGTATGCGTGGTAGCGACCGCTGGACTTATGGCCGCGGAAATTGTGTGTTGATTCTTTTATATGTGTGAAACAAAAATGTTTTTCAAAAGAAAGTAAAGCATTTTGACATTCTAACTGTCGTATTTGCCTGCTGGAACCTCTTGGGTATGACTTGTGCACTAGAGGCGACCCTGTGGCGACCTGGTTATTCGTGCACACCCCAGTGCACTGTCCATTGCGCCCCTCACTAAAGGGCCGAAACCTGAGGTAAATGTATACTACCTGTGCTTGTGTAAGTTTATGATTCTGCATGCATGGTTATGCCTGTTACATTTCTGGACAACGGATTCGGAGAATGATTCTGTTGGTGGTGCTTCTGCATGATTGAGCCGGACTATGCTTCAGTCGGCTATAGTTCTACACCCCTAGCTTCGGTTGCGGGTATGTCAGTCGCACTCTGTGCCCCGATCCGCACGATGATCCTGCCAGTTAGGCTTTGTACCTCTGTTTCATATCACGATTCAGACGGCTACACCCCATGCTTATGATATATATCGTGGTCCTGGCCACACACTCTGTATTTCTGTTTCGGACTCGGATCCGATACTACCTGTTCTATTTCTATACTTCTGGCTCGGTTTTGCTTATATTGTTATATTTTCGCTTTACATACTCGGTACATTTCCGTACTGAACCCTGTTCTTCGGGGGCTGCGTTTCATGCCGCGCAGTTACTCCCAGTTGAGTTGAGGACAGATGGAAGATGTTCCAGTGCAGATGGCAAGCTCCATTTGTTCCCGGAGTGCTGCCGAGTCAGATTCTGTATGTTATGCTTTTGGGATCTTATTAGAGACTTTGCAGACAGTGTCGTGGGTATTGGTTGTCGGTCTGTGTATGTAATGAATTTTGTATGATCACAAATTTGTTCGGCTTGAAAGCCACGAGAATGAATATTTCTGAAAGAAAAGTTTTGCCATGTACTTTATTATTTGTTTAAAAAAAAAAAAAAGATTTGACGTGATTTTATGTGCAGCGAGAGTCTGAGGGTTCGCTCGGGCCTAAGTAAGGGTCGGGTGCCCATCACACCCCAGCGAGGTCGGGGTGTGACAGAGTGGTATCAGAGCAGGTCTGTCCTAGGGGTTGTCTGCAAAGTCGTGTCTGGTAGGGTCCTGTTTATGGTGTGTTGCGCGCCACATCTATAAACAAGAGACTACGGGGCATCTAGGGATTGTTGATATTCTTTGAATCCTGGATCGTGCGATAGAGCCAGCTGTAGGAAAGGAATTTCCTTTTTACTAACCCTTGATTTCAGCTGAAGAACGGTATCGACAGAAGAAAGTGGCCGATGATATTGGAGGCTACACTGTACACAGGTAAGCAACGGTGCGAAAGGGGCATGGTGGATAAGGTAAGAATATTGAGATATGATTGAAAAATAAGGTTGAAGAATGAAAGATAAGGTAGGTAGGAAAGTAAACAGGAAAGTGTAACAGGTGCAGTTTGAATTGGACATGTGAGGTAAGTCTCGACATCTTTATACTTTTACTTGAAATTGTTAGGCCTGTGTGGCTATGATACGATATGATATATATACATATATATGTTGGCCCTGTGAGGCATTGTTGGTATTTCCTGCGTGCAGGTTTTGGGATAGTAAGAAGTACAGAAGAACCTCTACCCAAATTTTCCCAGAAATATAAAAAGGGTAAGAATTCATTAACAATAGTGCGGTTGCAATATTTTGGATACGTCAAAGAAAGGTGTAAGGTGGTTTAAGGCAAAACTACAGAGACATCATTAGTACGGAGAGCAAAAGCCATAATTGGGCCCCGATACTATTGGAAGGTATGAAGGAAGAATGTAAAGTAAAGCATAAAGACTAGTGAGACAACGCTAAGATATTTTCTGGGCTGATTTGAGTACCTACACATACTCGTGTAAAGCTTGCAATAAGATGCATGATAGGAGAACTAAGAGCAAATCTGAGTAAAGAGGCAATAGAAGAGTTGAGTCAAAAATAGAGAAACGACACGAGATAATATGCTTAAAGTGTTATAAGTGGGATTAAGGGAAATTGCAAAATGACTTAAGTGAGATGGTCAGAACGAGCTAGTTACAAGAAGACAGTGAATTTAAAGAGGACGATCAAGAAGAACTCGACTTAAGCTTCAAGTGTAGATGGACATGGTAAGTTGCAGTTGATTACAGAGGTAGCTAAATAGTGTCTACTATATTTGGAAGATCAATATTAACAGATGTCAGGTGGAGAATGGAATTAGGCTAAGTAAAGAAAGGCACAGCATGATAGATGAGTTCAAGTTACAAATGATTCGTTATAACATCACCAGAAGCAGTATACTTATGTAGGACTAATTTGACATTCGGGGACGAATGTTCCTAAGGGGGAAAGGATGTTATACCCCGTAAGAGTCCGTGCTATTTTAATTAAAACAAGAAAGAATGAGTTAAGAAAGTTCAAGGAAAGTTAATCGAGTTAGTAAGAATATCGTTATATATATATGGTTGCCTTAAGTATCCCGAGGTGACATCGTAACCTAAAGGATTTGAAATCGCGTTATGAGCGTATATTAGTATGTATATGTATGTATAATAGGTTACATGAGGGTCGGAAGAGGATTAGAAGTTAAACGAAGCTGAACGAAATGAATCCAAAAAACTTCAGAAAATATCTCGGACCAGATTTTTAGCCCATATTGTTGGAGGCATATCTCCTAGTATATGAGGAGTTTTAAGGTGTTTCAAAATTCTAAAATTACGTTCATCGAGTATAGTTTCTAACGCAACAAACCGCTCGTCAAAACGATATCTGGATAAGCAGATATGGACGATGCAAGTTGGGCTGGCGGGGCAGAAAATTGTGACCTGATCCAAACATTCACATTTCGGCCCATGAGGCCGATTAACGTCAAGTATATAAGGAAAAATTATTTGAGGGCTTTTCATTTAACATAAAATCTTCCAAGAACATTAGAGAGAGAGAGAGAAAACTTCAAGGCTTAGAAGGTCATTTTGATCAAAATCCGAGCCCCGAAGCTCATTAAGAGAAAAGCATTGTACGTTGAGTTGCCTTCAATTTGAGCTAAATATTGGTCTTGGGGAATGAAATTTTCGTGTTTGAGCTGCTTCTAAGGTATTTATAAGATTCATTTTATGTTATTAAAGTGTTTATTTAGAGTTTTAACGAATTAGAACGGAGAAAACAACATTATAAACTCGTTTGTTGTTTTGTTGAGATTTATGGATTAGGGGCTGTTTTAATTGAAATTGATGGACTGATTTGAATTAATATTTTGGTTGTTGTAATCATAGATTATGTGATGAGAATGAAGGAATTTGCAGGTTAGAGTTGGAGTTAAAAATTGTTGTGGGTTGTTGTAAGGATTATAGAGATAATAATGTGGTTTAGTTGCATATGAATAGATGATGTGGTGTCGTGTGGCTGCTGTTGTATTTCTCAGAAATTTGCTGAAAAGATTACATGGAATAAGGTATAAGAAGTGCATACGGGCAGCTTGGTGTATTGCAAGTGTTCGTTAGAATTTCGGGCATCGTTATGTTATAGTTGGGGGCTGTTTTGATATGTTGTTGTTCTTGTTGAAATAAAAGAATTGAAGATATGGTTGTGTCCATATGTTATTGTTGGTATTTCTGTGTCAACAGGAGAGCAATTGGAAATTCGGATAGGCGAGTTTATAGGGGAAATGCTGCCGAAATTTCGGTAGGCAATTATGTGATTAAGCTTAGATTCTTGAAAAGCTTGAAATTGACAATTGGTAAACATGACCATTTGTAGATTCTGGACGAAATTGGAATTGAAGCCAAGTGAGCATAAGGCGCAATCGAGGTATGTAAAGCCTTCCCCTTTGTTCTTTGGCATGTCCTAGGTGTGCTAGGTGGAGATTTTAGCCTCGGGGGCAATTCTGCTCATCGGAAACCGAGATTGATTTCTTGGTACTATTCATTCAATTCAATTGAACTTCAAAAGGTGCTTTTGTTGAAAAAAAGTGGTTAAACCTCCATAACTTTCACAAATATAATCCAATCACTCCGAAACTTTCTTGGATGACTCCGTAGAGTCTAATGGGCGTGATTCGTGTCCGCCACCCCGACTTGAACCGAGGTGGGCCCGTTACCCCCGGCGCCCCTCCTATGGTTTTGTTTGTCTCACTTCGATGCGACAAGTCTAGGGACTTATGGCTATTGTCCCGACTACTAAACGGGAGATATTTTATCTATCCTGAGACAGATTTTAATTATTATTGAACCAACTGCGGGGACAGAAACCCTGATATGTGCTGTATGGCTTTAGCCAATGTACTCTTGTCCGGAGTTCGCAGGTAACTCCTGGTTATTATGCTGTTTACTATACGATAGGTGTTATGACCACATTCATGAGCGTTATAAAATGTTTTTGACATCTAAAACGTTTTGAAAACCTTACCCTGATAATTTGGATAAACTACTTATCTTCTGTATTTTCTGATATACGATTTTGGCATACCTGAATCTTGTGTGATGCATGATCCTGGCACGTGTGATTTATGTTTGGGAAGTAGTGATTTGGTATCCTGTATGGTTGTTTTCTGTTTCACCGAGTCCCGGGCCGGTTATGTGAATATGCGCATATGTAATATTGGCCGTTGGACCCTCGACCGCGGCGTGTCCGACATTGACAGCTGGACCCTTGACCGCGTCATGCCGGACGTGTGGCATTGACTGCTAGACCCTTGACCGCGTCTGCCGCACTTGTGATTGTGCCTGACATAGACCGCTGGACCCATGACTGCGGTATGTCAAATGTGTGATTGTGACCGCTGGACCCTCGACCGCGGTATGTGTGATTGTAACTGCTGGACTTTTGGTCGCGGTATGTGTGATTATAACCGCTGGACCCTTGGCCGCGGTACGTGTGATAGTGACCGCTGGGTACTTGGCCGCGGTATGCGTGGTAGCGACCGCTGGACTTATGGCCGCAGAAATTGTGCGTTGATTCTTTTATATGTGTGAAACAAAAATATTTTTCAAAAGAAAGTAAAGCATTTTGACATTCTAACTGCCGTATTTGCCTGCTGGAACCTCTTGGGTATGACTTGTGCACTAGAGGCGACCCTGTGGCGACCTGGTTATTCGTGCACACCCCAGTGCACTGTCCATTGCGCCCCTCACTAAAGGGCCGAAACCTGAGGTAAATGTATACTACCTGTGCTTGTGTAAGTTTATGATTCTGCATGCATGGTTCTGCCTGTTACATTTCTGGACAGCGGATTCGGAGAATGATTCTGTTGGTGTTGCTTCTGCATGATTGAGCCGGACTATGCTTCAGTCGGCTATAGTTCTACACCCCTAGCTTCGGTTGCGGGTATGTCAGTCGCACTCTGTGCCCTGATCCGCACGATGATCCTGCCAGTTAGGCTTTGTACCTCTGTTTCATATCACGATTCAGACGGCTACACCCCGTGCTTATGATATTTATCGTGGTCCTGGCCACACACTCTGTATTTCCGTTTCGGACTCGGATCCGATACTACCTGTTCTATTTCTATACTTCTGGCTCGATTTTCCTTATATTGTTATATTTCCGCTTTACATACTCGGTACATTTCCGTACTGACCCCCTGTTCTTCGGGGGCTGCGTTTCATGCCACGCAGGTACTCCTAGTTGAGTTGAGGACAGATGGAAGATATTCCAGTGCAGATGGCAAGCTCCATTTGTTCCCGGAGTGCTGCCGAGTCAGATTCTGTATGTTATGCTTTTGGGATCTTATTAGAGACTTTGTAGACAGTGTCGTGGGTATTGGTTGTCGGTCTATGTACGTAATGAATTTTGTATGATCACAAATTTGTTCGGCTTAAAAGCCACGAGAAAGAATATTTCTGAAAGAAAAGTTTTGCTTTGTACTTTATTATTTGTTTTAAAAAAAAAAAAAGAGTTGACGTGATTTTATGTGCAGTGAGAGTTTGAGGGTTCGCTCGGGCCTAAGTAAGGGTCGGGTGCCCATCACACCCCAGCGAGGTCGGGGTGTGACAGGGTGCCCATCACACCCTAGGGATATTAGGGTGTGACAAAACCCGAGCCAATTAAACCCTTTGATTTATCTACTCCGGTTAGTGATCCCGTGATAGCTAGACAAGTATACAAGAATTGTGAAATTGTGGTATGTGATTGTCGGATTAAAGTTGATTTAGTTGAATTGGAAATGGTAGATTTTGATGTGATAATGGGCATGAATAGGTTGGCCTATTGTTATGCTAATGTCGATTGCAGGATGAAAGTAGTTCGATTCCAACTTCCGAGAGAACCCGTACTAGAATGGGAAGGTAATACAGCATCTCCCCGAGGTAGGTTTATTTCCTATCTTAAAGCAAGGAAGATGATAGCCAAAGGCTAAATTTATCATTTAGTCTGAGTTCATGACACCAAAGCAAGGCCACCGAATTTTCAATCCGTCCCGATAGTGAATGAATTTCTGGATGTATTTCCAGATGAACTCCCAGGTCTTCCTCCGGAAAGAGAGATTGATTTTGCTATCGATGTATTACCGGGTATTAAACCAATATCTATCCCTCCTTATCGAATGGATCCTGCAGAATTGAAAGAGCTAAAGGCTCAGTTAAAATATTTGCTTGAGAAGGGATTCATTAGGCCCAGTTCATCACCGTGGGGAGCACCTGCCCTATTTGTGAAAAAGAAAGATGGTTCCCTACAGATGTGCATTGATTATAGGCTGCTGAAAAAGGTGACAATAAAGAATCGATATCCGTTTCCAAGGATTGATGATTTGTTTGACCAATTACAGGGTGCCAAATGGTTTTCCAAAATTGATCTGAGATCGAGGTATCATCAGGTGAGAGTAAGAGAAGAAGATATTCCCAAAACATCTTTCTGAACGAGATATGGTCACTATGAATTTTGAGTAATGTCATTTGGGTTGACCAATGCTCTCGCGGTGTTTATGAATCTGATGAATAATGTTTTAGGGCCTCTCTTAGATCTGTTTGTGATAGTGTTCATTGATGACATTTTAGTATACTCTCGGACAGAGGCAGAGCATGGAGACCACTTACGTATTGTCCTTGGGATTTTTTGGACTCGTGAGTTATATGCTAAATTTTCAAAATTTGAGTTTTGGTTAAATTCTGTGACTTTTCTAGGCCACATTATTTCAGCTAATGGCATCAGAGTTGATACTTAGAAAATTGAAGCTGTGAAGACTTGGCCAAGGCCTACATCGCCTACAGAAGCCCGCAGTTTTCTGGGTTTGGCAGGTTACTATAGAAGATTCGTGGAAGGGTTTTCCTCTATTTCAGTACTATTGATGAAGCTAACTCAGAAGTCAGCAAGATTCCAATGGACTGATGCTTGTGAACGCAGTTTCCAATAATTGAAGGATAGATTAACTTCAGCCCCAGTCCTGAAATTCCCAGAAGGGCCAGATGGTTATGTTGTACATTGTGATGCCTCTGGTGTTGGGTTAGGATGTGTGTTGATGCAACACGGTAAAGTTATTGTCTATGCTTCAAGGCAGCTGCGGAAACATGAGAAGAACTATCCGACCCATGACCTTGAATTAGCTGTGGTTATTCATGCATTGAAGATGTGGAGACACTATTTGTACGGTGTATATGTTGATGTTTATACAGATCACAAGAGTCTCCAATATATTTTCAAGCAGAAGGAGTTAAATCTGCGGCAGAGGCAGTGGTTAGAGCTACTGAAAGATTATGATGTGAGTATTTTATACCACCCCGGAAAAGCGAATGTAGTGGCTGATGCACTTAGCCGCAAATCAATGGGTAATTTTTGTGAAACCCCTCCGGAGAAGAAAGAATTAATTCGTGAGCTCCACCAACTAGCTAGCCTCGGAGTTCGTCTAATTGATTCAGGCAATGCATGAATCGATATTCACAATCTAACTGTTTCATCCTTAGATATGGAGGTAAAAGAGTGTCAATATAAAGATTCTCAATTGAGCCACAATAGAGATATGTTTCATGAGAAAGAAAAGTCGCCATTTGAAATTTCTACAGATGAAGTTCTTAGATATCGAGACAGGCTATGTGTTTCAAATGTTGCTGAATTACGTCGTCGGGTTCTAGAAGAAGATCATTACTTCTAGATTTATTCTATTCGCCTAGGAGCGACAAAGATGTATAGCTTAAGCTAATGTATTTGTGGGATGGAATGAAGAAGGACACAGCAGAATTTGTAGCTCAATGTCCAAATTGCAAACAAGTGAAGATTAAACATCAAAAGCAAGGAGGATTATTGCAAGTAATGGAGATTCCAACTTGGAAATGGGAAGTGATTAAGATGGTTTTCATTTTAGGGTTACCTCGTTCCCGAAGCAAGTATGACTCCATATGGTTGATCGTGGACAGACTCACGAAATCAGCTCATTTTTTTCCAGTCGGAACCACATATTCAGCAGAATATTATGCAAGGTTGTATCTTAAAGAGATTGGGTGACTTCATGGTGTCCCAATAACTATTATTACAGATCGAGGAGACCAATTTAAAGCTAAATTCTGGAAGTCTTTCTAAGAAGATTTGGATGCTCAGGTAAGTCTTAGCGCAGCATTTCATCCACAAACTGATGGTTAAGCAAAACGCACTATTCAGACCTTGGAAGATATGTTATGGGCATGCGTACTAGATTTTGGTGGTAGTTGGGATGACCACTTACCTCTCATTGAGTTTGCATACAACAATAGCTATCATTCGAATATTCAAATGGCCCCGTATAAAGATCTATATGGAAGAAAGTGTATATCCCTATATGGTCGGGCAGACACCGCTAAAGGGGGCAGCGTATACACCATGTCTAGATGGCATGGGCAGACACTACTAGTGGGCGGCATGAGATGGTTACCCCGGATGCGGGAGGCCTAGACGCGGACTAATGATGATCACACCATACCTATTTGGTCGGGCAGCTTATATAGATATGCCTACTTGATATGATGATGTTTATGAAGTGAGTTAGTGTTATATCCCGCATTTTGTACATTCGGATAATTCAAGATAATTGCGGGAAGTTAAGAGCAAGGCTATGTTCTTGATCTTGTTCAATACATAAGTTGTTCACGAAAATATTGATGCGGAAATATTGAGAAAGACTAAGGGTAAAAAGGGAAATTCACAAGATGGTTTATGGTAATATGGCGGAAGGCTAAGGGTAAATTCGGAATTTGGAAAAAATATTTTTTGTGAATTACAAGACTAAATACAAACAAAGAAGAAAAAGAAGTGGGCTTGAATAAAAAGGGGCCATGTTGGCCGTGCACTTGGGGTGGGCTTGGCCCAATTGAATTAATTATCCATGTGTATAATTAGATGACCAAGTGGTCATATTTGTTTATTTTTAGAAACTTCAAGATAGAGGGCATGTGCCCCTTACATGCTTGTGGGAAATATATATATGAATAAGTGGAATAAAAATCTAGATAATTCATCTCCCTTCACAACTTAAGAGAAAAGAAAAGAAATAAGGAGAAGGGGAGGGTATTCGGCCAAGCCATGGCCGAACCTAGCCCCATGGGAATTGATCACAAAAAAAATTATTTTCTTCTAGCCTTTCAACCAATTGGGAGATCCTCTACGACGTGGTATAGTTGTTGGAGCAAGCAAACCATTCCTTTGGTGTTGTCTTAACCCTAGCCGAAAGTTGAAGGGACAAGTGGAAGAGGTAAGGTTCAATCTTCTTTTACATATGTTATGGATGATTTATGCATGTTAGAGTGTGTGGAAATGAATGAAATTCATGAAAATATGCATGTAGTTGTTGTGGCCGAATGATGGGGGGGGGGAGGGGGGGGGGGGGTTTGGTAAGTTATGGTGAATTGATTCTATTTGACATTTTAGTAGTTGTCGATGCGGATTCTATGATGAAAATGATGGTTTGGTAACTTGAAAGGAAGTTGTCGACGTGTAGGTTGTTGATCTAGTTCGTGAATTTGAAAGTAAGGAATGTGTTATTGATGTTTTTATTTAATTTGGAAGGTTGCGGATTGTGTTGTGATAATCGGTTGGAACCTAAATAAAATGTCGTTGAATTATGTAAAACAAGTTATTAATGTTAGAATGCATTTTGAGTAAATTGTTGAAGATTGGAGATATGATTGTTGGTATTGTTATTGATAGTTTGGCCGAGTTGCATTCTCGGGTTTGTTGTTGTTGTTAAATTGGCCGAGTTAGATTATCGGGGATGTTGCATTTACAGGGGAAATGCTACCGAAATTTCGACAGAATATAAGTGAATTCATTTGAAAAACTAAGACAAGTATATGTCGATGAATCTAATAATTATGTCAATTCTCTTGAATGTAGATTAGCAAGTTTGGACAAATAAGCGTAGCTAGTTGGTCGTGGAACAGGTATGTAAGGCTTACCCTTTCTTTCTTTGGCATGTCCTCGAGCCACATAAGGTATGATATGATATGCATTTTGGGGTAATTCTACTCTTGGATTCTGAGTTTTGTCCCTAAAGAGTTCTGTATGTGTTAATGTCCGAAGTTCTGTTTAATACGTTTCCGAATGGCATTCGAAAGACAATTGGTATGATTAATGTTTTTGTCACGACCCAACCACGTAGGCCGTGACTAGTGCCCGATCTGGGCACCCAAACCCATCTATCAAATGCATTCAAATATATAGCAGAAGCCAACAAGGCTATATTCCAAATTTAGATAATTTCTAGAAAAATTTCGGCAGAGTTTCCTTTGTTTTACAGACTATCCAAAACAGCCCTGTGCACAGCAAACACCAACAAAGGCCACACAGGGCTAACAAAGCAACGTATAAACATATGCGGACCGGCCGCCTCGGCGTATGGGATCGCCCAAACAACATATACACATAACCATACAGAAAGACCATAACCCACAGACATGTCCACAGACCTCTAAACTGACAAACAGAACCATATGACGGGACAGGGCCCCGCCGTACCCAAATAGTCAGATATACAGAAATATATACATGGCAAGAGATATATATACCAAAAGTGGACTCCGAATCAAAGGGAGTACTCCGAAATAGCAGAAGTGGAGCCTACAGTGGTGTATCACCGGCGTCTGTACCTGCGGGCATGCAACGCAGCCCCCGAAGAAAGGGGGGTCAGTAC
This sequence comes from Lycium barbarum, assembly GCF_019175385.1. Lineage (NCBI taxonomy): Eukaryota > Viridiplantae > Streptophyta > Magnoliopsida > Solanales > Solanaceae > Lycium > Lycium barbarum. The sequence goes on along the minus strand of NC_083341.1, from coordinate 47,742,000 downwards.
GAAAGATGTACTGAGTATGTAAAGCATGAAGTACAGAAATATAGGCTTACAACTGAAAGCGAACAGGATACAAAAGAGAGAAATGCCGAACAGTATATCAAAATGTGTATCAAAATCATATATACATAATGCAAACGAAATCATGCAAAGCTCAGGAACGTGGTCACCACTCCGACGCTGGTGCCACACACAGCATAACACCAGAAGGTTCAAATCTCTGTACATCCCCGAGCACACACATATCAGCATATCATATCACCAGCCATATCACAGCATAACACCAAACGGAACCCGGCCCTATGGCGAGGTCTCGGGAACCGTAATACAGCATACAGCCGAATTTATCATAATGCGCACGAATCATAACCGGCCCGGGAACCGGTGAACGAATCATAATAAGGGCACGAGCGGAGTCGTGAGCAAACAATGCAATTTGTATATCAAAATAGCTTTCCAAAACTTAATTACTTCACAAGTCAATTCAATAATTAAAGTAGTCGAATAATTAATTAGTACGGAAGTTCATTTCACAGAAGTGTTCTCAAAGTGGTACGTGTGGCTCAAAGTATAGCTTAGTATATTATAGTAATCAAAACATCCTTTCATAGAAGACAATTTCATAATCGAAGACCCCTTTTCGAAATTGTTCCAAAGGGAGAGCCTAATAGGACAAATAAGGCATCTCGAGGTTAGCGGGCCCACCTCGGGTCATGTCGAGGTGGCGAACATGAATTACGGACATTTGGGGTCTATGGGATCATACATAAAGGTTTCGAAGTGATCCGACGACGTTTGCATAAGTTTCAGACATTTGGTTCCTTTCTAGCCACAATAAGGTCTTTAAGCTTCAATTCAATTGAATGAATAGTAGACATTTTATAATTCGGATTTCGAGGAGCAGGATTGCTCCCGGGGTTCCGATATCAACCTAGTATACCTAAGACATGCCAAAAGAAGGAGTGGGTAGCCTTACATACCTTACATACGACTTACGCTCGCCCAAAACTTAAGTCCCGTTTCGCTCAGAATCTGCAAATGGTCAAAGTTACCAATTAGAGATTTCAAGGCTTAAGAATTCACTTAACTTCATTTTTGTCTACCGAAATTTCGGCAGCATTTCCCCTATATATATAACACCCCCGAGACTTAGGTCGGCTCAATATACATCAACACAACAGCCCACAATATCACAAACATCATAAGTCATAAGAAAATCACTCTAACATCAATATTCTTCCTTTCTATATATATCGACAACTTTCATTCAAATTTCACAATACCAAACTAACGTCCACATTATTGCATTCATTGACTCATTCAAGGTTATTCAAACACATCCCTAATAACATTCCGAGCAATATACACAAGTTCGAATGATTCGTCACTTTTCATATTCCATCCGAAACGTCAACAACTACGACGAACATACTAACTCGCATTGTTCCATTCCAAATTCATTAACAACAACCATAATCCACATTTAAAGTCTTACTTTCACAATTATATAAGAATATACAAAAAATCGTATAAATTCCCATAAAAAACCCGCAACCATTTTCAATGCCAATTCAACTCGTTAGACATTCATTTACGTCATAAATGTCACAACGACACAACTATCAAACTAAACAAAATCAAATTTACCTCCCCTTCATCACACTATAGCTCACGGCCAAACACACCCTTCACACTCACACACGCCATGCACAAACACACCACACTCCCATAATCTTCATGCAACATCAATCACTATAACATATAAACCCATTTCATAACATAAAAACATAGATTTCTCACCTTTTTCTTGAAATTCCGATTTGCCGCAAACGTCGCTCTTTCGCCAAACTAATTGTATCACGTCGGAGAGCGTCTTGCACTTGCTATAACTACAAGAAAAACAAGATTTTTGGATTGAAAACCAAGCTAGGAAAATTATTTGTTGTTGGGAAAAAAGGGTTCGCCGAAGGGGGGTTTTTTTGCTCCCAAGGTGTGTTTGATTTTTGTTTCTTGAAAATTCTATGTATACAATGATATTTATCTTGATCAATGGTCATATGTAATGCACATGACCATTTAAAATGGGGCTTGGGCCAAGGCCTATGGCCGGCCACCCCTCCATTTGGGCTTCAAATTTTGTTCCAAATTTTTCTTGGCCCAATTCATTAAAATCTCGTTTTGTAATTCCCGAAACTAATTTCCGAAATTCCAATTTTTGCCCTTGGACCTCCTCCACATTTCCACACCAATATTTTCATAAACAACATAGACATTTTAACTAAAATTAATTATTTTCTTATAACATGCAAGTCTTAATTATTTTCACGATTTCCGATTATGCGAAAACACGGAATATAACAGTTTTGATTTTCGAATGATAGTACGTTTCATTATTCCATTGAGTCTTTGATACGTACATATGATTCTAAAAGTCATATTCGATTTAATCTATATGATATCCGAAAGATACTTGATATGATTATTGTTTCGATTCTTCCAAAAAAAATGGCTTCTAAAATGCTCGTAAAAGGTTCTGTATTTCAAACGTCCATAACTTTCTCATGCTAAGTCGGATTGACCCGAAACTTGTTTCTGGGCCTTCATGAGTCGGTAAGTATGCTCGTCTATCGAGTCTTGATTTGTGTGCATATGGTTTCGCATTATTCTGTTCGTGAAAGTATCAGTTTGGATTTCACTGAGTCGGGCCAGGATATGTTCTCGTGCGTACTCCTCTGCATTGTTCACCGCGTCCCTCTTACTTGCGGGCCGGGGCATGTTATATATGATATGATGACGGGGTGGTGGCCAGGATGGCACATTCACCGCGTCCTGCAAAGGAGGGCCGGGGCACGTTACATGCATATATGATACATGACATTGGCATACATGATATATGATTCACCGCGTCCCTCACGGGAGGGCCGAGACACGTTATATGCTTACATAATATATGATCTACCGCGTCCCTCACGGGAGGGACGGGGCACGTTATATGCATATATGATATATGATTTTGTCATGCATGATTTGTGTTTGGAAAGCAAGCATTTTGTCATTCGGTACTTTCTCTACTTCTTCTGACATAAGATATCGGCATATATGATCTGGGTCTGGAAACAAACATTCTGATATTCTGGATCTGCACCATTTCTGACATATGACCTCTGTATACACGATTTGTGACTGGAAAATAAGCGCTTTGGTAATCTAGATAATGTACTCACTCTTGTACTGTTTGCTTCGGATATGGTTCTGTTTTCTGTGTTTCATGCTTTACATACTCAGTACATATTCCGTACTGACCCCCTTTCTTCGGGGGCTGCGTTTCATGCCGCGCAGGTACACCCAGATGAGTTGAAGCTATGATAGAAGATGTCCCAGTGGAGATGCCAAGCTCCATTTGTTCCTGGAGTGTTGCCGAGTCAGAGTTTGTATGATATGCTTTCTGGATTGATGTTAGAGACTTTGCAGACAGAGTCGTGGGTATAGTATGTCAGTTCTGTAAGCGGCTCCATCAGCTGATGTGTCAGTTTGTGTTATGATATGAATTCTATATAATTACAGATTTTGTTGGATTTGATAAACAAAGGAAAAGAAAAGATTTCTGAAAGCCTTAATATGTATTTCACACTTAATTGATTTAAAAGTCCGGAAATATTATGTATGAAATAAGAGTCTGTGGGTTCGCTCGGCTCCGGATATGGGGTCGGGTGCCCATCACACCCTAGCGGGATTAGGGTATGACAGTTAGCATGCTTTATTTCTGTCAAAATTGACAGTCAGTTATAGATTGTCCTTCATTTGATGTCTCCTTATTTCTTTGATGTATTGTTATTGTTTTTACCTTACATACTCAATACAATGCTCGTACTGACATCCTTTTCTTTGGACTCTGTGTTTATGCCCACAGGTAGACAGGGAGATGATCCAGATTCATAGGACTTTGAGAGCACCACATTGTTCCGGAGGTTCCATTGCTTATTATTTTGTGTACATTTATTTTGGGCACGATGGGGTCCTGTCCCATCCATGTATCTAGTACTCTAGTAGAGGCTCGTTGATGCATATGTGTGGGCAGTATGGTCTTACGATATCCTTATTGTACGTATATCATTTTGATAGCCGAAGGGCTTATGTATATAAAGGTAAGTATATTCAAAATGAAAATGGTTTTCCTATGATTAGAAGCATGAGAATAATAAAGGAACGCAGAATGAGTATGATGAGTATTAGAATGAGTGGTGCTTGGTCGTTAGCCGAGGGTACCCCTAATGGCCCCTAGTCGGGTCATGACAAAAGTGATATCAGAGCAGTTCAATCTTAGGAAGTGTCTACGAGCCGTATCTAGTAGAGTCTTGGTTATGGTGTGTTGCGCGCCACACTTATAACAGGAGGCTACAAGGCATTTATGAAAAATGACCGTTCTTCTTCTTCTTATGAAATCGTGCGATAGAGTCGTGTTATAAGATTTTCTCCTCCCTAATAGTGTGTTATGATTTCAAAAATGTCGGTAAAGAGAAAAGCTACAGCTGCCCAGAAGGGCAAGGCTACGATAGAAAGGCGGGCAGAAAGGGAGCTGCCAACGAATATAGAAGAGCGTGAATCACATAATGAGGCTCCATCTAATACTTCTCCCACTCCGCCTAAATTAGAAGAACAAGAGGGGGCATCAGCTCTAGCTCCTATGCCTACTGTTCCTCCACTGGCTACTTCGGGTCAACAAATGACCGAAGCTATTCAGCTACTGACACAATAAGTTGCCGCCCAGGCACAGCAGTAGAGTTCGGGTCCAAGTGACCAATTAGTTAGTACTAGAGCCCGTGATTTCATGAGCTTGAATCCTCCGGAGTTCTTCGGGTCAAAGCCGGATGAAGACCCGCAAGGTGTTATTGATGAAATGTTGAGAACATTAAAAATTATCCATGCCTCCGAAACTGAATTTCTGGAGTTAGCATCTTATAGACTCCGGGATGTGGCGGTCTTATGGTCTAATAATTGGATATCATCAATGTCACACCCCATCCTTACTAGGGTGTGATGGGCACCCGACCCCATATTCGGAGCCGAGCGAACCTGCTGACTCTTATTACATACTTAATCTCCTTAGACTCTTACATCAATAAGAAATGAAAAACATGGTTAAGCTTTCAGAATTCTCTTTCATCGTACTCCGATCAAGTATAATCCGTAGTCATCATGGATCGGTAACATAATACAATAAGACACGTTGGCTGATGAAGCCGCTTTCAAGACTGACATACAACACCCACGACTCTGTCTGCAAAGTCTCTAACTTCGAACAAGACATCATAGCATAGTACTCTGACCCGGCAACACTCCAGAGCAAATGGAGCTTGCCAACTCCGCTGGAACCTCTTCTGTAATAGCTTCTACTCATCTGGGTGTACCTGCGCGACATGAAACGTAGCCCCCGAAGAAAGGGGGTCAGTACGAGCAATGTACTGAGTATGTAAGGCATGAATAGTAACATAATAAGGGATGTAAAGTATGAATAATAGCCGAAGGGAAATATAGAGCATATCATAAGGTAAAAGAATAACATGTACATGTGAGTGCCTTTTTAGGCGGATGCCATGCATGCTAGCTTTCTTTCGAAAAACAACATATAAATATTTACAAGTAAACTGCCCGACCATACAGGTACGGTGTAATGCTGCCCGGCCATTTAGGCACGGTGTGATCATCATTAGCCCGCGTCCAGGCCGCCCGCGTCCGGGGTAATCATAAACTGCCCACTGCAGTGGTGTGTTTGCCCGGCCGCCTATTGGACGGCGCGGTGTTATACTGCCCGGCAATGTAGGCACGGTGTTATTAAAATACATACATAATTATAAAGCATTCATGAGAGCCCAAGGAAAGTCATGTATCTATCGGAGTGACGTAAGGTCGGTAACCTCCGAATACATTATGGATTAATCATCATGGCTTTGTCTCACCTTGAAGGAACGATTATTATAAGGTGAGACTAGCAACGAATAGCAGCGTTAAGACTCGATGGTCAAGTATACGTACCGACACCTGAAGGCTCAGAAACAAGTTTCGGGTCAATCCGATTTAGTATAAGAAAGTTATGAGCGTTTGAAGTACAGAACTTTCTACGAACGTTTCGGAAGCTATTTTTGGAAAATCAAAGCAATAATCATATCAAGTACCTTTCGAACATGAAATCATTCTTATCACAGTCATCATAGAAATATTCTCATCCTCGACATCATCAATGTCATTGTAAAACCGATCCATCGTTATTGTCATAAGATCTTACAAAATCATAAAACTCTGTTTTGGTAGAATACGGACACTTTGGAGAATCATTTACGAGTTATTGGGAAGAGGGTCATGCCTTGGAATCATAAACATCTAACTTTTGAAAACAAGGAAGATATGGAAACACTTATGAAATCATAACATCGGAATCATGCCTTTGAAAGAAAGGGACGAGCCTTAACATACCTGCTCCACGTCCTATTAGCTACGCTTAATTGTCCAAGCTCGCTATCGCTAGTCTACATTCAAGAAGATTGACACAATTATTAGACTAATCATCATATACTTGTCTTAATCCTTCAAATAAATTCACTTATGATCTGCCGAAATTTCGGCAGCATCTCCCCTGTAAATATACCATCCCCGAGAATCTAACTCGGCCCAAATCATCAATCAACAATCCGAGAATTTAACTCGGCCAAACTATCAACAACAATACCAACAATCGTGCCGACAACATCAACAATCAATTCAAGACGCATTCTAACATTAATAACCTTTGTCATACAATTCAATGACATTTCATTTATATTCAATTCAATTCACATAACATTCAAAACGACTCAATCAACATACTACTTCACCCGAAACGTTCCAATTCCAACCTATTTCCTTCTTTCAAATTCAATCACAACAACCCAACTTACAATCTTCCAAACAAATGTCTCACTTCCAAATTCATGAATTCCACCAACATTTTACATTAATAACTTTATTCATACAAATATAAGAATTCATGCTAGTGTCACATTAACTTCCACCACGACACCACAACGATTACAACTTCATTTCAAGCCATTAAATCCTCATTTTACATCATGGAATCCAAAACACAACAATCAAACTACTAAATAAAATCAATTCATTTGTTCTACACAATGCAACTATATTCGGCCAACACCCAATCATACCAAATTCATGATTTTTATCCATTTCTACACACTACAACATACACAACCATCCATAACATATGTAAAAGAGGATTGAACACATACCTTTCTCACTCAACTTCTTGACTTGGCTAAGGTTTCCAACTTGCACAACAAATTCTTTGCTTGCTCCAACAATCACTCCATGTTAACGGGGGGCTTCCAATTGCTTGGAATACTAGGAGAAAATATTTTTTTCTTGATCAATTTCCATGGCCTCCATTTTGAGCCATGGCCGAACCCTACCATATTTCTCTCTTCATATTCCTAAGTTGGAAGATGAAATTGTCTTGCCTTGTAAGAATTGGCCTCTATTTATAATTAGCTCCAAGAAATGATAAGGGGACACATGCCCCCTTCTCCTTTTTTCTTGAAACTTCTTAAAATAAAGGATAATTATATCCTTATTTGTCATTTTTTGACTACATATATCATTGGTCCATATGGGCCAAGGCCCATATCTACCTTGGCCGGCCACCTTGGCCCATTTCATAATTTTGCTTGAAGTTTTATGAAATTCCCATTTTGCCCCTAGCCTTTCACAATATTACCATGAACCACTTTGTGAATTTCCCTTTTTACCCTTAACCTTTCTCCATATTTTCACACTAATAATATTCATAAATAATATTCATAACCAACTTGTACATTAAAATAATTTTGGATGATGGTCATTCCCTTAACTCACCACGACAACCTTGAAATATCCGAACGTACAACATACGGGATATAACATCCTCCCCCCTTTAGAACATTCGTCCTCGAATGTTCAACTGATCTTATGGGGTGTCATAATACTTCAGGAAGGTCCCTTTTATAGTCGTTCTTCTCTTCATGCCCATTCCTTATCCCTCACCCTATTATCCTTATACTCGAACTCCTGGGTCTTTACACGAGTCCTTATTCCACGTCATGGGTTTCCTTTTCTAGTACTTGAAAATATTGTGATCCCCTTTTGGCCTAATATGATATGGTCTCCCCCCTTTTTAAAGGGCTCCTTATGCGCCAACAGTCTTCGAGTACCTTCGTCTACGACAATTGCCTTATTCCTCGTCCTTCTTCCCAACTCTGTACATGACGTATCAGAAACTTCTCACCATAAGTTTTCCTTTCATTCTGCGCCTATATCATAATTTTTGTCAATATTCTCATGTCTTCCTACCCACTATTAGTTCCTTTCATCCATTTAGCTCACTTACTCATGATTCTTCTTAACTACGCGTTCGCGTTGCAGCTGTGCGTCCATAATTTTCGAGCGTCCCACTGCTTTTGTTCTTATCACAGAATCCTTACAGGTTACACTTCTTCTGTCCTTACTTATCGAACCTTTGACTATATTAATGATACTATGACTGAGCGGTCTCCCATGTACATTCCTTGCATTTCGTTCCATTTCCTCTAAGATCAAATCTCTCAAACCTCACCTGAATTCTTATTCCATACCACTAACTTCCCAATCAGCAGTGTCGACTCATCATCCTTATTCTTTCCTTGGTGCTTGATCAGATTCCTACCGCTAACTTACCAGAACATCCCTCTTACTTCTATGGTTAAAGATTTCCGGTTACTTTCCTCCTAACATCGTCACAAGGCTTTATCATTCTTTCTCTTACTTCACATTCCTTGTCGCGGTCACTATTACCTTAGCCTTACTTATTGGAACCGGTCCTCCAACTCCACACATTCCTCTTCGTTTCACATGACCGCACTTTATCCTTCTCACATGTCTATCTTTGAAGTTTTACCTAAATGGTCTCGTGCTTTGCCGGTAGTTTCTCTCGGGAGCTTTACTCACTGAGGTTTCTTACCTTTCACCTTCTTCCGACACTTTGATTTCTTTATCTTCCATCTACTCACTCTCTCTCTTTTCCAAATATCGTTGTATTTGAGTTTTCCAATCTTAGCCGGTAGTGAAAATGACATCAATTTACCTTGTAACACTTATATCATTTATTCTTGCTGTCACTCGATCTTCGGTACCCTTAATTGATTAATGCCTTCCTTACCATAGCGCCGGTTTCTGGAACTCCCATGTCCACCGATACAATCATATGTGAGATATCCTACGCATTCATATATATATATATATATATATATATTTATATATTTATACTATCAACTAGCCCACAAATACTTCCAAACGCTATTCAAGCCTATCAAAATTTCCAGAGCTGTGACGCACTTTCGATCTGTTCTCCAGTCTAGTCTACCTCGTCTTACGCGACCTCTTAAGCTTTCCAGCCATCCCGTATACTCTAATTTCCCTTAGGTTACTCTAACTTCTCATTTGTCTCTTATGTATCGATATATAGAATTTCTTGCATACTTCCCAGGGGGTCACCCATCCTGAAATTGCTCCCACCTTAGCACGCTTAACCTCGAAACTTTGATGGAATCTGATGCATTATTGCTGATATAATCGCGTCCACTTCCTCGCATGACCTTCATCATATAATCTGGAGCATGTCGAGGTCTTCTAGATTCCGAGATATTCCCATAACACGTCCTTCCCTTTACAATTACTATTTTACCCTTCACCTTCGTGTATCACTACCTTTTGTCCTAGATTCCCAGATTCCTGATGGTAACGAATATACCTTCGTCGCTGTTACTTACGCATACCCGATTATCATCCAATTCGGACTTCCACCCACCATCCTTACCTAATAATCCACAGCAAAACTAATTGCCGATTTTCTCTGAATCCTTTAGCAGACCTTACTCCTACTAGGCCTCGAACGTTATCCATTTTAATCCTCTGGGCTGCTAATCGTCTTTCTCGCTATTATTCTTCGTGTTATACCAAATCCATAACCTTTCTGAAACAACTCATCCCACTTATCGTCCGTTTACGATATTTCCTTTTCACGCTTCCTTCTGCTAGACGTACTTACCTAAATGACTTGATTTTTGAACAATTCTGACAGAATCTCCTTTGCAATCCTTACTATTCCAAATTTGTACGCAGCAAATATCGACAATACCTTACAGGGCATACATACGTATACGACACATCTCAGCCATCCAGAGCCTCCAATTTCAGGTAACAGAACAAATTATCAATACTTACCCCTGTGACTTTCCATATCGCTCCTCACCTTCTTCCGTCGTAGGTAAGGCTTGTATAAGGAATTTCTTTTTCCTATGACTTGGCTCTATCGCACGATCTAAGACAGAAAGAAGGTCAACAATCCCTAGATGTCCCGCAACCTCCTGTTTATAAATGTGGCCGGCTTCACACCCATAAACAGGACTCTACTGGACACGACTTTGCAGACAACCCCTAGGACGACTTGCTCTGATACCACTTTGTCACACCCCAACCTTACTAGGGTGTGATGGGCATCCGACCCCATATTCGGAGCCGAGCGAACCCGCTGACTCTTATTACATACTTAATCTCCTTAGACTCTTACATCAATAAGAAATGAAAAACATGGTTAAGCTTTCAGAATTCTCTTTCATCGTACTCCGATCAAGTATAATCCGTAGTCATCATGGATCAGTAACATAATACAATAAGACACGTTGGCTGATGAAGCCGCTTTCAAGACTGACATACTACACCCACGACTCTGTCTGCAAAGTCTCTAACTTCGAACAAGACATCATAGCATAGTACTCTGACCCGGTAACACTCCAGAGCAAATGGAGCTTGCCAACTCCGCTGGAACCTCTTCTGTAATAGCTTCTACTCATCTGGGTGTACCTGCGCGGCATGAAACGCAGCCCCCGAAGAAAGGGGGTCAGTACGAGCAATGTACTGAGTATGTAAGGCATGAATAGTAACATAATAAGGGATGTAAAGTATGAATAATAGCCGAAGGGAAATATAGAGCATATCGTAAGGTAAAAGAATAACCTGTACATGTGAGTGCCTTTTTAGGCGGATGCCATGCATGCTAGCTTTCTTTCGAAAAACAACATATAAATATTTACAAGTAAACTGCCCGACCATACAGGTACGGTGTAATGCTGCCCGGCCATTTAGAGACGGTGTGATCATCATTAGCCCGCGTCCAGGCCGTCCGCGTCCGGGGTAATCATAAACTACCCACTGCAGTGGTGTGTCTGCCCGGCCGCCTATTGGACGGCGCGGTGTTATACTGCCCGGCCATGTAGGCACGGTGTTATTAAAATACATACATAATTATAAAGCATTCATGAGAGCCCAAGGAAAGTCATGTATCTATCGGAGTGACGTAAGGTCGGTAACCTTCGAATACATTATGGATTAATCATCATGGCTTTGTCTCACCTTGAAGGAACGATTATTATAAGGTGAGACTAGCAACGAATAGCAGCGTTAAGACTCGATGGTCAAGTATACTTACCGACACCTGAAGGCTCAGAAACAAGTTTCGGGTCAATCCGATTTAGTATAAGAAAGTTATGAGCGTTTGAAGTACAGAACTTTCTACGAATGTTTCGGAAGATATTTTTGGAAAATCAAAGCAATAATCATATCAAGTACCTTTCGAACATGAAATCATTCTTATCACAGTCATCATAGAAATATTCTCATCCTCGACATCATCAATGTCATTGTAAAACCGATCCATCGTTATTGTCATAAGATCTTACAAAATCATAAAACTCTGTTTTGGTAGAATACGGACACTTTGGAAAATCATTTACGAGTTATTGGGAAAAGGGTCATGCCTTGGAATCATAAACATCTAACTTTTGAAAACAAGGAAGATATGGAAACACTTATGAAATCATAACATCGGAATCATGCCTTTGAAAGAAAGGGACGAGCCTTAACATACCTGCTCCACGTCCTATTAGCTACGCTTAATTGTCCAAGCTCGCTATCGCTAGTCTACATTCAAGAAGATTGACACAATTATTAGACTCATCATCATATACTTGTCTTAATCCTTCAAATAAATTCACTTATGATCTGCCGAAATTTCGGCAGCATCTCCCCTGTAATATACCATCCCCGAGAATCTAACTCGGCCCAAATCATCAATCAACAATCCGAGAATTTAACTCGGCCAAACTATCAACAACAATACCAACAATCGTGCCGACAACATCAACAATCAATTCAAGACACATTCTAACATTAATAACCTTTGTCATACAATTCAACGACATTTCATTTATATTCAATTCAATTCACATAACATTCAAAACGACTCAATCAACATACTACTTCACCC